>NC_067410.1:63357308-63660339 GCF_009764475.1 Pristis pectinata
CTTGATACCAGACTCCTGAAACTGATGCTCTATTCTGATCTCTGCCACAATAAGAAGTTATCATGCAGAAAGATGAAAGTTGCTAAGTGATGTGGGGGACTGATAGGTGTGCTCTGAGAGCTGGCATAGACCCAATGGGCTGAATGGCCTTCTGTAGCATAAGAAAAAAAATTAAAGGTTATTCACTAATCTCCTTAGAAAAAGTGCAATAGCCCCACTGACACTAGGGAATCCCTGACTGCTCAATGTGAAGCAGCAACATTCAGGTTGGCATTGAGAACCACGAGTCCGTGTGCAAGGAGCATATACAAGCCCAAATTAAATGGGGGACGACTGCACCACCTCCCAAAGTACCCACCCTGCCAATCACTTTCTGCCCCACTTGTGACAAAGTTCCAAATGAGCCTTATCAATCACCTACAAATGAAGCAAAAATGAGCTATCCTCAACCCTGACAGACAGCCCAGGGAGAAGGAGGTTACTAGGTGCACCAGGCTAGTGAAGGAGTCAGATTATGGTGCTGTTCTTCTCTGGAATCTTGTAAAACATATTAACCTTCCCTGTTTCAGAGTTTCCTTTTCTTAAGAATAAATGATCCTAGTTCTTTAATCTTTCATTGTTCCTTAGGTGCCTGACACTTGGTAACTAGTTAATCTTTTCTACAACATCCTCCATTGCCTGTTCCCTCGCTGTGTTTTCAGTGTCTTCATTTGTATGAGATCAACCATGTGCAGTTGTCTGTTCAATATGGAACAAGAGCAGGTCTTTTAAATCAAGAATTACTGGCTATGTGTCATCCCTGTCAGTATTCAACTATGAAAGGAACAGTAATCTCAATGTTTCCACATCAGCCTTTCATAGAATTGCACTTCCAGCTGGCAACTGGATTACAATCAGGATCAAGAACCATGGCTGTTTTTATTGTCCCCTCATCCCGGTCCAGGAGGCACTGTGACCCACAAGAGGTTAATAAACCTTACCAAATCAGACTGAGTAATTTAACTAAATGGAGCTGAACAGACATGCACTGCATTCCCATCTGCTGTGGTTTTTATCTCGCTTCTGGATTTTTCTGGTAATCTCTTTCAATTGCAATGTTTTGGATTAAAAGTTCAAATCTCTGGAGGTTTTCAGAAGCATCATTGGCTGCAATGAGATGCAATACAATAGCAACTGGTAACAGTTTGTCTCCCTGTTCAAGCTACAGGCTGCATACAAATGTTATTAAACTCCTGTATCAGAGATAAATTGAAGTGTAGTACAAGAACAAAAACACCTTTTATTTTCTTGACAAAGTTTGCACTTCAGCTGTTTAAGAAGGCAGCTCAACAGTACCTGCTCAAGGCAGTTAAGGATGAGCAAGAAATACTGGAGCAACAAACAACGTGCTGGAGGAACTCAGCAGGTCTTGAACATCTGCGGCAGGAAAGAAATTGTCAACGTTTGGGGTCAACACCCTGCATCAGGACAGAGTGGAGAGATGAAATGGCCAGCACAGAGGAGAAGGTGGGGGGGGGGGTGGCAAGAAAGGATTCAGAGGTGTTTGGTGGATTGAGGAGGAGTGCAAGATGACAGGTAAGTAGTGCCAGTTAGAGGAGGTGAGTGGGGAAACAACCCAGAGAAAACAACCCAAGTTTGTCCAACTGTCCTTTTAAAACATACCCTCTAATCTAAGCAGCATCCTGGTAAACCTCTTTTGCATCCTCTCTATAGCCTCCACATCCTACCTATAATGGGGCAACCAGAAATGAGTGCAATATTCCAGATACGGCCTAACCAGTTTTATAAAGCTGCAACATAACCTCCTGATTCTTGAACTCAGTGCCTCGATTAATAAAAGCAAGCATGACATATGTCTCCTTTACCACCCTTTACGACTTGCGCGGCCACCTTCAGGGAGCTATGGACTTGGATCCCAAGATCCCTCTGTACATCATTAAGACATTCCCTGTCAATATTGGGAACATTAAAATCCTCTATAACTACAACAACCATTTGCAATCTGTCAACATGTATGTTCTTCTAATTCCCATTGTCTATCAGAAGGCCAATGGAATAACCCTAAAGTGACCATCCCTTTCTTATTCCTAGAATCTCTCCATTTACCCTCAGTGGCTGATTCCTCTAGGACATCTTCCCCAAGTACTGCTGTAATGCTCTCCCTGATCAGCAATACTACATCCCCTCTTGCATTCTCCTCCATCACACCTGAAATGTCTATATCCCAGAACATTGAGCTGCCAGTCCTGCCCTTCCTTTAACCACATTTATGTGATTGCAACACTCTCAGCTCATCCGCCTTACCTGTGAAGCTCCTTGTATTAAAGTAAATGCAGTTAAGCCTACTGGCCCTCTCATGCTTCCCTTCTCATCTCTGCCTTCTCTTTCCACCAGACTAACCTGTTCTATTTCCTGCATACAAGTCAGCCTCTCCTCCAGCTGC
The DNA here is from genome assembly GCF_009764475.1 of Pristis pectinata. Taxonomy (NCBI): domain Eukaryota; kingdom Metazoa; phylum Chordata; class Chondrichthyes; order Rhinopristiformes; family Pristidae; genus Pristis; species Pristis pectinata. Next base: position 63,359,752 of record NC_067410.1, read on the forward strand.
ACTGTCATTCTGGGTCCCTCCCTTTACCTCACTAGTTTAAATCCTCCTGAGTAGCACTGGCAAACCTCCCTGCAAGGATATTGGTCCTCCTACAGTAAAGGTGCAATCCATCCTTTTACAAATCACCCAACCCCCAGAAGAGATCCCAATCATCTAAAAACCTGAAGCCCTCCCTTATGCACCAGCTCTTTAGTCTTACATTCATTTGGCCTGCCTTCCCATTTCTACACTCACTAGCATGTGGCACAGGGAATAATCCTGAGATTACAACCTGAGAGGTCCTGCTTTTCAAAATTTCTACCCAAATTCCCATTGCAGGGCCCCATCTCTCTTCTTACCCATGTCATTAGTACCAACATGGACCACTACCTCCAGCTGCTCACCCTCCCTTTTCAGAATGTTCTATACCAGCTCAGAGGCAACACACCACCCTGGAGTCTTCTTGCAGCCACAGAGATGCCTATCCATCTGCCGACTATTGAAACGCTATCACTACCACTCATCTAGACCATCCTTCCCTGTTGTAGAGCAGAACCACTCATACTACCACCAAGTTGGCTGCTACTGCTTTCCTCAGAGGCCGTGCCCCCAACAGTGTCCCAAGTGGTTTACCCATTAGACAGGGGAAATCACCACAGGGGAATCCTTCCCTGCCTGCCTGCCCCTCCTGGCAGTCACCCATCCACTCTCTGGCTGAACTTGTGGTGTTACCACCTCCCTGAAGGTCCCTGTCTATAACACTTTCTGCCACCTGTATGCTCAGTGTGACCATCTGTCACTCCAACCAATCCATGCAGTCAGAGAGGAGCTGCAGCTAGACACACTTCCTGCAAACATAGTCATCAGGGACATTAGACTTCTGCTTGATCTCCCACATTTCACAGGAGAAGCATACCACTCTATCATTTCGACCCCTAAAGTTACTACTGGGTTTATGAAAAGACCTTACCTTGATGTCACTGCTCAGCCTTCTTGATGGAGCCTTCCTTGTCAAAGCTTAGACCTCAAGCTTAACACTTCGACCTCAAACAGCCTTCCTTAAAATGATCACTCCAACTAGAACTTGCCTCCCTTTTATATTCTGTTCCTCCATGCTAGGCCTGCTGGTAGGAAAACAACAACAAAAAAAAAATCACTTTGCTTTGCCTTACCTTGTACAATCTTTTTAAACTCCCTCCTTGAACTTGATGCTAGGCCAGCTGGTAGGAAAAAAAATCCAAAATGTTGGGAAGATCCAAGAGAGGATACAGAAGAAATTTCCAGGGACAAAGTGTTTTATCTGGAAGATTAGGCTGGAGAAGCTGGGGGTTGTTCTTGGAGCACTGGGGGGGTTGAGAAGAAATTTGATAGACATGTACTAATATCAGGCCAAACAGTGGGAAGCTGTTCTCACTAGCAGATAGTTCAAGGACCGACGTGGACAAAAGAAACATGGGGACGCAAGAAGTGTTTTTATTTTGCAGAGAGTGACTATGACCAAGAACTCAACTGTGTGTAAAAGTAGAGTCAACAGCCAATAAGGATTTTCAACAGTAAACTAAACAGACACATGGACAAATACCTTGCAGAGCTCAGGAAAAAGAGCAGAGGAGTTGGACTGAACAGATTGCTCTGCTTAAACCAACCTGGATTCAGCGGCTTCCTCCTGTGCTTCAACCATTCTATAATTACAGGACGAGAGCACCCCAAACAAGGCAAACGTTTATTACCCATTCCTAATTGGTTTTGAAAAGATATTGGGTGAGCTGCTGCAGTCCTTGTAGTGAAGGTGTTCCTGTAGTGCTGTTTGGGATGAGTCTGTTATAATTGCGGGTGTGTTTTGTTTCTGTCAATGAATGGCAAACTGAAACATTCTCCCTCCTGGTTTAAATAAGGGAATAAGCTCCTTGCAGCAGGTATAGCAGCAGGGGTAGAAAAACTCACAAAGATGTTAATTTTCTCTCAGCTTTTATTGGCCGACTTACTGCTTGTTGTCGAAGTCCCTTAGTGTGCAATCAGCCAAGCTATCCTTACACAACATGCAGATGAGACGTACACACGTTAAATAGGATTTGCTCAAGTCCCAATCAGTTACTGTACAAAGACAAGTATTTATCAGGCAACTGGAGACAAATATCCTGATGAGGGTCACTTCAAACGCCAGCATTCCTCTGTTCCGAGGCTTATTTTGCATAGTTTGTTTTGGCAGAATTAATACAGCTGCCTTTAGTCTGGGATGACTTCAGCACTGGGACCAGTTCCTTCGAAGGGGAAGCTGTGACTGGGTTTATATGTTCAGCACACGGGAGCGGGTCTGGAACACTGCCGAGGAATTCGATGATGGTGATAACTTTGTCTTCACCACTGGCTCCTTTAAATAAATCAAAGAGTTAAGGAAATGAAGAGCAGAAGTTTGTAGCAGTCACACAGTACCTTTCACACAAAAACAAGATGCAGACAATAAGTCACCATGAAGCATGGCCACTACTAACTGATGGACAAACTGTCCACAGTACACGGTGCAAGACATCATATTACCAGATAATCTGTATTGGTGGTGTGGGGCTGAGGAACAAACATTGCTTTCCCAGGGTCTGGCCCAATCTCTCTGAAATATTTATTTTTCTGGGCTATTTTACATCCACCTAATAGGCAGACAGCCTCGTGGGTTCAGAACTACAGTCTTTTTAATATCCCGTTAGTTCCCTTCCTATCACAGAGCAGGAGACACGAGATGATTTTGAAATGGTGTTTAAAAATTGTTGGTCCAGTTTGCATCTTTCAAGGTAACCACTTCCACTGTCTTCAACATTCTAGGGCACATCACTGCTGGCTTCTGCACGGAGGCCTTGAAACACAGTGGTTAATGGAATGGGCAGGAGGTAAATGCTCTGGAGACCCAAGGTCAACCTCTTCAATAAGTGGAAGGGCAAGAAATGGCTAGTGGTGGTCCAGTGGGCCACCTGGACCTCGTCACTTAACTATTTTCCATCTCAATCCCACAACATTTCAAGGATTGGCTTTTCAGCAGAAACATCTCAGCAGAGGATAGGAAAAAGTAGAAAGCTATGAACAAAATGCCCCGAAATTAGTTATCAGTCAGCCCCTGTGTCCTGGAGGCCTACTGCTGGTGTTTCCCTGCCTACCATCATAACGTGCAGTGGTTTTTAAAATAGAAGTCTTAAATTATATCTATCGATTGGGGAGCTGAATATACAATTTTCACAGTTGAGCTTTTGAAAAGTTTACATGTCAGCAAGGGCACCCAGCTCCTGCTGCCAAGTTAGTTCATTAGTGGGTTAGGAAGTGCTGAGAGATGCAAAACCTATAGTCCAATGCATTGTGTTAGGTGGCTGCTTGCTGGGAGTTAGGCATCCTGCTCACTGGCAGTTGCTCTGGGAGATTTTACATTGTAAAGCAAACATGCAAATCATTTCCTTCGAGATTCTGAATCTTTTCAGAAGCGATATTTAAGGCCTCCTTCCAAACACGTCACCGTCCCCATCTCCCCACCCATAAGGTGCTGGATCTCGCTACCATGGGCTCCACGGATACTAGTTACCTCATCAAGTGATTGTATTCTGGACCCTGCTATTACACAGTGCATCCTGACACTTTTCTCAAAACAGATAATAGAAAAAGTAACCTTGAAATAACCTTTAAACTCCCAGACACAATACCAGCATCACAAATCAATTAAATCCTCTGTGCCCATCTAGGAGATCACAGCAAAGCCCAAACTGGGCATTCAGCAAGCCTTCACCAATTATCAGCCATTTCCTGCACTGGTTAATCTCATTAACTATTAAAACCAGAAAACCCACTGCTGAAATAACTTCTGGCTGAGGAAAAAAAACAAGGGCACTGTGTCCTAACAGTTGCTTAGAAACAATCCCACAGGATACGAGGATAACCCTGATCTTTCTGGGGAAAAAAAAGTTAAGGTTAATGACATATTTTAATAATGTGAAAATTGTGCAGCAAATCCATAGGGTATACTGCTTTGCCAATCTCTGGAACTTTATCATTGATTGAAACTATACCATTTGCTCTGCACTAACAGTGGATCATTTTTGCCCTTCCACTATTTTTAAAACTTGTTAGATTTGCCTGTTAATTGGCCACTAAAAAGTCGAATCTGGATATAAAGAGTGTAGGGACCTTTTATAGCTGTATGTTAAACAATGCCAATTAATTCCTCTAGCCCAAAATTTAAACAATATTAAGGCATCTCATTTCTTCAGGTGTAATTTATTCATAAATAGTTAAAAAATATATTTACAGTGAAAAGCAAAAATATACGGATGTTAGGAACCTAAATTAAAAGCAGAAAATGCTGGAAATACTCAGGTCAGGCAGCATGTGAAGAATGAAACAGAGCCAGCAGTTTTTGACCTGAAATGTTAATTATTTCTTTCTCCACAGAGCAATTCCAGCATAAGAAATTTAAATTGTTTTTCTTCCTTTTCCTTGTATTCTTTACCCCTCTCTCTCCACTCAAGTTCAGGAAGGAAGGAAGGAAGGAAAGACTGATCGACCTTAATGCTCCTCAGACTTTCTTCAGTTTCTCCATTACTCCAAAATTATCATTGGTTAAGGAGAAACACTGATGGCCCCAGCAATCTGGGAGGTCAGATGCCCAGTTGCTCTCTGCTTTGTTCTTAGCTCCCATGTCCATTAAGTAATTGCACCAAATACATTTTTTTTCAAATCTGAATGGATGCCAAAAATCTAATGGGGCATTTTGTGGATGCTCTGCTGAGAAGAGCATCAGTGAACAGCACACAACCGTGAACTTATGACTTCCCAATAAGTTACTGACCCAGGGGATGAAAATACATCACCGGCTGTAATCATCTTGACTCCTCCTTCCTGCTTTCATCACTGAATTGACAATTCCATACCTCTCCTGGCTAGCCTCCCATCTTCCACTCTTCATAAACTGATGCTCAGCCAAGTTCATCTGTCTGCATCTTACACTGCCAACATGTATTTGGTGCTGAGGTGGAGATGGAGGAGAGCTTCAAGTTCCTAGGTGTAAACATCATCAACAGCTTGTCTTGGTCCAACCACGTAGATGCCATGGCCAAGAAAATGCACCGGTGCCTCTACTTTCTCAGGAGGCTAAGGAAATTCAGCAAGGCCCCAATGACCCTCACTAATTTTTATAGATGCATCATAGAAAGCATCCTATCCGGATGCATCACGGCTTGGTATGGCAACTGCTCTGCACGACCACAAGAAACTGCAGAGAGTTGTGGACACAGTTCAGCACAGCACAAAAACCAGCCTCTCCTCCATGGACTTTGATTATGTTGGCTGCTTCACCAAGGCTAAGAAGTGTAGACAAAGACACCATCCACCCCGGACATTCTGTCTTCTCCCCTGCCCACCTCCCACCTCCTCCACCCACCCCCCCAAATCAGGAAGAAGATGCATAAACCTGAAAGCACATACCACCAGGCTCGAGGACAGCTTCTACCCCATTGTTATACAACTATTGAACAGTTCCATAGTACAATAAGATGGACTCTTGCCCTCAATCTACCTCATTATGACCTTGCACCTTATTGTCTGTCTGCACTTTCTCTGTAACTGTAACATTTTATTCTGCATTCTGTTGTTGTTTTCCCTTGTACTCCTTCAATGTACTGATGTGATGAAATGATCTGTATGGATGGCATGCAAAACTAAGTTTTTCCCTGTACCTCAATACATGTGACAATAATAAACCAATTTACCAGTTGTGTTTCAGAGATTGTTACTGAGGATCCACCATCACCTACAGTCTCCCATGTGATGCAGGCATCACCCAACACTTTTCCAGCTTACAATAAAAGATCAGGGCTGAATAACAAACTGAACAAGTTCACAAAAGTCAATGTGTACAAAGATGGTGGCATTAGCACATTTCTGTACTGTAGTGGGGCTGGGACTAAACATGAATCACTGGCACATACACACTGTTGAGGCATGCACACGTGTGGGTATAGTCACCAGATAAACCTTTGGTGTATTCCATAAAATAGAAAACACGCCTCATGGAAAATGCCAATTGGTTGCCCACGCCTATACTTCAAAGATATCTACAAAAGGGATCTCAAGATGCTGGAGATCCAGTCAGTGGAACCACGAGAGGCACCAAACAAAAAGGTGAAGAGAAGCAAAAAGTGCAACAGAGAAAAGGGCCTCAAGAAAAAAAATGCATGGATGTGGCAGTCCACCTTCAAAGGCAGCAGATACAACAGGGAATGGTACTCCTATGTGGGCCTCTCCAGCTACTACAGACACTGTACTCCAGGAGATGAAGGGTGCCATCTTAGGCACAAAAATCAGTGTCTTGAGCTTGGAGGAGTCTAGAAATAGAGCTAAATTATCCTCGTTATGTATACAAATGCCATGTTGTTGCTCCACAAGGCTAAATATATTGAAATATTATGTCGCAAATCCAGTGGTTCACCATTGGGCAACAGCAAATGAATTACCATGAAAGGGCCACTTCAGCTCAGCAGACTTCAATTGAATAGAAAGTGAGGCAAAGTGTGAATAAGGAATTGGGGGATGAATAAGAGCCAGAATTGGAAAAAAGGAATGCAGAGCTTATGTGGGATTGTGAATTAATGTCAACACTGAACTAGTATCACCCATCTTCCACCCTGGGTGTAATGAACTTAATTATTAAACATGAGCTAGAATCCACTCACATAGATTGGAGCAAAATTGGAAACAAAGACAACCAGAAATCTACACTGTAGTTGCTACTACAAGGAATTAAAACATCTTATGTTAAATGGATTAACATATACTTACTGAGCTCTCAGTCTTTGTTACATTGCCCGTCTCCGACACTGAAGCTATTTGGTTCTGAGACTTGCTGGATGCAACCTGAAGTGGTTCAATACGTCGGAAAGCATCCTCTGTGAAAGCTGCCCGGTAACTGCTCTCGAGGACAATCTTATCTCCTGGGGGAGTGTAGACCTGCCTTACCTTCACAGGTTTGGCCACTTTAACTCCAGTCCAGGGCTGGAACTCCTGTCTGAAACAAAGTATGGGCTTATATCAGTGTTACTACCTTGTGCACAGCACTCCAGCATATCACATCTGCTACTTTCATTCTCCTTCCTTCCAATTTATAGCAAACTGATAAGGTCAGCAAACCCACATCTTCCTTTATCCCAAAGGATCCAATTAATCTTTTGTTATTCCTCATTCTCAGAGTGCATCTCAATTATCGTCTGAAGGTTATTATTTTATCTCTTTCTAAAATGGAGTAAAGAAAAAGGCCCAAGCTATGGCCACCAACTGATTCCTTAGCCCCAGATTCTATCCCATTCCCTAGACACAAACTGAACCAGTTTGTTCACAACCTCATTGTCCTATTTGACCCCAGGCTTTTTTAAATATATAAAGGACGTGGGTTTTGCAGGATCTTTATTGCTCAATCCTATTTGCCTTTGAGAAGGCGATGGTGAGCTGCCTATTTGATCCACTGCAGCCTTTGAGATGTGGGTGTACACCTCAGACCTTAACTAAGATTTTGATCTGACATCCTTGCCTTCACTGCTACTACCTACTTCTGCAACACTGCCCACCCCTAGCTCTGGCTTGTGCTGAAATCCCTTACCAATGTTTTTGTTATCAATTCCAATGCCGTCCTGGGTGGACTCTCATCCAACCTCTGTAAAAGTCAATTCAAAAATTTTCACCTAGATTCCAGTCACCCATCACCCCTGTTCTTGCTAACCTACATTATCTCCTGGTACAGCAAAGTCTTGACTTTAAAACTCTCCACACGTTTTAAATTCCTGCATGCCTTGCCTCTCCCCATCTCTAATTGCACCACCCCCAAACCCCACTTCTCTCCTCCAACCTCCACAATCCAACAGGAGCTCTGTATTCTTTCAATTCTGGACTCCTATATAATTCCCCCAATTCCTCATTCTGATGAAAGCTCACCAACCTGAGACAATAACTATTTCTCTCCCCATCTGACCTACTGAGTCAGAGTAATTCAGCATAGAGACAGGCCCTTCAGCCCACCAAGTCTATGCTGACCGTCAAGCTCCATTTACATTAATCCTGCATGAGTCACATTTTATTCTCCCCACTTTCCCCATCAAACTTCCCCAGATTTTGTCACTCAACGACACTCCAGGGAACATTTACAGTGGCCAATTAACCTTCATGTCTGAGATGCAGGAGGAAAATGGAGCACCCAGAGGAAACCCATGCAATCACAGGGAGAATGTACAAACTTTACACAGACACACCTGAGGTCAGGATCGAACCCAGGTCACTGGAGCTGAAGCAGCAGCTCCACTAGTTGCACGAGCATCCACAGTAATTTCCACTTGTACTGAGTTTTGACCATTCCTCAAGTTTAAAAGCAAAAATTGAACATCTTGCTCCTGATGAAAATTGAGATGGAGTCTAGTTTATCCTTGATTAAATTATAAGTGCTGTTGTATTTTTTTGTAGAAAGGTACAGTTTCTAAGATTAACAGTTATTTACCAAAATTAATTGCCAAGCTAAAAGGTATATTCCTGTCACTGGTAATCAAAGTCATTATATGACACTGATCAGCATATCTTATTGAGATTACTGCCCATTGCCAGCAGGAGCTTCCTTCATCAGGGTAAAGATGTGGCTGTAAACTGGGAAACTCACGATTACATCAATGCTTCAACTATGTAATCTATTTTAAAGCAGTCTACGTTTTAGGTTTAAAATATGCTCCCATAACTTAAAGCCCCCCCAATGCAACTGACCTTCAGAGATTCTCAGTCTTTGACCTTGATTCAGTCTGGGTACCTACTTCACACCATGAATTGTCTTTCTGCAAAGCAGATTTTCCATTAGGTTAGTTCTAAGATTGCTTTTAGACATTTCAAATGGATTTGAGCAGAAATCTTCAGCACAACAGCCAAGGTGCACGTTCCTTCTGTTTTTGATGTCTCTAGCATACTCAAGCCATTTTTTGACATTATATGCAGCGAATCCAACTCGGTAAAGTCTGGCTTCTACAATCAGTAGATTTAATGAAGAGAACCAACATGTGTATACTCATCCATTAAATAAGTGTTTTTTTAAAAAAAGCAAATGCTGGAAATCTGAAATAGAAACAGAAAATGCTGGAAAGACTTGGCAGGCCAGACGTTTATTTCATTCTCACAAATGGATGGAGTAATCTGGATTTATCTTCTTTGAGATATGCAAAGTTAGTGATCCCTAGGGCACTTCCTACTGGCAAATCAACTTGCCTATATTAGACAGACTAAGAGTGATCAGGACCTAGTGTGCTCTATAGGAGAGACTGGGCAACAGCCTTCTGATGACATGCAGTTTTCCTTCATTAATCCAGCACCGCTGTCTCCTGCTAACTAGGTTATGAGCATAGAGAATTTTTGCTCCACATCTTGCACAAGCCATTTGTGATCTGTGATTGTTTGGCGGAATAGTGATCCTGAAGTTGTTCTAAATGCCATTTTACTTTCCCATTATTTTGTCAAGATGTGTAGTTTTAATTTTTTCCCCCCACAAACTTAGCAGTCTCCACAGTTTTGCTTCTCTTTCCTCTCTTCCCAAATGTATCAGTGACACTTCTCTACATAATACACTGCGCCCAACATGGAATTTATGAATGCTTGACCACACTGTAAACAGGTTAGATGTTGATGGCATGAACTGGTCTCAAAAAGTCCCTTACCATGCATGGTTTCTTTGCATTGTACCAAGTATTCTACCATTCTGTTAGTGATGATGATAATTCCTGATCACTCAAGCTTTATACTATAGAAACACAACAAACAAGTGCAGGAGTAGGTCACTTGACCCTTAACATCTGCTCTGCCACTCACTTATCTCGACATCATCTACCTCAGCGCCATTCTCCCATTCTGATCCCACAACCCCTATTTATTTTATATCAAGAAAATCCATCCATGTGGTGTGTGGAGGCTTACATTGCACAAATTCATAAAGAAATTTTGGAATTTTGTACAAATCAGTTTTATTGAACCTCACAAGTTTTCTCCAGACCTCACTGGCACAAATGACCACTTTGGTCATGATTTGCACACAAGGTACTAGAAACAGCAACTGAAATGAGCTACCATTTTATCTGTTTTAAACCTCATGAATACCATACAAGACACTGGATGCCAAATTCTGTGCTGACATTAAGGGCAGCCACTCTCACCTCAGCTCTGGAATTCTTTTTGTCCAGATTTTTAATCAAGCTGTAATCAGACCAGATGAAAGTGTTCCTAGTGGAACCCAAAGCAACCATCAGCGAGTAAGATTGCCAGATAGCATTGTCCGTGACAGATTTTATCACATTGCTGATAATTTGAAAACTGATGGGGTATTAACTAGTCAGCTTGAATTTGATCTTTTTAAATGGACAAGACACACCTCGACAATTCCCACATGTTGGTGTTGTTGCATCATAGCTAGAGGCAAAGATTTTATAGAACAAAAATCTTAAGCACAATAGCCTGGATGCAAATTCCCACTGTTTTTGATGTATGTTATACAATCCAGCCATTTTTTGACATTAAATGCAGTGAATTGAACTGCCTGAAGACTGGCTTCTGTGATCAGAATCAGATTTATTATCACCAACTTATAGAATGTGAAATTCGTTGTTTTGCGGCAGCAGTACAGTGCAAAGACATAAAAATTACTATAAATTACAAAAATAAATAAAGAGTGCAAAAATGATGGGGAGATCTTAGGAAGACAACTAACGTGAATACATCACTAAATGAAAAAAAAAGCAGATGCTGGAAATCTGAAATAGAAACAAAGTGCTGCAAACACTCAGCTCAGGCAACATCGGTGGAAAGAGAAAGAGTTAAGTCTGCTTCCTTTTCCACAGAAGCTGCTTGACCCACTGAATGTTTCCAGCATTTTCTATATTCTCATGACTTCTGGTTGAAAACTGGTGGAAGTGTTTAAGCTTTGTCATTTACTCCCACAAATTGTGCTCAATTATCAGTGAAGGGAGAGTGTGCAGTTTATGGAGCCTCTTCCCCGTTATTTATTTAATTATTCATCACCTTTCACGATCTGATACATCACAACTGCAATGACAGAATCATGTGTTTCTGGTATTGCTGACCTCTGTCTATTGCAAACAATGCTATGTTATAACTTCACTAGGTTAGTGATTCATCCATAGGTACAACTGGTGCTATGCCTGACAAGCTCTTCTGCCTGTTCCATTAACCACGGTTACTTTAATGTACCAGTAGAATGTATTCTGTTTGGCACAATTAACATCTTACACAAAACACAGGATAGTCTCCTCAACATGAAGGTGGAACTTCATCCCTGCAAGAACTATACCACTGCCCATAATAATGGTTCTGTGGCAGGTAGATTCCACAGGATAAAGTTGAGTAGTTTTTCCACTCAAACCAATTCTTTTACCTTCTTTCACAGATGCAGACTGCCAAGTCTTTCAGCACGTGGACAGCCGGATCTGTGATGATGCTACCAAGCCACTTTGGCGATGGACATATTCCTCTCCTCAGAGTATATTCAGTGCCCTTATCTCTGATACTTCTTCCATATGGTGTTCAACTTGGAGAGGCACCAACTCATCATTTGAAGGAGGGCAGTGGATGTGAAATAGCAGGAAGTGTTTACTGGGCCCTTATCAGCCCTCGTACCTGGGTAAATTCTGAATGATCCATTCAGTTTTATATTGTTTTTAATTGCTGTCTGACAGAATTCAGTGGCTTGGTTCATTAAAAAACATTTGTGAACCAGATGGTTTTTATGACAATCTGATGTTTTCATGGTCACCATTACTGAAACCAGCACTTTATTACATATTTAAATTCTGTTCATTAAATAAATTCTCCAGCTGGCATGACTGAGTTTAAACTCCTATCTCCAAATCATTTCATCCCCGGATTACTTGTCCGATAAAATAACCATTATGCTACCATACCCTTATCAGGATCCCACTGTGCAATGCAACTTCACAGACATAATCTGGTCTCTGTACTTCCCATGAATCTAAGCATCACACCCTCCATTAGATGGCACAGTGATTAATGATGCAGTAACAGCACCAGGCTTTCATACTGTGGTGATTCCCAAATTCAGGGGATGCTTTATCACTGCAGCTTACCCATTATTGATCAATGGTTGGCAAGGCTGATAACACACTGTTCTGCTCCAGCTTCTCTCACAAGCTGTTTCGCTACTCCTATCCATCCAAAATATAACAGAAGTCACCTGTGGGCCAGCAGATAGAGAGAACATGCGAGACAGGCCTGTATAATATCACAATTAAATCATGTCTTCTCATTCTGTTTGGAAGATGAATTGAGGAACTAGAATGTTGCAATTAAATTCTTCCTCATTGGGCTGGATCATGCTGATGGCCAGCGGTCAGCTCTGTGGGGATCCGCCAGTGCACGTCTCCTGTGTTCTAGACTTACACATTGCCACATGGAAGTCATGAATGCCCTGGCGCATTTAGCCTGCTGCGCTCCTGTACTCCCACCGAGTCTAGGGACGGTTCTGGATTATCCTGAAGAGAGGGGCAGGATACACTCTGTACCTCACCCCTCAGCTTTTCACCAGTGTGTAATGACGTCATTGACCTTGACGGAAAAGGTAAATGAAGAGAAATTATTGTTTATGGATGCAGAAGCAGCATCTTTGATTTTTTTTTAAGGCAGAGGTCGATAAGGAGGTCATTGTGGATACAGAGGAATGTGGGGTTGTGGTTATAAATTCGGTCAACTGTGATCTTATTAAATGGCAGTGTAGACTCGAGAGGCCCAATAGTTCACTCTTGCTCCTAATTCATATGCAAGTTCACATGTTCAATTGTTTTTTTTAAAATGCCTTTGAGCAGGGACATCTAAAGAAAGATGCAAAGCCCTTCAACAGCACAAACTATCAGAAGGCCAGAGTGAGCTGGGGTCAGGACCTCAGGTTACACAGCTTGGGGTCTGGTCTCATCTGTATACTGCTCCACTTTGGGGACCTTGCTGCTGCAACCGTCCCCTAGATAACATGGCTGAAGGGATGGCATGGGGTCAGGTCTGAGACAGGCCAGGTCAAGCGTGATCCAGTCCAGAATAACTTTCTCTCTCATTCTGAATCCAAGCCACATTCTCTTTGTCAAAATCCTTATTTTACTGTAACCCATTCGGCAGGAAGGGACAAGTTTGAGTTGGTTAAAAATATAATAAACAGGAGGAGGAATTTGTCAATCAGCTCCTCCAGCCTGATATGATTAAGTTTGATACAATCTGGTCCTCAACACTTTTTTTTAAAAATATAAAGTAATCCCATTCTACTTGATTCCTTTACACTTTAAATTCTATCAATCTGTCCTGAATGTAGTTACTAACTCTGCTTCCACATCTCTGGAATAGAAAATTCCCAAGACTTGCCACACGCATAAGAAATTTTTCCATCTTCATCTGAAATAGGCAATTCTTAATCTGAACCTATGCCTTTTAGATCTAGATACCCTCTGGGGGAAGCATCCTCTCAGCATCAATGTTAATAACCCCTCAGAATTTTACTTTTCAAGAAGATCACTTCAAATTTTTTCTTTACTGCAAGAATGTAGACCCAACCCATCTTCATACATCAATCTTTTCATCCCTAGAATCAACCTCTGCACTGCCTCTAAAGAAATTATATTTTTCTTTAAATATGGAGACCAAAACTGTATGCATTACTACAGATGCAATCTCACTAGTACATAAAGTTGTATCAAGATCTTCCATTTACTTGCCCCTTACAATAGAGTCCAAAATTACATTGGTCGTCCTAATTATATGTCTTACCTGCATTTCACCTTTTTGTTTCAAGTACTAGGGCCCACAGATCCCTCTACATTGCAACATTTTGTAGTGTCACTCTGTTTAAGTAATAACTTGCTTTTTCATTCTTCCTTCCAAAGTGAATAACCTCATATTTTCCCCACATTATTTCTCCATCCCCACCTCCCAACTTCGTATCCCATCTACATCCCTTTGAAAGCTTACTGTGTCTTCCTTACAATTTGCTACCCTACAGATAATCATCAAATTTGGCTACAGGACATCTTTTCCCTTCATCCAAGTCTTTGATAGAGATTGAAAGTATTGAGGCCCCAGCACCGATTTCTGTGGAACACACTAATTATCAATGTTGTCTGTTTTTCACCCTTTTCCAATTTTACACTCATTTGTAAGCAGGATTTGACTTGTTATTGTAAAACTGTCACATCTTTAGGTATCACTCAATCTGCTCGTCTCTCTTCTCTCTGGATGTTTAGCAGATTTTGTAATGATTAGCTTTTTTAGAACATGAATCTGTCAATTATGCAATGAGGTATAGCCTCTGCTCAGTGGTCCATTTAAATTACAATTGCACTTTTAATATTAAAATGTAAATAATGCATTCTGCAACTAGGAATTGAACTTCTCACAATATTCTCTCCAAGGCGGCACAGTAGCGTAGCGGTTAGTGCGACGCTATTACAGCGCCAGCGAGCGGAGTCCGATTCCCGTCGCTGTCTGTAAGGAGTTTGTACGTTCTCCCGTGTCTGCGTGGGTTTCTTCCGGGTGCTCCGGTTTCCTCCCACATTGCAAAGATGTACAGGTAGGTTAATTTGGGCTTAAAATGGGTGGCGCGGACTCGTTGGGCCAGAAGGGCCTGTTACCACGCTGTAAATAAAACAAAATTTAAAAAAAAAATTTTTTATAAATTTAAAACAATAGAAATCAAAGTAACAAGTCAAATTTTTCTTCAACAACATTGACAAACACGAATACATTGTCTTCAATGCACCACACACACCTTTACAAACAAGGTGTGTGTGTGTGTGTGTGTGTGTGTGTGTGTGTGTGTGTTTTTGAGACAGAAAGACAGACAGAAGGGGGGGGGGGGGGGGGGAGAAGAGAGATAAATGAAACTGAAAATAGAGCCTAATGCAGAGACAGTAAGAGAGAAGCAAATAAACAAAAGACAATAGAAGCAAAAACTGGTTGCCTGTATCTTTGTATACTCATTTGTATTCAAGGCAAGTCACAGAATTATCTTAACTGTGTTTGTCTGAACCCACTGTAATGAATCAATGTCCAACTGAAGGTCAGGCATCCAAAGCAATTTATAATATTTCAAAAACTGACTCATCAGTAATGAACACAGAAGCTATAACTGCCCATTTCCAATAATACCTCCTATTTCCTGGAGGATGAAGGAAAGTTTATGAAGTGGCTATTTGGCCCAAGTCTGTGCCAGTCGAAAATCCCACTTTCCTGCACTTGGTCTCTGGTTACATACACAGCCAAGTACTGTTTAAATGTGATGAGGGTTTCTGCCTCTAGCACCCTTTCAGGCAATCAGTTACAGACTCCTACCATCCTTTGGGCAAAACAATGTTTCCTCTCATTTCCCCTTAATCCTTCCGCTAACTTCTTTGAATCTATACCCACTCGGCTTGATCACTCTGCTGTGAAATAGGATCTTCCTTTTACTCGATCAAGGCTCCTCAGAATTTTAAACACCTCAATTAATTCTCCCCTCTGTTCCAAAGAATACCCAACCTATCAAATCTTTCCCCACACCACACACAGTCATCACCACTGTCATTAACTGCAGGTTCACAGCAGCAGAGATTTTTTACCGAGAGGAATTATCGCACCTACGCTGTTGGCCATCACTCCTCCCATTTTATTAATATATACAATGTTCTCCTGCAAAATATTTCCTCCTTTAGCTTCTGACCAACAAGCTAAAATCCACCAGCCATTCCTTAACCAATCAACTTAGTTTACACAGACTTTGAATGCTTTCAGTTTTTCTTGCCACAATTAGTTGGTGCATCATGGTACCAACAATAACTTTGTTAACTGAGGTACAATTATCTTTGCACAAATGGTCCACACTAGAGGCGACTCATCCTTCAATCATACTCCCACATAACCACTCTTAAATATATAATATTCTTTAGCACTTCACACAATTACTATTCAGTTTACACTTTCAATACTTATATCATCAGTCCTGACCATCCATTATAAGCTAATTCATAGACTCATACCGCATGGAAACAGGCCCCTTGGCCCAACTCATCCATGCTGACCAAGGTGCCCATCTATGCTAATTCAATTTGCCCATGTTTGGCCCATATCTCTCCAAATCTTTCCTAACCATGCACCTGTCCAAATGTCTTTTAAACATTGTAACTGTACCCACCTCTACTACTACTTCCAGCAGCTCATTCCATGTACCCACCACCCTCTGCATGAGAAACTTGCCCCTCAAATCCCCTTTAAAGCTTTCCCCTCTCGCCTTAAACCTATGCCCTCTAGTTAACGGCTCACCTACCCTGGGAAAAAGACTGTGACCATCCATCTCATCTATGCCTTTCAATTTTATAAACCTTTAGGGTCACTCCTCAGCCTCCCTTGCTCCAGGGAAAACAGTCCCAGCCTATCCAAAATCTCCTTATAACTCAAGCCAGGCAACATCCTTGTGAATCTTTTCTGAACCCTCTCTACCTTAATCGCATCTTCCCTACAGCATAGCGACAAGAACTACATACAATACTCCAACTGCAGTCTAACCAACGATTTGTACAATGGTAACGTGACATCTCAATGCCCAATGTTCTGCTTCCTCCACAAACAGCTGTATTGCAGCGGCAGAGCAGCTATATACAGGACCAACCGCAGCAATTTGCCAAGGTTTCCTCTGACCACATCCAATTCTCTCTCCACCACTTTACTCAACTCCGTCACTGGCTGTGATACGATAGCTTACCCAACATTCAGCCTTGATGAAACCACTTTTTCCTCAGCTAAGCTCTGGAAGGATAGATGCCAACGTCTTCCACTTCAACAAAAACTTACCACTGATGTCATTCACCACCTGGCCACTATGCAGAACCATCAGAAAGGCTGCAGCTGACCCATTGCACTTTCTCCTCTATAGCATCATCTGCCACTGCCCAAACCCAAGCTGGCTGTTGCCGAACACTGTCCATGTCCTTGTGACCTTTAGATGCGACTGTTCCAATGCACCCTTGGCCAATCTCCATCCTAATCTGTCAACTCAGCCAAAAGTCAGCTACTTATATCCGAGGCTCAACAATGCAGCACACCCTTGAACTCACCGAGGTACATTGATTTCCAGTCTCGCATTGGCACAAATAAACCTTTATATTTAAATTCCTTTATAACTTTGCCTCTCCCTATCATCCCTTAGTTTTACAAACTTACATTTGCTCCTACACTGGCCCCATCCACCACTGGTGTTTTCAGCCACATGTGCCCATATTCGGGAATTCTTTCCCGAACCACTCTTATGAAAATCCCACCTCCTCGGTCAAACTTTTGACCCTTCCCAATATCCCTTCTTGGCTTCTGTGTCTATTATGCTCCCATATGCACTTTGGGATGGTTTTCAACATTTAAGTGTTATACAAAAGCAAATTGCTATCACAAAGATAGAAACATTACGTAAAGATAATGCATAATTTTACTGAAGAGGGATGAATCCTTGGACACTACGTTGTACAGTTGATTTAATTGTCATTTAATTAAAAAGTCCACTAAGAAAGTGCAATAATTCCTAAGCTAATATATTTTGATTTTGCAGAATCTCCCAAGTGATTTCAATACCTCTTCACACTATTTTTACAACACTAGTTGATGAATTGGAATAGCCTCGGGATTGCTACCAGAAGGGTGCATGTGTTGAGGGTCAGGTTGGAAGGAGCACAAATTCCAAAGAGGAACTGGCTTACCACAAGCAAAGGCTGAGGAAGAGAATGTAACAGAATCAAAGAGGCACTTGGATATTTTGACAACTCTTTTTAAAAAAGTATGGGAAAAAGACAGAGAAATAAGATTGAAGAGGATAACTCCAGCTGAAGAATTGGTGACAGGGCTAGTATGACTTGGTTTGAACTTGAAGTGTGATGACCAGAAGTTTTACGGATAATTACATGGGAGTGCAAATGGATTCACTCATTAAATAAAATCATAATTACAAAAAGGAAAAATCTCTCTGCCTCTCAGTGGAGTATTAGCAATATGCCATTTAAACTCAATGTGTATTTATCCGAAGTTCTTCACTTGTATGCATGAATCGCATCAATATCACATATCTTTACAATGAAATGGAAAGTTAGTATATCCCTGATGTGTTCTTTAAAGAAAAAAAATCAAAACTATTGGAGATCCTGCTTAATCAGAGCACTAAACTAATCCACAATATTAGCATTATGCTGTGCATCTGTAATATGGATGTTCTTAAATACTGCTCCAGAATGTTGCCGTCATTTTTCAATGTCAGTTGCCCTTGTCCAATTATTCTAATAAAAGAATGGAAATCTATTACAGCTACCGGCAGCCAATGTAGAGTGAGCCAATGTAACAATAAGCAGCATTTACTTGAAGTGTTTTGTTCCCACTAATTTAAAGAGAAACATTGAAACTGGTGTGTAGTTTTAAAATTCTAGTTCCTCAACGATATGTTAATTTTAGAATTTACCAATTCAAAAGACAAGGCTATTTATACTTATTTATGAATAATTGAAGCAAATGGGACTAAGCAATAATACAACATAACAAACACCAAGGAACTACAGGAGGGCTTTTGAGGGTATGTATAGAATGTGAACATCCAGTTCCCAATGATGATCTTCATACATACACCTTTTTCCTGAGGAAAGTAAATGTGCAAATTCTTCCTTATAAATAAGTAATAATTAATAACATTTAAGCAAAGTCAAATTTGCCCAGAACTAAAATGCAAACAACTCAAATCATTACCATGGCACTATTAAGTCATTTTCTGATGAATGCTCAGTTGCAAAGTCATTAGTTTCACAATTAAGCTCTGTATCAAGTGCATCATTTAAAATATGCAAGTGAGAATGTAGATACATGAACAAACCCAAAGAACTGAGATGGGGTGGGGGGGGGGGTGGGGGAAGAATAGGATGGGATGGGGGGGTTGAGCTTCACAACAATGCAGTTTCTTTATGGTTACAAATGAAGTGCCCAGGGGGAGATTAATGCTGGGCACAGCTCCAGTCACTGACCTGTAGGAGGTGGTTTTGACTGCGGGCCTGATCGCCTCCTCCCGGGTGTGCCTCGGGACGGGCTCCCTGGGATTTGGTGGTCTCTCTCCTTTCTGCTGGTCTGCAGTTGGCCCGGGGTGGAGAGTGTGAGCGCTGGAACTGCTGGGCATTGAGAGCTGGTCCTGCCCTGCCTTTACCCAAGGGTAATTCTCCTTTTTAGGGATGGGCCAAGCCTTGAAGTCCAGTTTGTACTGGGTGTCGCTGGAGAAAGGGACCCCGGACGGATGGTACTCCCGCCTGGGTTTGCAGCTCGCTTCCTTGCGCACCCTCCAGGACTTGAAGTCGTGCCTGGACACCGACTCCTGGACCGAAGCCTCTGCTCTGTGCTCGGGGGCCAGGGATGCATTGTTGTTCAGGGTCGAGTCTGCTGGGACTTGCTGGGTCACCGACCTCACCTCTTGCTCTATGACCTCGGAATAATTCTGGACAGTCAGCGGCACCGAGAGGTCGGACTTGTCCAGCTGGCTCCAGAAGCGAGACAGGCAGCAGACCCTGCTGATGCACGGCCAAGCCATGACCCAACCAGCCCTGGAGAAGGCAATGCAAAGAGAAAAACGGCTTTCACACCCGGAGCCTTGCCTGCACCATGCGCCCTTCACCCTGCGAGAGCCTCCTCTGCTGGCTCCTCCATGGCCGCATCCAAATCCGCAATATTAGCGGAGAGATTAGCGAGCCGGCGCATGTCTGCTCCACTCCCTCTCTCCAGCGCTGCCGGTGAACTGCTGCATTGGAAATTCAGCTCACGTGTCCGCAGTCCCCCTTCGCCCGGACCCCCGGCAGCAGGAGCAGCAGGACAGAGGAAATGTCAGACCCACGTCCACACTCCGCTCCCGTCCATTTAAAGCAGCCTCCCTTTTTTAAAAATTATTTTCCAACGCTCTGTTGGCTCTACGATTACCTTCCAGCCCCCTCTACGGATCAGTCGCTCCTGGTTATAATCGATACCGCAACAAAAGCAGAACAAAAATGTAAAATAAGCATAAAATGCCCACGTATATTTTGAATTAGCAACCACATAGGTAGTAGCACGGCGTTTGAGTTACAGGACTGACAATGCAGAGACCCCAACTCAGCAGCTGTGGAGTTTAATTCATAAAATAATCTAGCATTTAAAAAAAAACCCTGGTCATGAGTAATGATGACCACAGAACTGCCAGATTATTGTAAAATAAAACCATCCGTTTCACTAATATTCTCAGGGGAGGAAATCTGCCCTCTTTATGTCACGTCTGGTTGACATTTGACTACAGACTCACCAATGTGGTTGAGCCTTTAATGCCTCTAAAATGGTATTGGGTTCAAGAAAAGTTGTGGGTGGGCAATTAATCCTGAGCTTGTCAGTGATGTGCAGATCCTGAAAAAAATTAATGAATAAAATATACAGAAAAATACCAAAGATAAAATTATATTTTCTCCATCTCTGTTATATCCGTTCTGAACATGCTTCCTTCCAAAATGGTGTTTCCCATTTGACACAAGAGATTCTGCAGATGCTGGAATCTGGAGCAACACACAAAAAGTGCTGGAGAAACTCAGCAGGTCAGGTAGCAGCTATGGAGAGAAATAAACAGTCGACATTTCGGGTCGAGACCCTTCATCCCAAAACATCAACAGTTTATTTCTCTCCATAGATGCTGCCTGACCTGCTGAGTTCCTCCAGCATTTTGTGTGTGTTTCCCATTTGACCTTTTGTTTCACTCAATGATTTCGCATTGGTTGACTGAGTTGTACCGTACAGAAGCAAGCCCTTTAGCTCACCATATCCACACCAACTGTTTTATTACCCACTTTTAATTGCATTTGTCCATCAATTCAAGTACTTGTCGAGACGCTTCTTAAATGTTGTGAGACTGCTGCCTCCACCACCTCAGTCAGTGCATTCCAGACTCCAGACACACTCCTTGTGAAACCACCCCCCCCCCTCTCAGATTCCCTCTAAACCTCCTATCTCTCACTTTAAATGGAACATTGGTTAGGCCACACCTGGAATATTATATGCAGTCTGTTTGCCACATTATAGGAAGGATGTGGCTGTGCTGGAGAGCGTGGAGAGGAGATTCACAAGGATGTTGCCTGGATTGGAGCAATTCAATTATAAGAAGAGATTGCATAGGCTGGGTTTGTTTTCCCTGAAGCAGAGAAAGCTGAGGGGAGACCTGAGAGAGGTAGATAATATATGGATATCTCCACCAAGGGAAAAAAATTCTTACTATCTACCCCATCTATCTCCCTTATAATATTATCTACTCTCTCAGGTCTCTCCTCAGCTTTCTCTACTTCAGAGAAAACAAAACCAGCCTATCCGATCTCTTCTTATAATTGAATCTCCACTCCACACTCTCCTGCACAGCCACATTCTTCCTATAGTGTGGCAAACAGACTGCATATAATACTCCTGGTGTTACTTAACCAGTGTTTTATAAAGTTGTAGTAATGACGTCCCAGCTCTTGTATTCTATCCAATGAAGGCAAGCATTGATATGCCTTATCATCACCTTCTCCACTTGTGCTGCCATTTTCAGGGATTTATGGAATTATACCCCAAGCTCCCTCTGTTCATCAACACTCTATGGGGCCCTACCATTTACTGTGAATGTCCCACCCTTGTTTGTCCACCCAATATGCATCACCTCACACGTGTCAGGATATGTTACATTTGCCATTGCTCTGTCCAACTTTCCAGCTGATCTATATCACACTGTAGCCTTAGACAACCCACCTCACTATCTATGATACTAATTTTCATGTCATCTGCAAACTTATGAATCATAACCTCCCACCACATCATTACTGTATAACACAAATGTAAAAAGTCCCAGCACCAATTCTTGTGGTACACCACTGGCCACAGACTTCCAATCAGAAAAACAAACCTCCACCGCCACCCTCTGCCTCCTATTACCAAGACAATTTTGGATCCACTTTTCCAGCTACCCCGGATTCTCTGGGCTTGAACCTTCTGAATCAGGCTACCAGGTGGGATCTTATCAAAAGCCATGTGAACCACATCGACAATACCGCTTCACCAATATGCTTAGTTACCTCTTCAAAAAATTCTGTAAAATTAGTGAGACAGGATTTCCCACAAGCAAAGCCATGTTGACTATCCCTAATCAATCCTTTCCTTTCTAAGCAAAGATAAATCCTGTCCATTAGAATATTTTCCAATAACTGCCCTAACCACTGATGCATATCTGATTTACCACTGATGTTTATCGTCCCATTATCTAGCACCTCATCCATGGCTAACAAAACTGCAAAACCCTTCATCAGGGTCCCAGAAATCTCCTCCTTTGCCTCCTATAGCAGTTTGAGATACATCTCATCAGGCTTTGGGGATTTATCCACCTTTATTTGCTCCAAGACATCGAACACCCCCTCCATTTTAAAGATAACGTGCTCCAGAATCTCACTGACCTTCTCCCCGAATTCTCCATCAACCACCTCTTCTCCTTTGTTAATACAGACGAGATGTATTCATTTCAGATCTTGCCCACATGCCCTGGCTCCATGCACAGATTGCACTACTGATCACCAAGAGGACATACTCTTTCTCTAGTTACCCTTTTCCTCTTGATAAATCTATAAAATACCTTGGGTTTCTTTTTAATCATCTGCCAATAGTATTTCATGACCCCTTTTTGCCCTCCTGATTTCTTTTTAAAGGACTCTCCATTACTCTCTATATTCCTCAAGGGCCTTTCTTGTTTTCAGTTGCCTATATCTGCCATATGTTTCCTTTTCTGTCTTTATTGAACCCCAAACATTTCTTGTCATCCGGGGGTTCTCTAACATTGCCATTCTTACCTTTCACACTTATAGAAATATGTTGGCCCTGAACTCTCACTACCTCCCTTTTAAAAGATTCCCACTTGTTGGTTGTTGCTTTACCCACAAGCAGCTGCTTCCAATCTACTTTTGCCAGGTCCTGTTTTATGTTAGTGAAATTGGCCTTGTCCTAATTTAGGGCCTTAACTTGAAAACCATCCTTATCCTTCTCCATATCTACCTTGAAGCTTACAGAATTATGATCACTATCCCCAAAATGCTCCTCCTCTGACATTTCTGTTACTTGCCTGGCTTAATTTCTCAAGATTAGGTCCAGTGCAGCCTTTCTCTTGGAGGACTAACTGTATTTTGGCTCAAAAAACTCTCCTGGATGCACTTTATAAATTCCTCCCTACCCAAGCCCCTTACACTAAGGAAATACCAGTGAATATTGGGGATGTTAAAGTCCCCCACAGCTGTTACCCTTCTGATACTTTTCTGTGATTTGCCTACATATCTGCTCCTCTATCTCCCGCTGACTGTTGCGGATCTGTAATATAAACTCAGCTAAGTGAAAACCACTTTCTTATTTCTAAGTTCTACCCATTGGAAAAGCTTTCCAAGAGATCCTCCCCAAACATTGCCACGATGTTTTCCCTAATCAATATTGTGATGTCTCCTCCTCTTTTATCTCCCCCTATCATGCCTGAAACTTCTATACCTAGAATGTTGAGCTGCCAGTACTGCCCTTCCTTCAACCATTTTTTCTGTGATTGCAATAACATTGTATTTTATTCTGCCTTGACAGAAATGTGCTTTTACTCACAGAGTCAATCTTTCACCAAGAAAGAGGTACTATCTTATGCGGATTGTGCAAGTAGTAGTTGAAGAATCATTCTTAAATACTAATCATAGATTACACAGGAAACACAATTAGAACTACCCTGGATTTTTTTTTTGGCAAAATGAGTCTGAATCTTGAGCCAACTTCTTCTGTTGGGCAGTGATCCTTCTGATTTAAATGACTGCAGTGAAAAGCCAAGATATGGTTTGCCGCCTATGTGACAAATGTATTCTGACTGCTGCATTAAAACAGAAAAAGGATAAAACCTGATGGTCCATCTTGGTGGAACTTGGACACAGCAAAGTCCACCTTACTAAGTCCTCCTTCCAAACAGTGATATGCATACAGAAGGGAATAGCCCTGGCTGTTTTCTACATTGACGAGTAGGCTCATGGTATCAGGTCAAATCTGTGAAAGAAAACCTCCTCCTGATTACCACTTGGTGTTTTCCCTCAGCAGATACTCTGTGCTCCTCCATACTAAATAACAATTGGAAGGAGTACTGAAAATAGCAAGGACACTGGATGTATTCTAGGTGGGGATTTCAATGTGCATCACCAAGATTGGCATGGTGGCATCACCAATGACCAATCTGGCTGTCTCCTGAATGCATCATGAGGAGGTGTTGAGTGAATCTTGTCCTCACTGTCAACCTACGGCGTATGGCGCTGTCCTCGTTGGCATTAGTAGAAGTGATTACCACACAGTTTGTGTGGAGACTAAGCCCTGTCTTCACACTGAAGACACCTCCATCGTGTCAGTAGCACTGCCACCATGTTAGATGGGATAGACTCAAAACAGTTCTGGCTGTTCAAAACTGGGCGTCCATTAGGCAGTGTGGATTGGCAGCAGCAGAAATATACACCACCACAACCTGTAACTTCATTGCAGAATGTATCCTCATTCTACCATTATAATCAAGATAGGGTTCCAAGCCTGTTTCAGAGAGAAAGACATGTGGGTCACTACCAGACATACCTAAAATTGAGTCCTGGACTACCTGCATACTAAACAGCAAGTACAGCAGGGAATAGGCAAAGCCAAACAATCCCACAACCAATGAATCAAATCAAAATCCTGCATCTAGAGAATGGTGCTCGATAACTTAATCATTAGGAGGAGGATCCACGAACAATCCCTATTCTTGATGATGGTGAAACCCAGCATAGGAGTGCTAAAGAGAAGGCTAAAGCACTTGCAATCATGTTCAGCCTAAAGTGTAGAATGAATGATCCATCTGCTTTCAACCTGAGGTCCCCACCACTTCAGAAGCCAGAATATAGCTCCACATGATGTCAAGAAATGGCTGAAAGCACTGGATACAACTAAGGCTATGGGACCAGACAATATGTTCAGGGCATAGAGTGGTGGGTGCCTGGAATGTGCTACGAGGGGTGGTGGTGAATGCAAATACAATGGAGGCATTGAAGAGGCTCTTAGATAGGCACGTGAATGTGCAGAGAATGGAGGGATATGGACCACCTGCAGGCAGAAGGGATTAGTTTAATTAGGCATCATTAGCTTAATTAATTCAGCACAACATCATGCACCAAAAGACCTGTTCTTGTGCTGTACTGTTCCATATTCTAACTAAAGTGGAGAAGATTTGTACCCTGGATCCAGCCACACTTCTAGCCTTATACCAATACAGTGACAACACTGGAATCTACCCAATAATGTGGAAAATTGCCCAGGTACATCCTGTTTAAAAAAAACACAAGACAAAACCAGTCTGGTTAATTACTGCCCAATCAGCCTACTTTCGATCATCAGCAAGTGATGGAAGATGTTGCCAACAGTGGTACTTGCCGATAACCTGGTTCTTGGTGGACACTTTGGGTTTCACCAAGACCACTGGGCTCCAGAACCCATCATAGTCTTGACCAAGAGATGGGCAAAAGAGTTGAATTCCAGAAGTGTAGTGAGTGACCACCTTGATATCAAGACAACATTTAACATAGTTAGGTGTAAAGGAACCCTGGTTAAACTATGTCAATGAACATCAAGAGAGAGCATTCCTATGGTTGGAGTCAGATCTCATACAAAGGCAGATAGTTGTAGTTGTTGGAGATCAGCTATCTCAGCCTCAGGATATCACTGCAGGAGTTCCTCAGGGCAATGTCCTAGGCCCAAGCATCTTTAGCTGCTTCATCAATGTTCTTCCTTCAATCATAAGGTTAGAAATGAGGATAGAGTCATGAAGTCATACAGCACTGAAACAGGCCCTTCAGCCCCACTCGTCCACGCTGACCAGGAAGCCCATCTAAGCTAGTCCTATTTGCCTGTGTTTGACCTGTATCCCTCTGAACCTTTCCTATCCATGTAAGAATGTTCGCTGTTGATTGTGCAAGGTTCAATTACATTTGCAATCCCTCAGCAAAAGAAACAGTCTATCCCTGCATGAAGCAAGACTCAGGTAACATTAGGCATGGGCTGGTAAGTGGCAAATAACATTTATACCAAATACCTTTCAATTATCATCTCCAACAAGAGAGAAGGTAACCACTTACACTTGATATTCAATGGTATCACCACCACCTAGTCACCCATTCTCAACATCCTAAGAGTTATGATTGAGCAGAACTTCAACCTGAAACAGATGCAGTTACAAGAGCCTTAGTATGACTCTTAGTAGACAGGGAATAAGCTGCAATGAATTACTCACCTCCTGATTTGCCAAAGCGGTTCCACCATCTACAAGACATAGTGGTGTAGTGGGTAGAGCCGCTGCCTCACAACTCCAGCAACCCAGGTTCAATCTTGTGCTTGGATGCTGTCTGTGTGGAGTTTGTATGTTCTCCTTGTGGGTTTCCTCCATGTGCTCTGGTTTCCTCCGACATCCCAAAGAGGCACAGGTTGGTAGGTTAATTGGTCACTGCAAATTACCCCTGGTGTGTTGGTGTACAGTAGGATCTGAAGGGAGTAGATGGGAATGTGGAGAGAATAAAATGGGAATAATGTAGGATTGGGGCACTTTATGTTTGGTATGGACCCGATGGGCTGAAGGTCCTGTTTCCATGGCATAAGACTCTATGAAATCAGGAGTGCGATTGAATACTCTCCACTTGCCTGGATGGTGCAGATTCAGTAACTCTAAAGAAGCTTGACACCACCGAGCACAAAACGACCTTCTTTATGGGCACACCATTATTCCCTCCACCACTGGCACACGGTGGCTACGCAATATCATCTACAGTTACATGGCTGGACTACACCTGACAGTATCCCCCAAACCTGCAACCTTTGTCACCAAAAGGACAGAGGTGGTCAGTGCAGGGCACCAATCAGTTAAAAGTCCAAAACAACTACTAGTATTGCTGTCAGTGAGTGATTATCAAACTGAAACTGCGTGATCTGCAAGGGCTAAATACAAAAGTTGGTGGGCGCTGTTGGTTTTACACTGTCTTTAAGGAATTTGACCCTTACCCACTCTCAAACTTACTCATTCAGCAGAAGTCAAAATTTTCCCCTTTCAAGCCTCTGTGGTTGATAAAAGAAACAATAAGTATAATTTTAAAAAAACAACATAAAGCTGCAAAAAACAGTTGAGGAGATTTGGAAAACATAATGAGCAAAGGAAGAGAAAAAAAGATAATAAATAGAAAAATGATTGCTAAAAGAATCTTATGAGTGAAATCAAAATTACAATAAAGTTTTCATAATTATGTTAGAAATGTAATGTGAGGCCTTTAAAACAGATGAGGGAATGTGCAAATTAAAATAAGGAAATGGAATTGGAATTGGTTTATTATTGTCACTTATAAAGATCAATTTATTACACAGTGCATTGAGGCAGTACAGGGTAAAACAATACAGAATGCAGAATAAAGTGTCACAGCTACAGAGAAAGTGCAGTGCAGGTAGACAATAAGGTGCAAGGTCATAACAAGGTAGATTGTGAGGTCAAGAGTCCATCTTACTGTGCTAGAGAGCCATTCAATTGTCTTATAACAGCGGGATAGAAGCTGTCCTTGAGCCTGGTGGTACGTGCTTTCAGGCTTTTGTATCCTCTGTCCTATGGGAGAATGGAGAAGAGAGAATGTCCGGGGTGGGTGGGGTCTTTGATTATATTGGCTGCTTTATCAAGGACAACTTTGAATCGTTATTTGCTGCCAGTCCCCACAGTTATGTTGAGGACAATAAACCCAACATTCCAGGGAAATTGAAAATGAATTAAGTGCTGAATCTCCCCAAAATTATCTTAAACAAGAAAACTTATGTTTTTTCTATATAGAGAGGTGGGACTAATGACTATCAATCATCAATGATAATGGTTTCCTCCAAAGAGTTAAAGGAAGATGAAAAATGGCTGATTTTTAAAAAAATTATTTGTTTTACAGAATGTGGACAAGGTTGACAAGGTCAGCATTAATTGCCTATCCCTAACTGCTTCTGAGAAAATGGTTGGTTGCCACCTTCGTGAACCACTGCAGTCCATCTGATTAAAGAAGTCCTAGGGTGCTATTGAGTATGGAATTCCATATGGTGTTAGCCATATTCCTGCAAAGTCTCACAATTCAAGAATTACCTCTTTAATTCAGAAAATTGCAAATATTTCAGGAAGGTGAGAATAAGAAACCAGGAAATCAGAAACTTGTTACTCAAAGTCTATTAAGAGAACTTATTAGAATCCCTTGCTTAGAGCATGATGACTGATGTGACTGAATTATTTTGGAGGTATTAACAAAACAAGGGAATGTCTGTAAATGTAGTTTAAGTGGATTTCCAAAAGGTATTTGATGATGTCCAACATAAGAGACTAATTTTAAAGGTAAAGGTCAAGAGTTGAAGGCAAGTTATTGACTTAGTTAGGAATTTGTTTTAGTGCTAGAAGAGAGTAGGGATAATGATTAGCACCTCAAATTGAGAGAAAATGTCTCATAGGATTGCTGCAGGGGATCAAATATTCCCTATATGTATCAATGACTTAAAGAATCTAATTGTTAAAAGTGGAATAAGGATCATCTACTCTTCTTTGGTTACTACCTACTCTCTGGCTAGTCTTTATAATGATCGCTACAGGACTACCTAGCATAGCGAAGGATGCCATTGTGGTGTTTCGGATGAGATTCTGATGTCTGCATTGTTCCACAGTTAACAGCAGAAGGCTGGATTCTTTGTTGTTTGTTGCATCTTCCACAAGGTAGAATTCATGAGAGGCCAGCCACTCCTTGAAGCCCAGCTTGAACAGGGGGAGGAGCAGGCAGCAGAGATGGTAGAGAAGAAGATATAGACAGGTAGTGATGAAGAGTGGCACAAATCATCGCCAGGAGATTTGGAGGATCCCACTCAAGAAGCTCAGTGGTCAACCTGGCAGGTTACAACTGGGGCAATGTTAGCCTACCTTATCATTGTCTGGCTTTATCCTTTGCTGACCAAGATGCCACTGTCTGATTTAAGGATGCACTTCAGCTACAGCGGAGTACACCTCCAGTCACTCCTGCAAGCTCTGATCAATGTCTATTGCAAAATCTGTGACTGATTTCCTGGGAAACTTACTCTGCAAGATAAAGGGAGAAAGATTATATCAAAGTGCCATGCTATATGACTGCCATAGTTAAATTGATTCTCCAAGTTCACCCTCATCTTCACCATGGATGCCCAGTCCCTATATACCTCTATTCCCCATCATGATGGCCTCACTGCTCTCCGCTTCTTTCTTGACCAGAGACAGAACCAGTCCCCTTCCACTAAACACTCTCCTCCGCCTGGCTGAACTTGTCCTCACCCTGAACAACTTCACTTTTGATTCCTCTCACTTTCTGCAGACCAAGGGTGTAGCAATGGACAGTCGTATGGGCCCCAGCTATGCCTGTCTCTTCGTTGGCTACGTTGAACTGTCTCTGTTCCTAGCCTATTCTGGCCCCATTCCTCAAATCTTTCTCCGCTATATCGACGACTGCATTGGTGCCACCTCTTGGTGCGGAACTCAACAGATTCATAAATTTCGCCACTAATTTTCACCCAGCTCTCCAATTCACTTGGACTACCTCTGACACCTCTCTCTCCTTCCTCGATCTTTCCATCTCCATCTCAAGAGATTCCTTATCCACTGACATCTTCTACAAACCCACTGACGCCCACAACTACCTCGATTACAGCTCCTCCCACCCTGACTCTTGCAAGGACGCTATCCCTTTTTCTCAATTTCTCTGCCTCTGCTACATCTGCTCCCATGATGAGGCTTTGCACTCCAGGATATCCGAGATGTCCAACTTCTTTTCTAACCAGGGCTTCCCCCCCGACTGTGGTTGAGTGAGCTCACACCCGTATCGCTGTCATTTCCCGCACCTCCACTCTCACCCCCACCCCTCCCAGACCCAAATGGGATAGGGTCCCCCTTGTCCTCATATTTCATCCCACAAGCCTACGTATCCAGCACATCATTCTCCGCCACTTCCACTATCTCCAACAGGACCCCACCACCTAGCATATCTTCCCCTCCCCACCCCTTTCTGCCTTTCGCAACGACCGCTCTCTCCATGACTCCTTAGTTCACTCCTCCCCACCACCCATCCCGTTCCCACCCCAGGAACTTTCCACTGTCCCCGCCATAGGTGCAACACCTGCCCCTACATCACCTCCACTACCTCCATCCAGGGACCCAAACAATCCTTTCAGGTGAGACAGTGATTCACCTGCACCTCCCTTAACATCATTTACTGCATTTGGTGCTCCAAGTGTAGCTTCCTCTACATTGGTGAGACCAAACTAGGTGACGATTTCGCAGAACACCTACCCTCTGTCCATAACCACATCTCCCCATTGCCAGTCACTTCATCTCCCCCTCCCACATTATCACAAATATGTCAGTCCTTGGCCTCCTCCACTGCCAGGAGAATTCCAAGTGCAAACCGGAGGAACAGCACCTCGTTTTCCATCTTGGAACCTTGCAGCTCAATGCCATGAACATTGAATTCTCCCACTTTAAGTAATTCCCACACCCCCTTCCCCACAACTTCCCCCCCCCACCTTGCTTCTTCTCTTCCCTTTCCTAGCCTCTTTTTTTCTACTTTTTTCTCCTTTCTCTCCTTACCTTTGAACCCATCCCCCAGTGGATCTGCTCTCCTCTCCTCCCCCTCACCTGCCTATCACTATCTCTTACCTGCATCTACCTATCTCCTCCCTGTGTCCACCCTGCCTCCCCTCTTTTGTCCACCTATCACTGCTCTGCTTTTCACTCCTATATATTGGGCTTCCCCTTTTCCTATCTTCAGTCCTGAACCAAAACGTTGACCACCTGTTTTTCTCCATGGATGCTGCCTGGCCTGCTGAGTTCCTCCAGTATCATTGTGTTTTTGATCTAGATTCCAGCATCTGCAGTCCTTTATTTCCCTGTGCTGTGAGCAGTCAGTTACGTGAGCTGTGAGGAACTGCTGAGCCTGTAGGGAATGTACCAGGGCAGCTGGAGACACCATTGGGGATATTGTCTCCATGTGCCTGTGTTGATTTATCTGTGTACTTGTGTCAGTGCGTAGTACTTCAGTGATTGTGTGTGCATTATAAGCTGTGCAGGCATTGCTGTGTAGAGAAAGTGTGCAGGCTGCAAGGCTACATTTCTCTGCGAGATAAAAGAACATACCTTGACAAACAAATGAGATTATGGAACTCCTTTCCTGCACTACTACCAAGTTCTGTGTGACTCACTCCAGGCTTTGATATCTACGTTCACCTTCTGCTAGCCAAGTTTTATTTTGGTCCTGCTGGCACCATGGTTCAGAGCACATGGACTCATATCTGTCTCTCCATCTGGTCTACAGAGATGTGCTGGTCTGGGATTGTGTAGTGGGGTCCAACTCCATCCACAGCTCATCCTGTTATAAATTGATTTCTCCAGAAAGCAGCACAGAGACTTCCAGTCGTGCTGCAGATCAGTGATCAGGTGCTCATGAAACTGTGACATCAATTATCAAATGAATGGGTCAGCAGATGTGTAGGCTTGAAACACCAAGAAGCACTGATGGTGTGGTAGCAAACTAAATGCACGTTCTAAATATGTGCAGATTTGTACTAAGATTGCAATTGAATAACACACTCCAAATGCACTGGCAGGTGCCCCACACAACACAGGTTTAGTGTAATTATTTATATGTAGATAAATTTTAAGCCAGAATACACATTTCAAGTTATTCAATTCTTTCATTCATTCTTAAATTAACCAGCAGATGGGGCTACATTCAAGGCCATATGCTAAAGGAGAAAGGCCGATGTTAAAACCACTTGTTTTGTATAGGCTATTTTTATAAAATAACCTATAAAACCACAAATCTCAAAATCACCCTCCTGAGGTTGAACTAAGGAGAAGTATTGACAGTTTTCCAAATGGGCCTTGATGGGATCTTTACACTGGATTTGCACAGCAGTATCAGCTATACATGCTCGCCTTGGAGACTTGCAATAGGAGGTAATGAGAAACAAAAACAGGAACCACAGCTCACCCCCTCACAACCACAACAGTTCTATAATGACACTCCAAACCATACTGCACGGGAAATAGCAAATAACAGACCAGCTAACTGCATGATGTAGTGAGATAGTGAGATTTACACCATGAGTACTTGGGTTTGAATCCTGCCAATGTTTGGACAACAATTTCATGAATATCCTTGTTTAAAAGACCCAACTTGAATTGTAGCAGTCGGTCAGAGAATTGCTGACTTGTTTTAAATAAAAAGTGAGGCAAGGTGCATCTAATCACCTTACAATGTGTGTTCATCAAT
Organism: Pristis pectinata; assembly: GCF_009764475.1. Taxonomy (NCBI): domain Eukaryota; kingdom Metazoa; phylum Chordata; class Chondrichthyes; order Rhinopristiformes; family Pristidae; genus Pristis; species Pristis pectinata. The sequence continues at coordinate 63,392,178 of NC_067410.1, forward strand.
GATGTAGCAAAGTCTACTGTATTAGTATCTGGGGTTCTGGACTATTGGTCTGAAAGTATAAGCTCAAATCCTACCAAAGTAGTTGAGGAATTTAGATTCAAGTAATTAAATTCACATGGAATAAAAAAAAGACAGGCCACTCCTGTGTTACAGCATTTGGGTAGTGGAAATTCGCCCTTAAGGAATTCACAAATAACTACCAAAAAAACTGAGATATGGAATAAAAATTTGTTCTTATGGAATTTATGTGGGAAAAAAAACAAAAAAATTTTTTTTTGTGAAAGTGCATTTCTTAATGCATTATGGAAAATCGTGATGCAGATGGTTTTCTTGGAACACAATGCCCCATAACATCCCCATGAGGGATTTCTCGCAGGATGTTAGGGATAAATTTGTCCCGGTGAGGCAGAGAAAGCATGGCAGGGTGAAGGAACCATGGGTGACAAGAAAGGTGGAATAACTAGTTAAGAGGAAGAAGGCAGCATTCATAAGGTGTCAGCAGCAAGAATCAGATAGGGCTCATGAGGAATATAGGGTAGCAAGGAAGGAACTTAAGAAGGGGCTGAGGAGAGCAAGAAGGGGACATGAAAAGGCCTTAGCGAGTAGGGTTAAGGAAAACTCCAAGGCTTTTTTCACATGTGAAGAGCAGAAGGATGATGAGAGTAAAGGTAGGACCAGTTAGAGACAAAGGTGTGAAGATGTGCCTGGAAGCTGTGGAAGTGGGTGAGGTTCTCAATGAATACTTCTCCAGTATTCACCAAGGAGAGGGGCCTTGATGATGCTGAGGACAGTGTTGATAAGGTTAATGTTCTAGAGCATGTAAATATCGAGAGAAGACGTGTTGGAGCTGTTAGAAAATATTAGGACAGATAAGTTTCCGGGGCCTGCCGGAATATTCCCCAGGCTGCTCCGCGAGGTGAGGGAGGAGATTGCTGAACCATTGGCTAGGATCTCTGAGTCCTCATTGTCCACGGGAATGGTACCGGATGATTGGAGGGTGGCAAATGTTGTCCCCTTATTCAAAAAAGGTAGTAGGGATAGTCCAGGGAATTACAGACGAGTGAGCCTTACGTCTTTGGTGGGTAAGCCGTTGGAAAGGATTCTTAGAGATAGGATCTATGAGCATTTAGAGAATCATGGACTGATTAGGGACAGCCAGCATGGCTTAGTAAAGGGAAGATCATATCTCACTTGCCTGACAGGGTTCTTTGAGGAGGTGACCAGGCAGATTTACGAGAGTAGTGCAGTAGATGTGGTCCACATGGATTTTAGTAAGGCATTTGACAAGGTTCCAAATGGTAGGCTTCTTCAGAAGGTCAGAGGGCATGGGTTCCAGGGAAGATTGGCCATGTAGATTCAGAATTGGCTTGCCTGTAGAAAGCAGAGGGTTGTGCTGGAGGAAGTGCATTCAGATTGGAGGGCTGTGGCCAGTGGTGTCCCACAAGGGTTGGTTCTGGGACCTCTACTTTTCGTAATGTTTATTAATGACTTGGATGAGGGGGTGGAAGGGTGGGTTAGCAAGTTTGCAGACAACACAAAGGTCGGTGGTGTTGTGGATAGTGTGGAGGGTTGTCGAAGATTGCAGAGGGATGCAGAGCTGGGCTGAGAAGTGACAGATGGAGTTCAATCCAGAGAAGTGTGAGGTGGTACACTTTGGAAGGACAAACTCCAAAGTGGAGTACGGGGTTAATGGCAGGATTCTGGGTAGTGTGGAGGAGCAGAGGGATCTGGGGGTCCATATCCACAGATCCCTGAAAGTTGCTTCACAGGTGGATAGGGTAGTTAAGAAAGCTTATGGGATGTTAGCTTTCATAAGTCATGGGATCGAGTTTAAGAGCCGCGAGGTAATGATGCAACAAAACTCTGGTTAGACCACACTTGGAGTACTGTGTCCAGTTCTGGTCGCCTCATTATAGGAAGGATGTGGAAGTGTTGGAAAGGGTGCAGAGGAGATTTACCAGGATGCTGCCTGGTTTGGAGAGTATGGATTATGAGGAGAGATGAAGGGAGCTCGGGCTTTACTCTTTGGAGAGAAGGAGGATGAGGGGAGACATGATAGAGGTATACAAAATATTAAGAGGAATAGATAGAGTAGGCAGCCAGCGCCTCTTTCCCAGGGCACCAATGCCTAATACAAGAGGGCATGGCTTTAAAGTAATGGGTAGGAAGTTCAAGGGAGATATCAGAGAGTGGTTGGTGCCTGGAATGCGCTGCCTGGGGTGGTGGTGAAGGCAGGTATGTTGGACAAATTCAAGAGATTGTTGGGTAAGCATATGGAGGAATTTAAAATAGAGGGATATGTGGGAGGAAGGGGTTAGATAGTCTTAGGCGTGGTTTAAAGTTCAGCACAACATGGTGGGCTGAAGGGCTTGTATTGTGCTGTACTGTTCTATGGTTCTATGGTTCTATAACACGGTGTTGGTCTGTAGTAAATTTCAGGATTCAAGCATTGCTGTCAAGACCAGTGTTTATTACCTATCCCTTAATACCACATCAGTCTTTCTGGTGAAGGTACTCCCATAATGCTTTTGGATAGTGGATAGTGAGTTCCAGAATTTAGACCAGCGATGATGAAAGATTGACAATACATTTTCGATTTAGGATGATGTGCAACTTGAAGACGAAAATATACTGTAGATGTTGGTGTTCCCATGCACACGTGGCCCCTGTCCTTCTTGGTGGTAGAGGTCACATGTTTGGTAGGTGCTGTCAGAGTAACAAGTAAATAATTGTTGTGCATTTTGCAGATGTTGCACACTGCAGCCACTGTGCAGCAAGTAATGGAGGGAATGAATGTTCAGCGGAATGGATGGGTGCCAATCCAGTGATGGATGGAGTCCTGGATGGTTTCAAACTTCTGGAGAGTTAGAGGTGCACTCATCTAGCCTGACTTGTCCCTAATAATTGTGCAGAAGATTTGGGATCTCAGGAAGTGTATTGTTCACTGTGAACACCAACCTCTGACTAGCTGTTGTTGCCATAGTATTTATGTGGTTGGTCTGGTTGAGTTTTTGGTCAAATTTGACTACTAGAATGCTGATCCTGAAACTGTATCTTCCAGTTCTGAACTCCACAGCCAGAAGGATGATCCTTCTCTTATCTACCCAATCAAGACTTCTCAGAATTTTGTATGTTTCAAAATCATCAACCCTTACTTCCTGAAACCCTAGCATTTAGAGGCCTAGTCTACTCAATCTCCCCTTGTATGACAAACCCACTGTCCCGGGAACCAATATAGTGAATCAATGCTGCACTCCCTTTTTAGCAAGTGTATCCCCTTTTAGATAGAGAGACAGCAACTGTATACAATACTCTGGGTGTGATCTTACTAAGGCCCTACTTAAATACAGTAAGAGAATTGTAGTAAATTGTTAAATGTAAGACACCACTCATGACTTCCAGCTCTCGATAATTTTCTCGACACTTCATCACTAACCCTCAATGACAACTATTCTTTATCAGTGTTATTTTTCAGCTAGTGTCTCATCGCCCTTTAGACTGGAGTAAAATTAGAATCATAGTCATATAGCATAGAAACAAGTCCTTCGACCTATTTTTTCCATGCTGGCTACAGATACCTATCTATACTAATTCCATTTTCCAACCTATAGCCTTGTATGCCATGGTGTTATAGATACTCATCTAAATAGTTCTCAAATGTTATAGTAGTCTCTGACTCCACCACACCCTCAGGCAATGAGCTCCAGATTTCACCACCTTCTAGATATATATATAAAAAAATTCTTTCTTAAATCCCTTCTAAATCTCCTATCCCACTTGTCCTCTATAGACACCACTGCCACAGGGAACAGTTTCTCACTATTCCTCCTATCCACGCCCCTCATTATTTTGTGTATTCCTCCATCAGGTTCCCCCTTATCAGTCTCTATTCCAAAGAAAACAAACTCAGCCTATCCAGGCTCTCCTCATAGCTGAAATGCTCCACCCCAGGCAGCATCCTAGTGAACCTCCTCTGCGCTCTCTCCAGTGCAATCACGTTCTTCCTATAGTGTGTTGACCAGAGCTGCACACAATGCTTCAACATTAACCTAACCAATGTTCTACATAGTTACCATAATCTTTCTGCTCTTATATTCCATGCCCTAGCAGTATCCTATATGCCTCTTTAAACACCTTGTGTGCTAGCTTCAGGGATCCTTGGATATGAACACTGAGGTCCCTTTGTGGTTCAGTGCATCCTGGAGCCCTATTGTTCATTTTGTATATCTTAGCCTTGTTAGTCCTCCCAATTCAGGACTAAATTACATCTGCCATTTCTCAGCCCACCTAGCCAACATCAACATCATTCTGCAGCTGAAGACGACCATCCTCAATAATAACACCTCTAATTTTCATGTCATTTGTCAATTTATTAGTCATAATTCTGATATTTACCTTCAGGTTATTAGTATAAACAATACAGTGGGCGGCACAGTGGTGCAACTAGTAGAGCTGCTACCTCATAGCGCCAGCGACCCAGCTTCAATTTTGACCTTGGGTGCTGTTCTGTGTGGGGTTTGCATGTCCTCCCTGTGACCTCATGCATTTCATCCAGGTACTATATGGTTTTCTCCCACATCTTAAAGATGTCAGGGTTTATAGGTTAATTGGCTGCTGTAAATAACCTTTACTGTGTGTGTGGGTGGTTGAATCTGGGGGGAGTTGTTGGGAATATGGGAGAATAAAAAATAGGATTGATGTAGGATTTGTGTGAATCGGTCGTTGATGATTGGCAGACTCGATGGGCCAAAGGGCCTGTTTCCATGGCTCTATGGCTGTATGAAACAGCATGGGTTCCAGCAGAGATAACTCTCTGCCTCCTATCACCAAATCAATTTTAGATCCAATTTGCCAAATTGTACTGAATCCAAAAGGCTCTTATGCTTTGGATCAGTGTCCCATGTGAGCCATTGTTAGAGGCCTTACTGAATTCATCAACTGTGTTACCCTCAATGACACAATTAGTCACCTCTTCACAAAGTTCAATCAAATTATCAGACAGGATCTCTAACCAATAAAACCATGCTGAATACCCCTGATCAGTCCCTGTCTCTCCAAGTGCATATTAATCCTGTCCCTCAGACTTTTTTACAATAGTTTCCATACCACTGATGTTAAACTCATCAGCATCTAATTACTTGACATCCCTCTTCTCTTCTTGAATAAAGGTATGATTTTTACTGCCTTACAGTCATCTGGCACCTTATCTGTAATCAGAGAAGATCTGAGATTTTTTGTCAGAGCCCCTTGCCTCCCACACTGGGATACATCTCATCAGGCTCTGGGGATTTATCCTCCTTTAAGCCTGCTAAGGCATCAAATACTTCTTCCTTTTCAATGGTATTCACAGCCTATCTACAATTCACTCCAAGACCTGTCCCTTTCTAACCTCTATCTATTTGCTCGGTCCTCAAAGACAGAAGCATGCTTTGTGCTCCTATGATTCAGCTCATGTACCACCTTCTGTCCTTTCTACTTTCAGTAACAGAGTCATTGGATCCTGTCTGAATGTAACCAAGAACCAGTGCCAATTTTTAGTAGGTTTTATGCCACATTAGTGCTTTCACTTGGAATAGAGTTAAATTAATTGAATGTTTAAAGAACTCCAGGTTTACTAATGCGAATCAGATCAAGGATGACTTGCTTCCATTTCACTTTTGTGGTTTTCTGTTTCTGATGAGGCCAATGTGGGAGCTGCAGGTGGGGCAGGAGATGCTCGATGGGCCAAGTGGTTGGGTAGTTTGGGAGGTGGTGTGCTCTTTCTGCTGTTTGTGCTGGGCTTCTATGTGTCTCTGATTCGTGGACCCATGGCTCCCAATGCACACTGAAATATTCCTTCTCCATTCTGAGTGGTCATGGGTCAGAGATTCCCAGGAGTCAGGGGGATGTTGCATCTTTCAAGGAGGCTTCAAGAACATTCTTGAATCCTTTCCTCTGTTCGACTGCTAGTGTCTTGCTATAACTGAGCTTGGAATCAAGTATCTGTTTCGGGAGTCTGAAAATGGCAATCCTCTTTTAGGTGTCACTTTCAAAAGAAAGTGCACCACTTCTTGTCTTCGAGTTAGTCACCTCCTGTGTGTAGCATCTTAGTCAGGGCTGTGACGTCAAAGTCAAAGTGGTTGAGTTTCCAAGTTTTAGTAACAAAGCAATGTTTACATCTGTTGCTGTGAGGATTCTTCAAGCGGGTTGTGATTTTCCAGGTCCTGGACTTTGTATCGACAAGTGGAAGTTCCCTGTGTATGATTTCATTTAATGCGAGGTTGCGACTGCACAGCAGCTACCACACGGACTTGACACTGCACGGCCTTGATCCAGTTGCAAGAGGGTTCAGAACAACTGGAGACCTGGCTTTACTGCAGGGATGCTAATGACAAAATATAGGGGGACCTGTTCATAGCTCTCAATATATACTATATATGCGTGCGCGAGCACACACACACACGCACGCACGCACGCACGCACACACACACCTGGGTCTATGCACAAATGCCCTTGATCACTCTTTCCTCCTTGCTTTCCTTCCTCACCCACCACCCTCAATCCTCTGTGTGCATGACCATCTTCCCCTCTAATGCCCCCTCCCATCCTCTGACACCCTCCACCCTCCACTCTGCTTCAGTTGCCCTTTATCCAACCCTTGCACCTACCATGATCTGCCTTGTGCCTTGCCTTTATTGAAGCACCTTTGACGTGGAATCACTCACCCCCCCCCACCCCCCCCCCCCCCCAACCCCGCTTCCTTCCCTGAACTGGGCACCTCTCGCCTCTGGACCTCTCCGTCCCCCATGACACCCACCACCACTCGAGCTCCATCATCCAGGGACTTAAACAGCCCTTCCAGCTGTGGCAGAGATTCACATGCACCTTCTCCAACCTGGATTATTACATTCCCTACATTGGTGAGACCAAGCATAGACTAAGCAACTGCTTTGCCAAAGCACATGCGCCCTGTCTATAATGGCCATCTTGAGCTTCCACTGGCATGTCACTTTAACTCCTCTGCCTATTCCCACAATGACCTGTCTGTCCTTGGCCTTCTCCACTGCCAGAATGAGGCCAAACACAAACTGGAATAACAGCGCCTCATATTCTGCTCGGGTATCCTACAACCCAATGGTGTGAATATTGAATTTTCCAGTTTCAGGTAACTCACTCCCCCTGTGTTCCTTTCCCTCTCCCTCCAGTCCAACCAGGGTCTATATCCCCTTGTTCACCTTTTCGATCCCTCCCCTCATTACCTAGACTCATCACCCTCCCTCACCTAGCTCCATCTGCTTCTCAACCACATACCTATCTACCTGGGTTTCTTCTCCCTTGATTCACCCTTCCTATTCCCTCCCCTACCTGGTTCCACCTGTCTCTACCCTTCCCCCTCTCCTCCCTCACCTGGCTCCACCTGCCGATATTTTTTTCTTATGTTTCCACCGATCACCTATGAGCCTCTGTCTCAGCACTCCCTTCTCCACCTCCCCCCTCCTGGTTCCATCTGTCCATCATCCCCCTCCCCCTCGTCTGGTTCCATCTATCACCTACCAGCCCCTGTCACACCCCTCTCTCTCACTTCCCTATACTGGCTATCTTCCCTCCACACTCTGAGTCCTGATGCAGGGTCTCAATTCAAAATATTGACCATCCCTTTGCCTCCACACACGGGCATGTGTGCTGCATGCTTGCCTCTACCATTGCACAGAATTACTAAATGTTACACAATTAAGGAAGTGGAACCATTCAAGAAACCCTGTTTCACTGTATATTATGATCCGCACCAAAGCCACAGTGACACGTGCTGTCGTCAGTTGTATGAATAACCAAGCAACTTGGCCTAAAAAAACAATCTCTAAGCTGGTATGACAGGAAATAATTAGCAGCCCAATACTAAAAACAATTTGCTTTGCTGTGTCAACAGTGCAGTTTAACCTGAAGGGATAGATCCTCCTTCACTGGGTTTTCTGATATATTATCACCTCCATCATCACCACTGCTGATCCTATCACTTCACTGTGGTTTTTCCCTTTTCTGCTGGTGGCCAGTTCTGGGTGACAGAAACATCCATTGCAGTGGCAGAATTCATACCATCATAAAGGAGATAAATTAGCTGGAGTGTTGGGAAGGCAACACACAATTAACCTGCACATATTGGCACCAATGGAGGGTAACGTACCAACTTTATGATGCCAGTAATTGGATAATTGATGCAAGCAGCCTTTGCTAATTCTGGTGTTCCCTGCCTCATTACTCATAAATGTGGTGTCCATGACATAAGTGGGGTGTGCACTAGGCTGCAGCAAGTGCTGGCAGATATGCTGAAGCTCATGCTGAACTGGGAGATATTCAATAGCAGCAAAACATGGAAGCCTTGCTGCACTACCTGCCCTTTGTGGAAGAGTTCTTCCAAGCAAACAGCTTTGACCACAAGTCCATCAGGCAGTGGTTGGCACGGAATGTCCTGCAGATACTGCAGGACAAAAACTCGATGGATACTGTGGGTGGTTCCCTGAACAAACTGTCCAAAGCTCACCAGTGCCTCTACTTCCTCAGGAGGCTAAAGAAATTTGGCATGTCCACTTTGACACTCACCAATCTTTATCGATGCACCATAGAAAGCATCTTATCTGGATGCATCACTGCTTGGTATGGCAACTGCTCTGCCCGAGACAGCAAGAAAATGCAGAGAGTTGTGGACACAGTCCAGCACATCATGGACACCAGCCTCCCCTCCAGGGACTCTGTCTATACCTCTCCCTACCTTGGTGAAGCAGCCAGCATAATCAAAGACCCCGCCCACCCGGATCATTCTCTCTTCTCCCCTCTCCCATCAGGCAGAAAATGCAGGAGTCTGAGGACACATACCACCAGGCTTAATGACAGCTGCTATCCCACTGTTATAAGACTATTGAATGGTTCCCTTATATGATGAGATGGACTCTTGACCTCACAATCTACCTTGTTATGAGCTTGCGCCTTATTGTCTACCTACACTGCACTTTCTCTGTAGCTGTGACACTTTACTCTGTACTCTGTAATTGTTTTTACCCTGTACTTCCTTGATGCACTGTGTAATGAATTGATCTGTATGAACGCCATACAAGACAAGTTTTTCACTGCACCTCAGTACAAGTGACAATAATAAACCAATATCAATACCAATACCAAATCATCTGGCAGAACACCTCATCATTAGAACTCACCAACAAGCACCAAGACCTCGCTTGGCTGGTGGTGAGAGGGGCCCTCCCAGTCAGACCCTTCCTGTACAGTCGAAATATCATTCCCAACACACGCTGCATTGGCAAGGAGACAGTCAACTAACTCTTTGCAGACTGGATTTGCTAAGAGGGTGTGGAGAAGGTTGCAAGAGTCCTTGTCTCAGTTCATCCCCAGTAGCTGCATAATAGAGGACACTCCAATCTATGGGTTTTTCCCAGACACACACAGACACACAGACACACAGACACACACAGACACACAGACACACACAGACACACAGACACAGACACACAGACACAGACACACAGACACACACACACACACACACACACACACACACACACAAACTCACACACAGATGTCAAGTGTAGCTGCTGGAAGATCATCAACTTAGTGAAAGATACTCCTTAGTCTTCCAGTACAGCAAGATGTCCGTAGGGGAATGCTGCTGACTGGCACATTCCAGGCTGCAGAAGTACATGCTGAGGTTTGCACTGAAGCTTGGTGCAGCCAATGGAAAGGCTCTTTGGGGAAGGACCACAGTCTCGGGTCTTTCTGCTACTGGACATGGAGGGGCTCGGGTTTGGTGGGGAAGCCCTCCAAATAATGAAAGGCCATATCGCTCCAGGGGGCCACATGAGTGACAAAGGTGCTGTGGTTAAAAAAGAAAGTATTAACACCACTGAATGTATTTACCAAATTACACTAAAAATGTAAAGAGCTTTGCACTATTTTTCTTTTTGTATATGTATTTTGTTATGAATAAAGTTTATTTTTGAAATAAAAGAAAAACATGGAAGCCTTGCTGTTCAGGGATACCATCGTCTATGTGTGGAACAGAGGGGTGGACATGGACCTAGTCAGCTTGGACCAGGAGAAGGCCTTTGACAAAATATTGCACATGCATATGATGAATGTGCTCTCCAAAATGGGCTTTGGAGAGGGAACATAGAATTGGATCCAACTGCTTGACACAGACATCAGTACATAGAACAATACAGCACAGTGCAGGCCCTTTTGCCCATGATGTTGTGCCGACCTATATAAACACCTACTACCTGTCAGCCAATCTCCTCAGAAATGAAATGCTCCATTTGAGGCAGTATCCTGTTGAATCTCCTCTGCACTCTCATCATTCCTTCCTGACCAGAACTACACACATTCATTACTCCAGCTGTGGCCTCACTAATACTTTATAAAGTTGTATCATTACCTCTTTGTTCTTATATTCTATGTCCCGACTAATGGCTTCCCATTTGCCTTCTTCATCACCTTATCAACCAGTGCTGCCACCTTCAGAAATTCTTGGATTTTTACACCGAGGCCCCACTGTTCCTTAATACTACCCAGGTCCCTACTATTTCTGGTGTATATCACAAGCTTATTAGTCCTCTCAAAGTGCATCACCTCTCACTTATCAGGATTAAATTCCATTTACCAGTTTTTTTCCCATTTTACCAGCTAATCAATATCTTCCTGCAATCTAAGGGTATCCTCCTCACTATCTATTTTCACCACCTATTTTTGTGTCATCTGCAAAATTCCTTGTCACTTCTCCTTCACTCATATCCAAATTGTTTAATGTACAGTATATGACAAACAGTAATATCCCTGTTGTACACCACTGGTCACAGGCTTCCAATCACAAAAACAACCCACCACCATCACCCTCTGCCTCCTATTACCAAGCCAACCTTGAATCCAGTCTGCCAAATTGCATTGGATGCCCTGGACTTTGAACTTTTGGTCCCCGATTGGACCTTGTCAAAGGCCTAACTAAAATCCTTGTAATCTACATCACCTGTATTGCCCTCATCAACATATTTTGTTACCTCTTTAAGAAATTCAATCAAATTGGTCAGACAGGACAGCCCCCTAACAAAGCCATGCTATTTTTCCAAGTGTAGATTAATCCTGTTCCTCAGCACTTTTTCCAATAATTTTCCTACCAATGATCTTAAACTCACTGGCCTGTCATTATCAGGCTTATTCCTGGTGCACTTCATGAATAAAAGGTACCATGTCTGCTGTCCCCTCCAGTCATCTGGCACCTCACCTGTCACACCCCAGCAATCTCCTCTGTTGCCACCCACAACAGCCTGCAATACATCTCAAGCTGAAGTTTATTGTCATGTGCACAAGTACGGAGAGGTACACGTACAATGAAAAACTTGCTTGTAGTAGCATCACAGGCACATAGTTTCAGACTACACACAGAACATAAATATACATATATACATATACATATATACAGGGTGGCATGGTAGTGTAGCGGTTAGCGTAATGCTATTACAGCGCCAGCGACCTGGGTTCAATTCCCGCTGTTGTCTGTAAGGAGTTTGTACATTCTCCCCGTGACTACGTGGGTTTCCTCCGGGTGCTTCACTCTCCTCCCACATTCCAAAGACGTACAGGTTAGGAGCTGTGGGCATGCTATGTTGGCGCTGGAAGAGTGGCGACACTTGTGGGCTGCCCCCAGCACACTGGCAGTAATGCAAAAAGACATATTTCACTGTGTGTTTCGATGTACATGTGACTAATAAATAAATATCTTGTCTTATCTTATGAATATACTGTACATATAAATATATAATATATCTCATCAGGCCCTAGAGATCTATCCATCTTTATCTTCGCTAAGTCATTGAATACATCTTCCTTTTTAATGTTAATATGCTCTAGAATATCCCTGTCCCCCTCACTGAAATCTGCAACTACAATGTCTTTCACCTCAGTGAACACAGATGAGAAGTACTCATTTAAGACCTCACCCATATCCTCTACCTCCATACACAGATTGCCCTTTTGGTTCTCAACAGACCCTACTCTTTCCCTGGTTACCTTTTTGCTCTTAATATACTTATGAAGTGCTTTGAGATTTTCCTTTTTTTAAAATATCCCTTTACATATTCTATAAGGGCCGCACTCTTCTCAGTTCTCTATACCTACCATACATTTCCACATGTTTCTTTATCCAGCCCTCAGTGTCCTTTGACAACCAGTATTCCCCGTCTTGCCCTCTTTACCATCCTTACATTAAACCTGAACTCTCAGTATTTCACTATTAAATGATTTTTATTTGTCAGATGGAGATTTATATGGAAAACAAGGAAGTAGAGTACTGTGTCCCTAGCTCTGCTTCCTTCCATCCCCACTCAATCTTCCCTCATCAACACCCAAATCTTGCTGGCATGGTATTTCTGTGGACAAGTTCACTAACAAAGCTTGTCCTGTCTTACATGGAGAAAGACGTGGAATTCCTGAACAGGCATTTGAGGTAGTGTATGGGAGAAGTAGAAGATCTGGCTACAGTGGGCTAATCAGGAAAACCTTTGTACCAAGTATCACTAATTCCTGCTAATCAATTCCAGTCCCTCTGCAAAGACAATTGTAGGGTTCAGTACATTTTAACATCATCCATACAAAACTCTTATTCATGGTGACTGCTAGTTCTCCAGTCTGGAACATTCCCTGAGTGAAGCAAAGACTCAGTATGTTCACTGGCTGGAGAAATTCCAAGTCTACCACCACAAATTCAACACAGACAAAACAGATTGAATGCTGCAAGAGACATGACAGAAAGTGGGCTTCTGTCAGGATCAAAGAAGACAACAGAAAAGAGTAATTAATTGAACTGCACCTTTAAGAACTTACTTGTGTTAGAATTGTCAAAAGGCATGAGGTTGCACAGCACAGGGGCCTGTATCACTTTCTGTGGTTGAAAAGTCAGCCTGCAGATGTACAGCAGGGAAGTGGAGGTGTCAAAACCATAGAAAAATTTGTCTTCAGTCACTGCCTCTAAATGTCTCACGGGGGTACCTGGAATGCACTCTTAGGGGTGGTCATGGAAGCAGATACGACAGAGGTATTTAAGAGGCTCTTAGATAGGCACTTGAATGTGTCGAGAATGGAGGGATATGGACCATGTGTGGGGATTAGTTTAATTAGGCACCATTACCTTAATTAGTTTGGCACATGATGGCCGAAGGGCCTGTTCCTGTGCTGTACTCTTCGATGTACTACTACCTGCATTGTGTGGTGTTCTTCCAAATTTTCCATTAACCCAATGGAACTGAATTTCAGAAGTGGAGCAATACACAAAGTTATCTCCATATTGCATTGTAACACCATCAATCAAGAATGAATTCATAGGCAATGGACTCAAACTGCCAAGTCATGGTAATGACTGCTTTCTTGCCCTCATAATTACCCTTATTTAAGTTTCTCCAATCCATTCTTCTCTCCTTCAAACTGAATGAAAAATTCAACCATATTATGATTGCTGCTACATCAGGGCATCTTCACCAAGAGCTCATTGATTAGTCCTCCATTAATTTTCTCAGCTATTTAGATGTTTTCTGGCTTTCATCCAATTAGGAATACATTTAAAAGCACATTAACTGGTAGGAATCTTTTGTTGTAAATCAAGGGAAATTGTCAAAAGGAGCAGAAACATACTTAAATCCCCTCTTGCCATTCCTGACCTGATCACAAGATATGAGTAATGCTGTTCTTCCCAAGGGGAAGGTTGGGGAATGGGTTACTTTTGGTTTGGATCCTTAATTGTTTTCATCTTTTTTGTGAGCGTCGGTATTGGCAGTGAAAACAAACCACTAAGCTATTCCTGTTGATACCTTTCATCTGAAAGGGCAAGCATTATCACACAAACTATTTCTGCTGTATGCTGCAGCTCAAACCCACAGAAAAGCAGTAATATCACACCTAAACTTCAGAAATACCCGTTTATCTACATCCCCAAAACAGGAAATTGCAAATTAATGCCACACCCTAATCTCAAGCACATAACATACAGTAAAATATCAAGCTCTGTCACATTATCTTAGCCAATTTGTTCACTCATGGTCTGTGCACCGCTCCTAAATTGCTCAGTGAAGTCACTCAACTTAATGTGACTAGAAAATTTAGTGCATAAAGTTTCATTATTTCTTTGCTGCCATCAGCTTTTGAATTGGAACTAGATACAGTAATCTTATTAGGCTAGAGATAGATAGTCATGGAGCTGTAGAGAGATACAGCATGGAAATCGGCCCTTTGGCCCACCATGATCGCACTGACCATCAACCACCCATTTATATTAATCCCATTTTTTGTTCTCCCCACATTCTTGTAGTGAGTAGCAGAACAAAGGAAGCATGGTGAAGCACGGACAAATGATTGAATGCTGGACATCTGGTTAGCATCTATGTGAGAAGGTAGAGCTGTGCAACACAGCTCTGTGACTGTGAGCACAGAACAAGCAGATGAAGATATTTCGGTATGAGCAAATATCCTCGGATACTGTCTAACAGACAGTCTGGTAAATTGCAAAAGTGCAACAAACATCCTGATAATTACTAGATGATACTAGAACTGGTGGTTAAAGTGCCAAACAGAATTTGAAAGAGTCAAAGAAATGTCTAGGAGGTACATAAAATGGTGCCTCACACGATAATTGATAGCAGTGATAGCAGTGTCTCTGGAGATGAACCATTGAAGAAGAATCTGAGAAGACTCATCAAGTCAAACCCCTGCCAAGTTCATCTAGAGCAGGTAATACCTTAAATACAAGTAGTGAGTTTTGGAAGTTGTGAAAGTAAACTAAAGAGCTGTGTATCTAAAGAGTTAAGTTAATGATGATCCTCAGCCTCCTTTTTAAGAATTCACTAATTGTGCTAATCTCCACCCTCATTTCTACTTATCATGGACATAATGTTAAATATCCTGCACTGCGTAGATCCATCTATTCACTATCTTCTGTCTCAGTGCTGATCAATAACATATTCACCATATCTACTCGACATCCATATCTCACTCATTTTGTTACTCTACCTCTCTTGCAGCAAGTTTTCAATTCACTCTCTTTTCGTTCAGTCTGTCTTTGACTGGGACAGTGGTATAATAGTTATGCAGAGTCCTGGACTAGTTATATGGAAGTATAAACCTGAATTCCGCTATGCCAATTGAATAATTTACATAATCTGGAATTAAATAATTGTATTAGAACACAGAACAGTACAGCACAGGAACAAGCCCTTCAGCCCACAATGTTGTGCTGAACTGTTTAACCTAATGACACCACATTAAACTAAGCCCTTCTGCCTGCACGTGCTCCATATCCCTCTATTCTCTGCATATTCATGTGTCTAAGAGCCTCATATACACCGTAAACACCTCTATCGTATCTGCCTCTGGCTCCATCCCTGGTTATGCATTCCAGGCACCCACCATTCTCTGTGTAAAAAAACTTTCCCTGCTCATCCTCATGGAGATATGTATTAGTAGATGTGATCACAAAATTCCTGGATTGTCTTTTAAAACTACCCTCCTGGTTCTCTAATGTCCTTTACCTGGAATAGGGTATGTGTGAATTCATACCCATGGCAAAATTGTTGATGCTTGCCTATCCTCTGAAATAGTTCATACAGCCACTAAAATTGTATCAGATTGTTGTGCTGTTACATAAAAGGGCAAATCTCCCGTTGAACACTCCTGGCACCAGGCACACTCCAGGCTGCAGGAATACATGCTAAGGGACACACTGAAGCTTGGTGCAGCACACAAAGACTTTGTGTGGAAGGTCTGCAACCCAAGCTCCTGCTGCCACTGGGCACTGAGGGGCTGGGTCCTGTGTAACAGCCCCAGAACAAACACCTGAAAGATGCATTGTAAAAAGAGACCACATGAGTGGCACTGGTGCTTTGTACATAAATATGCTAACCTGAATGAAACTGTGAATTTTAGACTAGACGACTGTATGAATGTAAAGGAAGTCTTGCATTGTGTATTTCTTGTATATTTTTATGAACAAAGATAATTTCCGAAACAAAAGAAAACCTTCTGCTGAGATCCACCTAAATCTACCAGAAGGTAAGCCTATAACCAGGCTAGTCCTGAGCATAGGCCTTCTGCTCAGCAGAGCGCGTGCCTCGGGATACTTGCTCCACCTGTAATCCCAGGTGTCAGCATGTCAATGCGGAATGTGGTCTCAGTGCAGGAGCTGCCTGATAAGAGGAAAACTGACTTTTCTCCAGCTTCCAGTGATGTACCAGGCACTTGAGCAGTCATGGATATTGGAGCAACTACACAGAGAATGCCTTTCTTTGGCCTGAATCCTCTATGGTAGATTTGAAATCCCTTTTGCTGAATCCCAAACCTCTTTCCCTTGGAATGTGCCTCCATTATGTCTTGATAACTAGAAAATGTGTCACAGAATAATTCATTTGCATTAAGGATATCATTAGGAAAACAGTATTTTCTCCCATGTATAGTATTTGTTCCCAAGCTCAGCAACTGTCACAAATGTCAATGTTATTGAATGTTTGTGAATGTTGAGCCCAACAGGAAAATACTAATTTCAGCAGATTTGCCAAACCTCCAGCAGGCCTTACCCAATTATGGCAGCCCCATCAACAAAAATGGGAGACATTGAATGCCAAAACGAATTAGAGATTTTTATTTGATCTGATTGTTAGTTTAAATGCCTTTAATTGGTTTTAAGCATGACTGTGGGATTTTTACATCTGTTAATTTTTATTTTTTAAGATAATTTTCACGTAACATTATTTTAATGTTTAACAGGCCCCACATGAAGCTGAATGTTTATGAATTTCACCGTCAGTGAGGGTTCTGACAGATGGTGAGGCAGTCTTTGTGAGATGGGCCTTCCACTGGTTAAACTATTCCAGCACATTTACAACAAGGAGGTGGTGAACCAGACGGAGGAAGATGTGGGTGATGGGCGCCTGCTTCCCTTTATTCCATGGTCTACTGTCCTCTCCGATCAGATCCCACCTTGTTCAGCCCTTTGCCTCTTCCACCTATCACCTCCCAGTTTCTCACATCATTCCCCACTTTTCCCCCTTCTCCCACCCACCTACCTTCCCCCTCTCACCTGATTCACCTCTCACCTGCCAGCTCGAGCTCCTGCCCTTCCCCCCACCCTTTTATTTTGGCTTCTGCCCTCTTTCTTTCCAGTCCTGATGAAGGGTCTCGGCCCAAAATGTTGATTGTTCATTTCCCTCCATAGATGCTGCCTGACCTGCTGAGTTCCTCCAGCATTTTGTGTGTAGGTCCAGATTTCCAGCATCTGCAGAATCTCTTGTGTCTCTGAGATTTTATTTTGTTGTTGATCCTTAGCACTTGATTCAGTGTAGGCAGGATGGCAGTTAAGGCAGTGGAATGCTCCTCCTGAAGATGTGGGAAGTCAGGGAACTTCATAGTCTCCCTGATGACTACACCTGTAGGAAGTGCATCCAGCTGCAGCTCCTGATGGATTGGGTCAAGGAACTGGAGCTGCAGTTGGATGTATTCAGGATCATTTGGGAATCTAAGAACATCATAGATGAGGCTTTTATTGAGGTGGTCACACCCAGGGTACAGGCTTCAGACAGATGGGTGACCACCAGGAAAAGTCAGTGCAGGGTTCCCCTGTGACCATTCCCATCACCAACAGGTATTCCTCTTGGATACTCTTGAGGATTATGTTCTTCCAGGGGGTAGCAGCAGCAGTCAGGTCTCTGACACTGTGACTGGCTCTGAGGCTCAAAGGGAAAGGGTGCAGTCAGACAGGGCGATAGTGATAGGAGACTCAATAGTGAGGGGGGCAGGCAGGAGATTCTGTGACTGCAGAAGAGATGCCAGGATGGTGTGTTGCCTCCCAGGTGCCAGGGTCAAGTATGTCTCAGAGCAGCTACAGAAAATACTCGAGGGGGAGGGCGAACAGTCAGAGGTCGTTGTACATGTTGATACAAACGACATGTGTAGAACAAGGGATGAGGTCCTACAGAATGAGTATAGGGATTTGGGTAAGAAGTTAAGAGGCAGGACCTTGAGAGTAGTGATCTCTGGATTACTCCCGGTGCCACGTGCTAATGAGGTCAGAAATAGAATAGGCCAGATGAATTCATGGCTGGTGCAGGGGGCAGGGATTCAGGTTCTTGGACCATTGGGATATCTTCTGGGGTAGAGGCGACCTGTACAAGAGGGATGGGTTGCACTTGAACCAGAGAGGGACCAATATCCTTGCAGGGAAATTTGCTAATGCTACATGGGAGGGTTTAAACTAGATCGGCAAGGGGATGGGACTCTGAGCAGGAGCAAGTCATGGGATAAAGCAGTAGACAGCGAGAGCAAGTTTAGTAATCAGGATAGCCAGGGGCACAGTAAAGGCAGGGAAAGGAATACCCAGTTAAACTGCATTTATTTCAATGCACGAGGATTAACGGGTAAGGCAGACAGACTCAGAGCGTGTATTGGCTCTGAGGACTGGGATGTTATAGTCATAACAGAAACATGGCTGAGAGAAGGGTAGGACTGGCAGCTCAATATTCCAGGATACAGATGCTACAGGTGTGACAGAGGTACAGGTAAGTGAGGAGGGGGGTTGCATTTTTGATAAGGGAGGACGTAACACCAGTATTTAGAGATGAGATTCTTGGGGGACAAAGGGTCACTCTAGTGGGGCTGTATTATAGATCCCCCAATAGTCAGCGGGAACTTAAGGTATGCTCACAGATGTAAGAATAATAGGCTTGTATTAGTGGGAGATTTTAATTTCTCCTGTATTGACTGGACTACCCAAAGTATTAAGGGCCTGGATGGGATGGAATTTGTGAAATGTGTCCAGGAAAGTTTCCTGAGTCAATTTATAGAGGTCCCTACTTGGGACGGTGCAATAATGGACCTCCTCTTAGGGAACAAGGTAGGGCAGGTAACTGAAGTGGCAGTCAGGGAGCACTTTGGCTCTAGTGACCATAATTCTATTAGTTTTAAGATACTGATGGAAAAGGATAGGACAGTCCAGTTTAGGGTTAGGGTCCTAAACTGGAGCAGGGCTAATTTAGGGAGAACTAGGTAGGATCTAGCAGGGGTTGATTAGGTGAGCCTGTTTGAAGAGAATGGAATGAATAACAAGTGGGAGGCTTTTAAGAGTGAGACATCAAGAGTCCAGGAGCAGCACGTTACTGTTAGGGTGAAGGGTAATAATGGCAAGTTTGGGGAACCTTGGCTGACAAGGGATATTGAGGCTCTGACTAAGAAAAATAAGGAAGCATACATTGTGTTTAGGAGGTTGGAGATGAGTGAATCCCCTGATGATTATAAAAAGATTAAGAATACTCTTAAGAGGGAAACCAGGAAGGCAAAGAGACTGTATGAGATGGATCTTGCAGGTAAGGTTAAGGAAAATCCCAAGAGGTTCTATGGTTATATAAATAGTAAAAGGGTGGCTAGGGAAAGAGTAGGTCTGCTTAGAGATCAGCAGGGCTGCCTATGTCTCAAACTGCAGGAGATGGGTGGGATTTTTCATGAATATTTCTCCTTGATGTTTACTGAGGAGAAAATCATGATCGGTCAAAAGATAAGGGGAACTAGTGGAAATGTTTTGGAGGAGTTTGTATTACCAGCGAGGAGGTATTTGCAGCCTTACGGCGTACTAAGGTGTAGCAATCCCCAGGGCCTGACCAAGTGCATCCTTGGACTTTGTGGGAGGCTAGAGAAGAAATTGTGGAGGTCCTTGTGGAGATATTTGCTTCATCGTTAGCCACTTTATCGGGTGAAGTTCCCGAAGACTGGATGGTGGCTAATGTTCCATTGTTTAAGAAGGGTAGCAAGGACAAGCCAGGGAACTACAGGCCAGTTAGCTTGACATCAGTAGTGGGGAAGTTACTGGAAGGAATTCCGAGGGATAGGATCTACCAGCATTTGGATAGACAGGAGTCTGATTAGGAGGAGTCAGCATTGCGTGGAAAATCGTGCTTGACGAACTTTTAAGAGTTTTTTGAAGAGGTAGCCAAAAAGTTAGATGAGGGTAGGGCAGTGAATATTGTCTGTTTGGGCTTTAGCAAGGCCTTTGACAAGATCTCACATGGTAGTCTGATCTGGAAGGTTAGATCCCATGGAATCCAGGGACAGCTAGTTAGGTAGATTCAAAATTGGCTTGCAAGTATGAAGCAGAGAGTGGTGGTTGAAGGTTGTTTCTCGGAATGGAGGCCGATGACTAGTGGTGTGCTGCAGGGGTCGGTGTTGGGACACTTGTTATTCGTTATTTACATAGATAATTTAGAAGCAGATGCACAAGGCTTGATCAATAAGATTGCGGATGACACAAAATTAGGTGTTGTTGATTAGTGAAGAAGGTTATCATAGATTACAGGGGTATCTTGATCAGATGGGGGAGTGGGCCAAAGAACGGCAAATGGATTTCAATACAGATAAGTGTGAGGTGATGCATTTTGCAAAGTCAAACCAGCATAGGACTTATACTATGAATGGTAGGGCACTAGGGATTGTAATGGAACAGTGGGACCTAGGAGTACTAGTGCATAGTTGTTTGAAAGCAGTGTCACAGATGGAAAGGGTGGTCAAAAAGGCCTTTAGCATGCTGGCCTTCATCAGTCAGAGCAATGAATATAGGAATTGGGACATTATGTTGCAGTTGTATAAGTCGTTGGTGAGGCTGCACTTGGAGCACTGTGTACAGTTTTGGTCATCCTGTTATAGGAAGGATGTGGTTAAACTGGAAAGAGTGTAGAAAAGATTTACAAGGATGTTGCCAGAACTGGAGGGCCTGAGTTATAGGGAGAGGCTGGCCAGGCTAGGTCTTTATTCCTTGGAGCATAGAAGAATGAAAGGTGATCTTATAGAGTTTTATAAAATCATGAGGGACACAGATAAGGTGATTGGTAGCAGTCTTTTTCCCAGCGGAGGGGAGTCCAAAACTAGGGAGCAGAGATTTACTGTGAGAGGGGAAAGATTTAGAAGGGACTTGAGGGGCAACTTTTTCATGCAGAAGGTGGTGAGTATATGGAACGAGCTGCCAGAGGAAGTGGTTGTGGCAGGTACAATAGTATCATTTAAGAAGTACTTGGATGAGTACACAAAGGGGTGGGGCTTAGAGGGATATGGGCCGAACACAGGAAATTGGGACTAGATGGGTGGGCACCATGGTTGGCATGGACTGGTTGGGCTGAAGGGCCTACATCCATGCTCTATGATGTTATGACTCTGAAAGTGGTGCCATAGGTCAAGTTCCATGATGGGGAGACGGGGTGGTGAAAAAGGCATTTGGTACACTGTTCTTCATTCTGTCAGGTCATTGAGTATAGGAGTTGGGATGTAATGTTGCAGTTGTACAGGGCTTTGGTGAGGCCATGCCTGGAGTATTGTGTACAATTATGATTACTCTGTTACAGGAAAGACATAATTAAGCTGGAAAGAGTGCAAAGGAGATTTACAAGAACATTGCCAGGACTCAAGGTCGTTAGTTATAGGTAGAGGTTTGGCAGGCTAGGACTTTATTCTTTGGAATGTAGGAGACTGAAGGTTGACCTTATAGAGGTGTATAATATCATGAGGGGTATAGATAGCGTGAATGCACTCAGTCTTTTTCCCAGGGAAAGTGAATCAAAAACTAGGGGGTATAGATTGAAGATGAGAGGGGAAAGATTTGAAAGAGACCTGAGGTGGTAACTTCTTCATGCAGAAGGTGATGCATATATGGACTGAGCTGCCAGAAGAAGTGATTGAGGCAGGTACAATAACAACATTTAAAAGACATTTGGACAGGTATATGGATAGGAAAGATTTAGAGGAATATGGGCCAAATGTGGGCAAATGGGACTAGTGTAGGAGGGCATCTTGGTTGGTGTGGATGAGTTGAGCCAAGTGGCTTGCTTTCATGCTGTAGTATTCCATTACTTTATGACTCTACTTTGTGAAGAAATCTTATCACGTAATGGTCTACCGTTTAGATCATTTCATTTTGAGTAATTCATAAAGAATAAAGGGATAAAATATTGTTATCTTCTTATCCCCCAGCTTCAAATAGAGAAATGGAAATATCAGTCATATGGTAACAGAAGCATTGAAAAAAAACTAATTATGGAAAGTCGATTGAATATCATCCACTAAGTATTTGTCCTAAACAATAGGATAAAACCACATTCAACATTCCACAACAGGGATATCCACTGAAATTTTAATCAGTAGAAGAGTTGTAATGCAGTTGAGTCCCTTCTAACCCAATTTGGAAGGAAAAGCAGAGAAGTGATTAAAAAAAAAATCATGACTTAAGCTGCAAAGAGGAGAGGTTCAGCCTGCATCACAGAATTTGTATCCTGAGACCATCAGGCAGGTCAGAGATGAGGAGATGGGGCTTTAAGGGATTGTAGACATTAAGGGGTCCAAGAAATATCCTTCAGAAACTGGAAAGAAATTCAGCGAAGTCCATATTGTCCAGTTGATCATAGCATATGATACCTGACAGAATAGAAGATACCTGACTGAGATTGAAGATGTTCCTGAAGTAAATCCAACTATTGGTCAAGAGGAGTCAAAATATGTCTGTTAAGCGTCAAGAAGGGCAACATTAAATCCAGTGATGGCTGATACTCCAGATTACCTGGTGAATCTACAGTTTCAATGCAAGTTAACAGTAGCACCGCTGCAAAAATCATAGAGTACGAAAACTGGAGACATGGATAAACTTGTAAATTTGTAAATATGGTAAACTAGATTTTATTATGAAATGCATGCAATGTTTTGTATGTACAAATGCATTGTACATGCAATCCTCTTTTATACACCATCCCTCTGAGTTGAGGATGATTAGCTTATATTAGCTATGAACAACAATTTTTGCTTTAAGGCCATCATTTCTTTAAAAATTGTGTCATATAATTAACTGCTGCCTGGTGTAGGATGTTCCAGAGATAGCCAGTAAAGAACCTTTAAATAAACTAGACACACCTTGTTTGAGCTGTCTGGATTTCTACATGCATCAGTCTGTACACTTTGCAATAAAATTTATAAGAGATTTGTTGACCCTTACCTTGGTCAACTAACTTAGGTTAGGTGAATGACCACACAAATCCTAAATAATTCAAATTACTCACAACTTATTATATCAACATTATATCAAATGCAAATATCCATGTCATTCCTGAATTCTATCATTCCTTTTGGACCAATACTCATCCAAACTACTTTTCTCACTTACACAAAAATAGGGGATCTCCCATTGGTTAAGTGATTGATTCTTCTCTTCCCTGCCCAGGCACGGGGGTCTTCCTTGTGACAGTTAGTCTCCCCAGAGTTCTCGCTCATTAGTCTCCTGAGTTCTCACTGCTATACCTCCAAAAACCTTCATTATTATTCTTTTCCCTTATTGGTTCTGCATCATTATACATTGGTTCTGTTGGCTCTGATTCATCGGGTCATCCTGTGTCCACCCCTCATTGGCTCTGGCCCAAGGCTATAGGTGACACCACCTCACTGCAGGCCTTCAATGTCATTCCTTTGCTTTTTATGCTGAATCAGGCCATTTCACACTTATTATAGCCAGCTCAAGTCAGATACTGGGCTCAGGCCACTCCAGTTCATGAACAAAGACTACTCCTTTTATAAGCCCATGTTAATCCTTCTGCTTTATCAAAGAGCATCCCACAAATAACTTTGTTATTTCCACCTTCAAGTTCTCGTTATGTCCACCTTCAAGTTCTTCAATTCAGAAAGAGGTAATTCAGAAAACTTCTTCCACCATCTGGTGAGAACTAAGATATTTGTTTTGTCTACTTGTCCATTGTCCTTGACTTGTTCCAGCTAGCTGTTCCGCAGATTTTTAACTTCTTCAGGCCAACAAGAATAAGAATCCATTGAGAAGAAATATCGTAAACCTATCAATGAAGTTCTCTTCAGGAAGTTCAGATTCAATGCTTACCCCAATCTCTTTCTTTCATCACAAAGATAACGAACTCTCATCACAGCACCCATTATATTTCCTGCAGAGTGTTATAAGATGGTGGGTTGCACTATTGGAAATCAACATTGAAAGAAGATAAGTCACTCGGACAGCTTGCGTGCTGAAAGTGTGAAGGATATGCAGCATTGCTGTTATTGCTCTTGTGATGTTAACTTGACACCTTCTCCTGTCATGTTGGGCAGCATATCTGCATCTAACGTACAGTGTGAACCAAACATAGGATTGCAGGTCTGAACACCAAGAAGTCAACTCTCCACTCTCATCCAACGTAGGTGTTTTTCAAGAGATCCTTAATTGTTTGTAGATTTTTTTGGGGGAATGAGTAGGAGGAGCATTGTGTTGAATGGAACTGAAGGCCGTTGGTGGAGGTCTCAGAGTAACATCTGTCAAACACTAAGGTTCGTATTTACTTCTGAAATATAGGAGACTTAATTGTGGTTCCACAGGGCCCTGAACACAACCAGGTTAAGAAAGAGATGATCCAAGGGTAAGGCCTTTTTTGAGAAGCGACTGAAGAAGGAAAGGAAGGACTATCCCCTAAAGGTGCTTTGGAGCATTGATCCTGTCACCATCTGTTGAAAAAAAACAGTGCACTAGGAGACTGATTTTCAAAGGCAATGGTAACTAACACCACCCACCACAGGCAGTGCTCCATCCACTAGGCGATATCTGGACTGCTCTGCTGAAGGAGGTGAAGCCAAGTGACCCGAACCTCATAAACCAACACCCCCCCTCCACCCCCAGATCATTTCAGAGGTGGTGGTTCATATCTGCCATTTGTCTCAAGGTGGAGATTTAAACTACAAGGAAGTCAAGGGATATGGGAAGAGCACAGATAAGTGGTGTTAAGGCCAAAATTGGGTCAGCAATGATTTTATTGAATTGTGGAGTAGGCTTGAGGGGCTGACCATCCTGCCCCTGGCTCCTGTTTGTTATGTTCTCTTGTTTCAGCAGTGGCAGTAGTTAGAGAAAGCATTTCCACTTTAAGAGCTGAGAGCCTAAATCAGAGAGAATCACTTAAATTCAGCTGATGTTAAGGGGTTTAGAAATTACTCAGTGAGTACCAATGTAAAAGCAACACGACAGACACTCTCTGAACAATATACTTATGGAATGAGATGTATACATGAATTTCAGGTACAAGCAGCACTGGCCAAATCTTGGGTGCCTCACAGGGTCAGAGAGCTGTACAGCATGGAAAATTGGCCCTTCCACCCAATTCGTCCATGCTGAGCAAGTTGCATAACTGAGCTAGTCTCACTTGCCTGTGTTTGGTCCATATCTCTCACATATCATTATTCTAGACATGTTTCTTGTTTAATCAAATATCATTACTTATGTTCAACAGCTATCTTGTTTATCTAGTTTTGTCAGATCCATGGTAAAAGCTACCCCGATTCATTTTTTATGTTTTAAAGCAAGCACACGGAGACAAACACTGAGGGATCCAAGTTAATAATTCCTGTACATGTTTTTGAAAGGGAGTTTCTGATGGTGTTAGTTGAGGGTAAGAGACATAAGTATCAGCAAATCAATATGAATTAATGAACAGCCTTTAACCACCTTTTTTCTGATGATTGATTTCATGGGTTTCATTATTACTCAATGACGTGCAACTATAACATATTTAGAAATACTCTGATTTGTTGATCAGTCAAAAAGGGAAGTGGTTAGAAAAAGCACGCAAAGCTTTTGCTACAAGAAAAGAGATAAAGCACAGGCTCATCAGTTAAATTCTGTGCACATTGCATTCATTTTTTTAAACTCTTCTAATTTTTAATAAATGAGGATAATCCAGGATGTAAATAGATTACTCCTCACAGGTGCCAATAAAACAAGTAAACAACTTTTCTGTGAGCAGCTTGCTCTTTGCCATTAAAACAGAGAAAAGTTACTTGACGTTTGATATACAGACAAATCTTGCTGCACTGGTTCATGATATGCAGAAAGTAAATACACAGTTAAACAAGCAATTAAAAAGGCTAATGGTATATTGGCCTTTATTCCAAGAGGGTTGGAGTTCAAACATAAGGAAGTCTTGCTGAGATTGTGCACGGCTTCAGTGACAATTCTTTTGGAGCTATGTATGCAATGATGGCTTCCTAATCGGAAGGTGTGTGCTTATATTTAGTCAGTGTGGTGTAGATTCAGCGGATTGATTTAATAGTTAATGAGCTATCCTATGAGGATTGATAGAGGTTGGCTTATGTTTACTGGAATTTAGACCAACTGGAGACAATCCCACTGAGACATAATAAATTCTTTGTTGGATGCCCTAACACCTTTAATCCCCAGCTGAGGAATCTGAAACCAGGGGTTTTGATGAGGAAGAAAATTCTTTATAGAGAGTTTTAAATTTCTTGTATTTTCTACCTCAGAGGGCAGGTTTTTCAGTCACTAAGCATTATCCAGGTAGAGACTGATAGATTTTTGGATACCAAAGGAATCAGAGGGAATTGGGATGGAGGGGAGCAGACAAGACACAGCATCAGCCATGACCTTGCTGAAAAGTGGAACAGGTTTGAGTAGCTATTTCGGCCATATTACCTTTTGCTGTTACTATTTATAATTAGGATTGTTTTGCCTTGTTGGAAATCAAGCATTGTGACTACCTGCTAAGTTGTGGCCATTTCAAAGTTTTCTCCGCTGTGGGAAGCATAGTTTGAGGTCAGAGCTCATTAAGTCTACAAGTGGGTACGTGAATAATCACCAGGAGAAAGGAGCAGAGAAACCAAGCCATTGTTTCAATAAATGTGATCTATGCAGATGTTGATTTGTTGCCAAGCAACATGCCTTGGCGGGATGAGCAAGTAATAATCAGATTTTCTATGCTTGTAAGTCATATTTTGTCATAGAGTGATGCCTAAATCATATATTTGGCAGAATTATCTCATTGTCCATAATAACAGTCAGTATGTCACAAACATTCAAAAATAATTTGGAACCCTGACACTGCACCATTCCCCACTGTGATGGCCCGCAGTACTCCGATCTCTTTCTGAATGTCTGGCCATGACATTAACTTAGGAATGCTTGAAGTGGTAAAATAAATGCGTTATTTGATGATGTTCACAAACCCATTACTATGTAGGCTTTGATTTCATGTAAGACTAAATTTAGTAATCTCCTTGGTTGATTTTGGAAATGGCACATTTTCATAGATTTTTTTTCTAGGTGACCTTGTATCTCAAACATTGGATTATAGCAAATAAGTTTAAGCTTTTGTGCTTGGTATGACTTGTGAATTAAGCTCAACACGGGTTGATATGGAAACGTTGGGTGCTTCAGACATAGATGTTGTTCTATTTGTGGTTGATGTTCAATAGGTATAACACTCTGTTTGCATATTGTATTATTAGCTTGTATGCTGAAGGGAATTCTTTATGACAGCTCCAATACCAATGATCAGAAGATTGACATCTACTATCACTTCTATTGCTTTCCACATATCCAGGTAACCTTTGTTGCTCACTTCGCAATCTTTCAGGACTGCCAGTGAGTACAACCAGTAATCGTCATTAATCAGAGGAGGGAGAGGAATACTGTAGCTGGGGATCGATAACATACATGTGAAAGTTTATGCAATGCTTTCCTATAAAGTCAAAGGGGCAACCTATAATTGAGGAATATGAAGGGGCCAAGCAAATATTGACAAGGATGCTGGAGGAGAAGCTATAGAAGCAGATATGCTGTCCATATTGGATGAGCCAGAAAGAAACAACAAAGCTGGAGTAGAGACGAATCAGAAGAAGAGAGTGACAAAACAAAGAAGTGATACCTTGAAGGAAGAGAGCGCATTCAAACACATCAGGTTCAGCAAGAGAGCCTGAGGAAGATGATTATGCCTTTATTCATAGTTACACAGAATATCATTGGTCACACTAGCCAGAGGGCTCTCAGCGCTATAAGGGAGACAAGATGGACTGATAGTTCTTGATTAGGGAGTAGCAGGAGGTGACCGTGGAATTGGATGGAGATGACATTGCAAACATTAGAAAGGGAAGATTCAAATGAAGCTTTACATAGATTGGATGGAATAGATATTAAGCTTTTAGAGACATTATAGAAGATTTCAAATGGAAGCAACACAACCTCAGGCAGAACTGGATCCAGGAAACTGGTTCTGATGAAAGGTTATTGACCAAAATGTTAACTATTTCTCTTGTCAATGACCTGCTGAATATTTCCACCATTTTTAATTTTTATTCTAAATGCTCTATCCATAAGTTCATAGTCGTAACACTAAAATAAGAACTTCTCATTTCTAGAAATTCAACATATTACTCATAAAGCCGATGATTATGACTACCTTTTTTGCAGCCTTACCAATTAACTCTGCCACCTTCAAAGCTGAATGTTTGTTCTTTCCTATTCACTTCTTCTAGGTCCTTAATTATTTTATTTTACATTCATCCCACTAAATCTCCTCTCAACTTCCCAGCTTCCGAAAATATCCCAATTTAGCTCATCCTTACTCACAAGTAAGTTTCCCCACCCTTCGCAACTGCTCCATGAATCTCCTTTGACACCTCTCCCATATCATATATTTCTGTAATGTGGTGACCAGAATTGTATATAGTACTTGAACTATTGTCTAACTTATGTTTTATATAGCAGTAGCATAACTTTCCTGCCAGCTTACCGGTGGAGTTGTACTCGGCTCTGTGGGACTGGATGGATCCGGGCCTGCTGGAAGTGTACAATGCTATGCTTCGGTCTGGCAGTATGTCAGAGTCTATGAGGAAGGGCACCATCACCCTCATCTACAAGCAGAAGGGGGAGAGGGCAGACATCAGAAATTGGAGACCCATCTCACTGTTGAATGTGGACTATAAGATCCTGTCCAAGGCCATCGCCAACAGGGTCAGGTCTGCTCTGGGACAGGTGATCCACCGGACCAAACCTGTGCTGTACCTGGCAGGAAGATCTTTGACAGCCTTGTGCTGCTCAGGGACACCATTGCCTACGTGCAGGACAGAGGGGTGAACACCTGCCTGGTCGGCTTGGACCAAGAGAAGGCCCTCGACAGGGTATCACACACGTACATGCTGGACGTGCTCTCCAAAATGGGCTTCGGGGAGGGAATCAGGAATTGGATCCAACTGCTCTACACAGACATCTGTAGTGCAGTCCAAATCAGTGGGTGGGAAACAGACAGCTTCCCCATCAAGTCTGGAGTAAGGCAGGGCTGCCCTCTCTCCCCTGTCTTGTTCGTGTGCTGTATAGAACCCTTTGCCGAGTCCATCAGGAAGGACGAGAGCATCAGAGGGGTGACGTTGCCAGCCAGTGAGGTCACCCAGGTGAAAACCTCCCTGTACATGGACGACGTTGCCGTCTTCTCCTCGGACCCGAGGTCAGTTGCAGATTGATCAGCATCTGCAACCAGCTTGAGTTGGCATCAGGGGCTGGAGTCAATCGCGCGAAGAGCAAGGCCATGCTCTTCGGCAACTGGCCCGACCGATCCATTGTCCCCTTCACCGTCAGGCCTGACTATCTGAAGGTGCTGGGGATCTGGTTCGGAGGGGCCGGGGCGTGCAACAAAAATTGGTGGGAGCAGATTGGGAAGGTGAAGCAGAGACTGGGACTGTGGGAACGGTGCTCCCTATCGATAACTGGGAAGAACTTGGTCATCAGGTGTGAGTTGCTCTCAGGGCTGTTGTACTTGGCGCAGGTGTGGCCTGTTCCTCGCTCCCCTGGCTTGGGAATCACCCACGCCGTCTTCCGGTTCATCTGGGGATCCAAGATGGAGCAGGTCTGATGGGCCACCGTGCACAAGTCCCTGGACAATGGGGGTAAAGGTGTCCCCAATGTCGCCCTCCTCCTGATGACCACCTTCATCTGTGGCTGCGTCAGGCTGTGCGTGGAATCCAAGTATGTGGGCACCAAGTGTCACTACGTACCAAGGTTCTACCTGTCCCTGCTGTTGTGAAGGATGGGCCTGGCCCCATGGCCACACGGCGTCCCAGTCAGCTGGACGCTGCCGCATTACCTGTCCTTCATGGAAAAGTTCTTCCAGACCAATACCTTTGACCACAAGTCCATCAGGCAGTGGTCAGCACGGAACATCCTGCAGGCACTGCAGGAGAAGGACTCAATGGATACTGTGGGGTGGTTCCCTGAGCAGACTGTCCAGACCATCTGGCAGAATGTCCCATTGCCAGAACTCACCAACAAGCACCAAGACCTCGCTTGGCTGGCGGTGAGAGGGGCCCTCCCAGTCAGATCCTTCCTGTATGGTTGGAAACTCACTCCCAGCATGTGCTGCCCCCGGGAGGACTGCGCTGGCGACGAGACGGTCGCCCACCTCTTTGCGGGCTGTAGGTTTGCGAGGAGAGTGTGGTGAAAGATGCAAGGGTCCTTGTCACGGTTTATCCCCAGCAGTAGCGTAACAGAGGATTCTCTGATCTACGGGCTGTTCCCGGGGACACACACAGAGACAGACATCAGCTGCTGCTGGAAGGTCATCTACTCGGTGAAAGACGCTCTTTGGTCTGCCCAAAACTTGTTGGTCTTCCAGCACAGCGAGATGTCCGTAGGGGAATGTTGCCGGCTGGCACATTCCAGGCTGCAGGAGTACGTGCTGAGGGACGCACTGAAGCTGGGCGCAGCCAATACAAAGGCTCGATGGGGAAGGACTACAGTTTAGGATTCTTCTGCCACTGGAGAGGGATGGGCGGGGACAGGCAAGAAAGCCCCTAAAGATTGTAAATACGGGACTGGGTAGCTTCCAGGGAGCCACATGTGTGGCATCGGTGCTGTTTTCTATATATAAAGGTAACACTAATGAATGATCTGTACAAGAATGTAAAGGTTTGCACTGTTTTGTAATTGTATATAGTTTGTCTTTTATTATGAATGAAGTTTATTTTGTATAAAAAAAAACTCTATGCTAAGGACAATAAATTTCTGATATGGCACTTTAACCAAATTTTCTACCTGGCCTTCGACCTTCTGAAGAATTGTGGATATGTACTCATTGATACTTCCTTTCCTTTGCAGTTCTCAGTATCTGCAATTTTTTGTTTATTCCCTTGGCATGTTTATTCTTCCCATATCTATTAACTTACATTTCTCTGGTTGAATTTCATCTGCCACATTTCAACACATCTAATCACTGAAATCCACCTTAAGTCTACAGTTTTTTTTCTCCATATTAATCTCACGATCGACTTCTGTGAATCTGTTAAGTTTCTTAATCATTCCCCACTTATTTGATATATATCACAAAAGTACATTGGATTCAGTCAGCAGGAGTTAGAGGTAGGAGTAGGAATTGTGTAGGAATGCACGATATATCACAGAGACAAAAAAACAGCGTCATATTTTGGAGGATGGTAGTGCATTCACATATGTCAAGGTTCATAGAGAGATTGAGGAGGAGATAATGCATTTGTTCATAGTTACTCTGAATGTTATTGGTTACTCTGAATTATTTCAGCACTGTGAGGGACATAAGCTGCACAGATGAGATTTGAATAGGGAGCCCAATGGAACTCTACTGCAAACATCATTGCAATCACCAAGATATCCATCAACCATTAATTCATCTTTGCTTCCAGCCACAGAACCACTTTTGGATCCAACTTGCCACTTTCCTTGGATCTCACAGCCTTTAGTTTTCTGGTCAGTTTGCTGTATGGAATTTACAGAAATCCATGTGGACAACATCAAATATGTCACCCTCACTGATCTTCCTTGTTACTTGGTCTTCCTTTTGCAAATTCAAGCTGATCGCCCTTGGTTAACCTTCCTAAATAATGATTTAAGCTGTCACTGAGAACTTTTCCATGTTACCCTAACAAGACTGTAATTGCTTTATACCTTTATACCTTTTATACCCTTTATACCTTTTTTAGTCAACAGTGCCATTGTAGCGATGGGCTACGCACTGAGCTAGGAATAACCACACGTAGTCGGTGGGTTGAACTCGAGACTGGTTTATTCGAATCTTGCCGCGCTGGCTTTTTAAGCAGTTAAGTTCCTGCGCATGACGCGTGGCGATGACGTAAGAGGTGCGCCAACTGAACCTCTTCCCGCGTGCGGGCTTTCTCCCCTCGCTGTTGAAGATGAAAGCCCCGCGCCATTTTGTGGCTGGCCTGTCTGCCGACGCATGCGTCAACTTTGGAGCCGGTTCGCTTGCGTCAAAGGTGGGTCGTCATATAACCTGCCCCCCCCCCCCAGAAACGGCGATAAACCCCCGAAGTCCACAGCCTGGATCAGTCACTGTTTGGGCGGTCTGCCTCTGCGCCGTGGAGCCTGAACCTTGTCCAGCTGCGCCGTCCACATGGGCCGGTTCGAGCCGGTCCACCGTGAAAACCTCCTCTTTCCCCCCATTGTCTAGAACGTATGTGGACCTGTTGTTCCTGAGCACCTTGAACAGCCCCTCGTACAGCCGCTGTTGAGGTGTCCGGTGTGCGCCCCTCCGTACAAATACAAATTTACAGTCCTGCAGGTCTTTGGGTATGCAGGTGGGGATCTGTCCGTGCCGTGAAGTCGGTACGGGGGCCAGGTTGCCGGGCCTCTCACGTAGTCTGTCCAGGACTGCCGCGGGTTCTTCCTCTTGCCCCCTTGGTGCTGGTAGGAACTCTCCTGGGACAACCAGGGGTGCGCCATACACCAGCTCAGCCGACAAGGTCTGCAGGTCCTCTTTGGGTGCTGTGCGGATTCCGAGCAGGACCCGGGGAGCTCGTCCACCCAGTCAGGCCCTTTCAGGTGAGCCATGAGAGCTGATTTCAAGTGACGGTGGAAACGTTCCACTAGTCCGTTCGACTGTGGGTGGTAGGCAGTAGTGTGGTGTAACCGTGCTCCCAACAGGCTGGCCGCGGCTGACTACAGGCTGTAGGTGAACTGGGTGCCTCTGTCGGAGGTAATGTGGGCCGGTACCCCGAAGTGTGCTACCCAGGTTGCGATCAGCGCTCGGGCGCAGGAATCGGCGGAGGTATCAGTGAGCGGGGCCACCTCTGGCCATCTCGTGAACCGGTCTGCCATAGTTAGGCGGTACCGTGCTCCTCTCGACACTGGCAGGGGCCCCATGATATCCACATGAATGTGGTTGAACCTCCGGTGGGTGGGTTCGACCTGCTGTGGCGGGGCTTTGGTGTGCCGCTGCACCTTGGCTGATTGACACTGACCCATTTTGGCCCATTCACTGACCTGTCTGTGAAGGCCGTGCCACACGAACCTGCTGGAGACCATCTGTCCTGATGGATGGGTGTGCCAAACTGTGTATGGAGTTGAAAACTCACTGCCGCCAGGCTGCCGGGACGATGGGGCAAGGTTGGCTGGTAGCCACGTCACACAGGAGGGTCCTCCCACCTGGGCCTGCTAGGAAGTCCTGCAACTGCAAACACGAGACTGCGGTCCTGTAGCTGGGCAACTCGTCGTCTGCCTGCTGCGCCTCCGCTAGCACTGCATAGTCTGGCCCCTGAGACAGGGCCTGGATAGCTGGTCTGGAGAGTGCGTCCACCATGACGTTGTCCTTTCCCAAGACATGTTGGATGTCCGTTGGAGACATAGGACAGATGTTGCTGCTGGTGGGCCGACCAGGGATCGGACACCTTCGTGAACGTGAAGGTCAATGGTTTGTGGTCCGTGAACGTGGTGAACGGCCTGCCCTCTAA
Organism: Pristis pectinata; assembly: GCF_009764475.1. Lineage (NCBI taxonomy): Eukaryota > Metazoa > Chordata > Chondrichthyes > Rhinopristiformes > Pristidae > Pristis > Pristis pectinata. Next base: position 63,425,763 of record NC_067410.1, read on the forward strand.
GAAATACCTGAAATGTCGGATGGCCAGATATAGTGCTAACAGCTCCCAGTTGAAAACACTGTACTTGAGTTCGGGTTGCCGCAGGTGCCTGCTGAAGAACGCCAGGGGTTGCCAGCACCCCTCGATGAGTTGCTCCAGCACCCCACTGACTGCCGTGTTGGATGCATCCACTGTGAGGGTGGTTGGAACGTCCATTCTGGGGTGCACCAGCATCGCGGCATCTGCCAAGGCTTCCTTGGCTTTGACGAAAGTGGCTGCGGCCTCTTCGTCCCAAGTAATGTCCTTGCCTTTACCTGACATTAAGGTGAACAAAGGGCACATGACATGGGCTGCTGAGGGGAGGAAACGGTGGTAGAAGTTGACCATACCCACGAACTCCTGCAAGCCTTTGACTGTGTTGGGCCGGGTGAAGTGGCAGATCGTGTCTACCTTGACGGGCAGGGGCGTTGCCCCATCTTTGGTAATCCTGTGGCCCAGTAGATGACCTAGCGGCACAACTACAGGTTAATAAATATGACATTGTGGCAATCACCAAGTCATAGCTTTATGACAGATATGATTGGGAACTGAATGTCCAGGGGTACACAGTGTATAGGAAGGATAGGCGGGTAGGCAGAGGGGGAGGTGTGGCCATGATGGTTACTAATGATATAAAATCAATAGAAAGGAAGGACATTGGGTCAGAAGAGGCGGAATCCTTATGGGTGGAGCTAAGAAATAGCAAGGGTAAAAGGACAATAGTAGCAGTTATATATAGGCCCCCTAATAGCAGTCAGGAAGTGGACCATAAGTTGCAGTTAGAAATAGAAAAAGCGTGTCAGAGTGACAACGTTAAGATAATTATGGGGGATTTTAACATGAAGGTGGATTGGGAAATCCAGCAAGGCAGTAGATCTCAGGGGAGTGAGTTTGTGGAATGTCCACGGGATGGTTTTTTGGAGCAACTTGTTGATGAGCCCACCAGGGGATCGGCTGTTTTGGATTGGGTGCTGTGTAACGAACCGGAGGTGTTTAGGGAACTAAAGGTAAAGGAACCATTGGGAACTAGTGATCACAATATGATTGAGTTCAGTTTCAAGTTTGAGAAGGAGAAGCTGATAACTGGTGTATCGATATTTCAATGGAACAAAGGAAATTACAGTGGTATGAGAGAGGAGTTGGCCCAAATTGATTGGAAGAGTAAACTAGCTGGAGGGACGGCAGAGCAGAAATGGAAGGGATTTCTACAAGCAATGAGGAAAATGCGGGATAGATATATTCCAAGAAAAAAGAAGGTTTTGAATGGAAAAAGGGCACAAATGTGGATAACGAGAGAGGTAAAGGCTAAAATAAAAGCAAAAGGGAGGGCATAAAAGGAAGCAAAAATTAGTGGGAAAACAGAAGACTGGGAAACTTTTAAAACTTATAGAAAGAAACTGAGAAGGTCATCAGGAAAGAAAAGATGGATTATGAAAGGAAGTTGGCAGATAACATTTGAAAGGATACTAAGAGTTTTTTTAAATATATAAGGAGAAAAAGAGAGACACGGGTTGATATAGGACCAATCAATAACAGTGCGGGAGAGATTATGATGGATGATAAAGAGATGGCAGAAGAACTAAATGAGTATTTTGCATTGGTCTTCACAGTGGAGGACATCAGCAATATACCAGTTAGTCAGGGGTCTCACGGAATGGAACTGAGTTCAGTTAAGATTACTAGAGAGAAGGTGCTGGAAAACTAAGTGGGCTAAAGACTGTTAAGTCTCCCAGACCGGATGAGGTGCATCCCCGGGTTCTGAAGGAGGTGGCTTTAGAGATAGCGGAGCCATTGGTGGTAATTTTCCAGGAATCAATAGACTCCTGCATGGTTCCGGAGGACTGGAAGGTCGCAAATGTAGTTCCGCTGTATAAGAAAGGTGGGAGGCAGCATAAAGGAAATTACAGACCTATTAGTCTGACGTCAGTGGTGGGAAAGTTATTGGAATCTATCCTCAAGGATGAGGTTATGGAATACCTAGAGGTGCAAGGCAAGATAGGTCCAAGCCAACATGGTTTCATGAAGGGAAGATCCTGCCTGACCAACCTATTGGAGTTTTTTGAAGAAATCACAGGTAGGGTAGATAAGGGAGAGGCGGTAGATTTGTGTATTTAGACTTTCAAGAGGCCTCCGACAAGGTGCCGCATAAGAGACTGATTAATAAGATGAGAGGTCATGGAATTACAGGTAGGATAACAGAATGGGTGGAGCATTGGCTGATTGGCAGGAAGCAAAGGGTGGGAATAAAAGGATCCTGTTCTGGTTGGCTAACGGTTACTATTGGTGTTCCGCAGGGGTCGGTGTTGGGGCCGCTTCTTTTTACCTTGTACATTAACGATTTGGATGATGGAGTAAATGGTTTTGTGGCTAAGTTTGCAGATGACACCAAGATAGGTGGAGGAGTAGAGAGTATTGAGGAGACAGGAAGGTTGCAGAGAGACCTAGATAGTTTAGGAGAATGGGCAAGGAAATGGCAGATGAGATTCAATGTTGAGAAATGTGCCGTTGTACACTTTGGAAACAGAAATAAATGGGCAGATTATTATCTAGAAGGATAGAAAATTCAAAGTACAGAAGTACAAAGGGACTTGGGGTACTTGTGCAGGATACCTTAAAGGTTAACTACCAGGTCAGATTGGTGGTAAAGAAAGTGAATGCTATGTTGGCATTCATTTCAAGAGGTATAGCGTATAAAAGTATGGAAGTGTTGATGAGGCTCTACGGGGCTCTAGTGAGGCCTCATTTGGAATACTGTGCACAGTTTTGGGCCCCATATCTTAGGAAGGATGTGCTGATGTTGGAAAGGGTTCAGAGGAGATTTACGAGGATGATTCCCAGAATGAAAGGGCTTACATATGATGAGCATTTGTTGGCTCTTGGACTGTACTCACTGGAGTACAGAAGAATGAGAAGGGACCTCATAGAAACATTTAAAATGTTGAAAGGACTGGACAGTGTAGATGTGGCCAAGCTGTTTCCCTTGGTGGGTGAGTCCAGGACCAGAGGGCACAATCTTAGAATTAGAGGGTACAGGTTTAAAACAGAGATGAGGAGGGTTTAGCCAGAGGATGGTGAATTTTTGGAATTCCTTGCCACGTACAGCAGTGGAGGCCAGATCATTGGAGACGTTTAAGGAAGAGACAGATAGATATCTAATTAGTTGGTGTATCAAGGGATATGGGGATAAGGCCGAAAATTGGGGTTAGAATAGTTTTTTTCTGGTCCACCCCCCCACCCCCCCAATTTCTCATTTCTTTTTCTTTTTTCCCTTTTCTTTGGAGCAGACTCGATGGGCCAAATGGCCTACTTCTGCTCCCTTGTCTTGTGATCTTGTGAGGAAGTCGATGGTGTTGAGTCCGAACTGGCATTTGGCCGGGTTGATCGTGAGGCCAAAATCACTCAGGCGGGAGTAGAGCTGGCGGAGGTGAGACAGATGTTCCTGACGATTTCTGCTGGCTATGAGGATGGCTAGATGAATGTGAAGTCCAGGTTGCGTCCCACCACATCCATTAGCCGCTGGAACATCTGTGCGGCATTCTTCAGGCCGAACGGCATTCGGAGGAACTCGAACAGGCCAAATGGGGTAATGAGTGCTGTCTTGGGGATGTCTTCAGGGTGTACCGGGATTTGATGGTATCCCTGGACAAGGTCCACCTTGGAAAAGACGCTTGCCCCATGCAGGTTTGCTGCAAAGTCGCGTATGTGTGGCACGGGGTAGCGGTCTGGGGTTGTAGCCTCGTTCAGTCGACGGTAGTCGCCGCATGGTCTCCAGCCCCCGGCTGCTTTGGGCACCATGTGTAGGGGGGAAGCCCATGCACTGTCTGACCTCCGTACGATCCCCAGTTCCTCCATTCTCTTGAACTCCTCCTTTGCCAAGTGGAGCTTGTCCGGGGGAAGCCGTCGTGCGCGAGTGTGAAGGGGTGGTCCCTTGGTCAGAATGTGGTGCTGTACTCCGTGTCTAGGTATGGCTGCCATGAACTGTGGTGCCAGAACCGATGGGAAGTCCACCAGGATTCTGGTGAATTTGTTGTCCGACAGCGTGACGGAGTCCAGGTGTGGGGCCAGCAACTTGGCTTCACCCAAAGAGAACATCTGGAAAGTCCTGGCATGGACCAGCCTTCTCCCGTGCAAGTCGACCAGTAGGCTGTGAGCTCGCAAGAAGTCCGCCCCCAGGAGTGATTGGGCCACGGCGGCCAGTGTGAAGTACCACATGAACTGGCTGGCACCGAACTGCAGCTGCACTGTGCGGGTGCCGTAGGTGCGTATTGTGCTGCCATTTGTGGCCCTCAGGGTGGATCCCGCCTCCCTGTTGCAGATGTCGTACCCCGTTGGGGGTAAGATGCTGATTTCTGCTCCGGTGTCGACCAAGAAGCGGCATCCCGACTGTTTGTCCCAGACGTACAAGAGGCTGTCTTTGTGGCCAGCTGCCGGAGCCATTAGCAGCAGCTGGCCTTGGCGTTTCCCGAGAACTCGCAAGGCAGGCGACACCGGCAGGCTTCTGCGGCCCACTGCTGGTGGTAGAAACTCTACTGTACAGTGGCCTCCTCACTCCTGCCTCAGGGTTGTGTGCGCTCCATTGCCGGGCCTTGTCTGTCCTGGCGTTGGGCACATGCCTTAGTAATCTGGCTGACGGACGCCCCGCTTTCCTTCTTGGCCTTCCACAGCACGTCTGCCTGGGCCGCTACCTTCCAGGGGTCACTGAAATCTGCGTCGGCCAGTAGCAGATGTATGTCCTCGGGAGTTGCTCTAGGAACGCCTGCTCGAACATGAGGCAGGGCTTGTATCTGTCAGCCAGGGCCAGCATCTCGTTCATTAATGCTGGTAGCGGCCGGTCCCCCAAACCGTCCAGGTGCAACGAGCGGGCACCGCGCTCCCGTCGTGAGAGGCCGAAGGTCCGAGTGAGCAGCGCTTTGAATGCTGCGTACTTGTCTTCCTCCGGGGGCGACTGTATGAAATCCTCAACCTGGGCGGCTGTCTCCTGGTCAAGGTAGCTCACCATGTAATAGTAATGCGTGGAATCAGAAGATATCTGCCAAATCTGGAACTGGGCCTCTGCTTGGTCAAACCACAGTCGTGGTCGCAGCATCCAGAAGGGTGGCAGTTTCAGCGAAACTGCGTGAATGGATGAAGAGTCGATCATCTTCGGTCCAAATCCTGTTTGGACCGTCGGGGTCATCAATGTAGCGATGAACTACGCACTGAGCTAGGAATAACGACATGTAGTCGGTGAGTTGAACTCGAGACTGGTTTATTCGAATCTTGCCGCGCTGGCTTTTTAAGCAGTTAAGTTCCCACGCTCAACGCGCGGCGATGACGTAAGAGGTGCGCCAACCGAACCTCTTCCTGCGCACGGGCTTTCTCCCCTTGCTGTTGAAGAAGAAGGCCCAGCGCCATTTTGTGGCTGGCCTGTCTGCTGACGCGCGTGCCAACTTCGGAGCCAGTTCGCTTGCGTCGAAGGTGGGTCAGCACACCACGTTAGCAATCTTCTGTCTTTCTAGCGCTACACCTTTAGACAAAGAAGACTGGAAAAAAATGGTCAGGACTTCTTCCTTCCCCCCCCCCCCCCCCCCTTGCTTCTCTTAATAGGTTAAATTACATTGTTTTTTTTCATATATCTTCCTTTAGATTTGTTAAGCACCTTAATATTTTTGTCAAATCTAACCCTATAAACTTTTCCCCAATGTCTGTATGTCTCATTCTTCTATGTAGACAGATGCAACGTATTTGCATAGAATCATGCTAATGTTTTCTGCTTTTGCTTGCTTTCTGATAGGTCCTACCCTTCCTGTTGATTTCTTCTTGCTCTTTATTTGGAGCTTTGAGATAAAAGGGCAGGAGTTCCTTATCTTGGTTTTGCACAAAGAGGTGGCAAGTTGATGAAAATTCTCATTTGAAGGTATGAGTGGGAGATGGAACCAATGCAGTCATCGGTATATACAGAAAACGAGGTGAAGGAGAGCGACGGGCAGGATTGGAACAAACAAATCATGATGATTTGCATGAATAAGATTCATATCAACTCTCCTTATTTGGGATTGTGTATTGGTTACAAAAAAGAACTTAGTCAATATAAGAACAAATCCAGCCACACAAGGGAGAAGAGGTGGAGAGGGGCCTCTACTGAGGAAAGAAGCAGAGATCCTCAGATCATCCTGATGGGGGTTGGAAGTGCAAAGGAACTGAATGCCTATGGTGAAAAGCGGTTAGTTAGCTCAGAAAACAGGTAGCTGATGAAGTGGTATTGATGCATCAGAAGAGACACAGTTATGGATAGGTAGAGACTGAACAAGGACAGGAAAAACAAGCAGTGTTGAAAGAGGACAAAGGGCAGACAGAAGACATGGGTCTACCAGGGCAGTCTTATTTGTGGATTTTGGGAAGTGTATAGAACTGGGTTGTGTGAGTTTGGGAGAATACGAGGTTGAAGAATCATGGAAAGAAGTCTGGGAATTGATGGCCTGATGCTCAGTGGTGGGGTCATGGGGAAAGTAGGGGAAGACCTCAGAAACTTATTCAACTTCTGCAGAGATTAGTATGCCAATCTTGTCGGTAGGTTTAATGATAGACTGGAGACAGTGGATGTTGCAAGTTCAAGGAAAGGTTGGTTAGATTATGAATAAGTAACAAAAATTAGATGGTTGATGCTATGTTGGTATCAGATCAAAAAGATCTACAGATTGTGGGAAGCTAGAGGGAAAGGCCTAATTGGAACCAGGATTCTTAAGTTAGAAGGTTGTTGAGGTGGAAGGACATGGGAGGAAGCTCAGTCCCTTTCAGAGGACTGTCAAGTTGGAATCAGAGGGGGGAGGTCAGAGGTGAAAGCTTGGGAATGGATAAGACTGAAAGGAACAGGGTCAGAGAAAGATGAAGGAGATAATATATTTGGAAGGGCAACTTGTGAAGCTTAGTCCTTAAAAAGAAAGAAAAATATTTTCTGTTAAAGCATCAGATGAGGCAAAGGATGAAATAAAACTGCAAACTGGGCAACATTGATAAAGTATTAGTGCTGCTGAATACTGAGGTCTTGAGCATTTAAGTGGCAGTGTCCAGTCCTGATTGAGGATCTCAGGATGCATAGAGAGCAATGTCATGGGGAACACTGAGTATCTCAGAGATATCTCTATTCACCTCAGGAACACAAACACTAAATGTAGAATTTCAGTTGTGGGTACGAAAGGGGTGTGGCAGTAAAAACAAATGCCTAAAAATAGATGAGAAAGGAAACATAAAACAGTCAAGATAAACAAAGTAAAATAGAAATTCAGTCAGCTAAAGGAGAAAGTATCTTTACGGTGGGAATCTTGGAAGAGAAGTTGCAGAGATTTTACTACATACATGGATATATGGATATGGGAGTCTGAAATCAAATGTTTGCATTTAACAAATCCACCATGACTTTTATTTATGAACTCATATTTTTCCAAGTAATAATTATTGTCCTAATTATTGTCTAACAATGCTGCTGAAGTTTTTTTCCCGTCTTCTTTATAGACCAAGAATGTAACATTTACACCTCTTCAGTCCTTTGACACCACTTCCACACCTAAAGAATATTGAAATATTCAGCACAGATCCCGTACTTTTCACATCCACATTTAGCCAAGTACTATATTTGAACAGGATAATATTTCTGCTTTCAACACTGCCAACTATTGGAGTACCTCCCCATTTTCTAATTCTAATTTGTATCTTATTCAATTTCTGTAATCCTCCTTTACTGTGACATGTGCCACTTCCTCTTCTTTTATAAAGACAAAATGAAAACACATATCACATGCCTCATCTGTGTCCTCTGCTTCCAGATGTTTGCTCTTATGGTGTCTATCAGGCCCAAATTTCTTTTGCTATTCATTATCTGTTCATAAAAAAAGATTCATTTTTAAGCTGCCTACAATTATTTCATGTTAATTTTCTTTATGCCTCTCTTACTTCATTTGTCAGAACAACACTGCAGTTTCTGTACTCAGCTTGTTTCTCTGTTGTTTTATCAACGGTGTGTCATAAGCTGCTTTATTCTATTTCACTTTAATCCAAATGTTATTAGTCATCCAGAGGCCTTTAACTTTTGCATGGACTTATTTTCTTCTCCTGTGAGTATATCTGAATCTGCCTTTGCTCATTTTCCAGTTTGTCTGCTATAATTACCAATTTTCTTAATTTATCTGAATTTACTGAAACTTCAAGAGGGCACTAGTATCTTTCACAAGTCCATCTCTATTATAAATTACATTGTCATCATGCCTTCCTCTATTGTAACCTTTCTGATGTTTCCTCCCCACCCACCCCACCCCAATTTCTCAGAACCAAGTCTGCTTCCTTCCTCAAGATAGTTCTCCTTTACAGATTTCAAGAGTTCATTCAATTATTTGCCTATTATGCTGATTTTAAACTTAACTGTAATAGGATAATTGAACTTGTTGGTTTATATCTTTCTGAGTTCACTTGCATTTGTGAGATAGTTGACTTTACAACATTTTATTGATCTGTTGGGAAAATTAGAGTACTTCTACATTTTCACTTTGTTTCTCTAAATAACTATAAGTCAATAACTTGTGCTTTAGTCACCACCATTTCTCTGAAGGAATGTGTTCCAGGTGAATCCCATATGTGCTGTTGCTTGAAGAAGATGTTCTGGTGTAACCCTTCACTTCAATGTCAATCAATGGACTGGTGCCTAGCTTTCCTTTCTGTCCTCAATCTCAACAGCACTCAGACTTAACTTGGGTTTATTTGAAGTGGTGTGTCACATTCCTTCTGAACAGTGCCTGTCAGAGATTGCTGATATTTTCAGTGTCTCAAAATGTTCTTTCATTTTCATGACTTCTGCGCCCACATAAAGACAATTTGTTAACCACTAAATATTTCCCTGTCACGCCAGATAGATTTACAGACCAACCGGTACTGAGCTAGATGGAGGAAGCTTAAAAAGGGCAAGGTCTGGCAGAGGGTTAAACATGAGCTCAAAATTACTCCAAATGTGCCATGTCAGGCAGAATAACAGAAGTTGTCGTGAGGAAAAAGTGTAAATCAGAGATCATTAAATGTGAACAAGCCATGAAAATGCTGCACATGGAAGGTAAGTTTTGCAGAGTTGTAAACAACTTTTTTTCTGGCAAAATAACCTAGGGAGATAGGCAGTGGGCATAGGATGTGGTTAAATCATATAGCGTTGTCAAACCATTTTGATGATATACAGATATTTATACAAGGGTGGGCAAGATACACACATTCACCTTCCAGCAAACCTATCATAGACAACCATATTGTAAGTACACTATGTTTTTTAAAATATTTTAGTAAAGTGGAATTACATACTTGAACATTTGCTTGTCGCATTGGCAGTTGTAAACTCCAATCCGATCCGATCCGCATATGCAGTGATGTACGAAGATTCTTCAGAGTGATTTGACTACTGGGAACAGATAGTTCCAGAGTAAATACATACATAATTATAAAACATAACAGATGAAATATAATACATACAAATATTTTATATATATCGCAGCCCCACTTTTAGAATTTGCAGACTGATATATTTTTGAGAAGCACTAAAGAGAAATAGATTTAACTTAAAGCAGTCAAATTGCAACTAATCCAGCCAGTTGGGATAGCCAATTTACAGGAAAAGCAGGTTGGATTGATGAAGTGAATCATCTGTGATCAAACGAAAAGGAATTTTAAAATTGCTTGATTAAATAAATTATCTGAAGAATGTATTGCATGGATACGTAAGTTGTAAAATTTGCAGCAAGAAAAATACATAAAGTATAATTGAAGTCCCACGATATGAAACTCTTGTTACGTTCATATTCCTGCATTTAGAAGCAATATATAGAAGCCATATAGGATAAAATCAATTGCTCTTCTCAATTGTCCTTCAGGAACCTGTGCTCAAAAACAACATAACTCTCCATCCACAAGGTTACAGGGAAACTGAATGTCAGGTTAGTCCAAACAAAAGTTGAGTTGATGTTAAATTCAGTGCCAAATGATTGTTGGCATTTTCAGTACTCTTGATAACATTTTTGTTCTGCCTCAGCCATTCGCTTGGTTGATCAACGAGAAGACTTTCTGTTTTTCTTGCCGTGCAAAACACTATTAATTCTTGTTAATTAAGCACTGAAGGAACAATTGAGTAACTAAATAATGCATTACTCAGAGTAACCAGTTACCAAAAATTTAAATAAAAAGAAGGTATGTGGTGGGACAATTAAGATTGAGACAGCTAATTACAGGGGACAAAAACAAATGAAGAACAGAACCAAAATATAAGCAGCTTAAATGTGATTTATATAAATAACATTGATTTCTTACCAGAACATATCAAAATAGTTATTTCAGTGTCTTATTAAATATTTTAAAATATGCACATGCAGATTATTCAACTGCACCACGTTCCTAGCCTTTAAAATATTTAAGGCTTGAATATTTTGGCTTTAAGAAATTAAAAAACAAAACATCCTTTACTTAGGAAATTGGCTTCTACTTTTTTGGTGATAAAATCCATTCTGGCAACAAACAGAGAATTTATATCTTCATTCATTTTGCTTTAGGAATGCCACACAAGGTTTCAAAATGCCCGAGTTAGACCACTGAACAATTCCATTTGCCTGGGGATGTGCGTTAGAATTAAAGAGTCATGAAATCATACCTCATAATCATAATAGGGCCTTTGGTTCATCATGTTAGTGCAGGGTGTCAAGTACTTATCCACACTAATTTCATTTCCCAGCTCTCAATCCATAGCCTTCAATGCCATTGTGTTTAAAGTGCTTATCTGTGTTGGTGATAAGTAAAGACAGTAGATTAAAAACTCAGGCAGAAATTGAATGAGAAAGAAAAGGTGTTTTTTGTGAAAGGAAATTAAAGTTCTGTTGCAGAAATACTGAAGATAAAGCCAGATCCAGATTATAATTATTATTGCTGGTTTTCACTTGAGTGTGCATTACTGAGACTGAGTTGATGCGCTCATTGAATTTTTTCGTAACCAAAAACCTTAATTTTACTGTATTCCAATAAAACACTTTCAAATTAAACAAAAATTAAAAAAAAACTTAATAAAATCAAATTTTTTCAGGGAATTGAAGTCTTATAAATATTGATCTGAGTTCTGCTGTGTTTTTTCCATTCTATGATGCTAGCATTTCACAGTGCGATTGCCAGTAAGTTTCAGGACTCCTACACAAAGGCATCAGTCCTGTACATACTGGCCAAGTTGTGCTGTCTATTTCCCTGAAATCCATAGGTGGGATAGCGCATTTATGCTGTGGAATCTGTTGTCAAGTCCTATACCAGGTTAGATCCAGGATCCAGCGGCTCATCCATTTAAATGGGATTGTAGGGCAGTGGGAAAGAAAGGGGAGAAAAAGTTTAACGACTACTTTTTATTATTCATCTTTGATTTAATGGTTTCTTAAAAATAATTTAAGATTGTTTCAAAAGTTTTTACTTGGTTTTGTGTGTTTTATCATTTTAAGTAACTTAATTTTTTTCATGTGTTTTTATATATTTATATTTTTTTATATATTTACAAATGTCAGAGACAGTCAAAGACACTGAAAAACCTGAACAGATGGTAGAGTTGAGGGTGTGACTTTGCTGGTTATCAACGATTTCCATTAGAGTTTTGTGTGTTTGCTTTGGATCACCCATTTGACTCAGTTAAATTTTTAGAGGCCATGCTGGTGCCAAGGGTCTCATTGTTTGTGTCCAGGATTGTATGGACACGTGAGATCAGTCTTCCAGGTCCTGAGAACATCATTTCAGGAGAAATGGGAAACACAGGTAATGAATCCAGGCAGAAAATTCCATTCAGGAAAATCCAGGCCAATCTTTGAGATTGATTGTCTGAATCATAAGATTTTGAAGGTCAGTTATTGTGTTGTTGCTGGGCTACTTCTTTGAAAGAGGTTCCCAGTTACCACTCACTCTTTCCCCATGACTGCAACCATTTTCTTCTTCAAGTATATCCCTTATGAAAGTTACAATGAAACCAATTCCATCGACATTTTAGGCAGTGGATTCCAGATGATAACATCATGAAATACAAGAGAAACAGAAGTGTTAAAAGAACCTACCCCAAGCATATTTCTCTGTAATTTTAGTAAAGGTTTAGTTTAAGCATTTTTGCTTTGAAAGCAGATAGAGGAACCTTACGTGAATATATTGAAGGCGTAACTTTTGGAGATTGTGCAGCCTGAATTGCTACATGTGCTACTGGTGAATTAAAATTTTCTCTAGCAATCAGGCCTCAGAGAGGGTTGCTTCCATCTTTACACAGTAACATCATCAGCCATTATTTCTGCCTTTAACTGATTTAAAGAAAGTGGCTGAACTCTAAGGTATGCTTCTTTGCAGGATTAAGAAGGCCATGGATCGGGGCAGTCACAGTAACACAAGCTTAAGCTGTGAGTTCAAAACAGCTGAGGAAGAGAAGATTATCCATCTAGTGGTCTACATCCCCATCTTCATCATGGGGTTGCCCTTCAACCTGCTGGCCCTTTACATGTTCTGTGGCAAGATTAAGAGATGGACTGAATCCACCATTTACATGAGCAACCTTGCTTTGGCAGACATTCTGCTGTTATCCTCCCTTCCTTTCAAGATGCTCAACCAAGATAGTGGCTGGCCCTTTGGAAGGGCCTTCTGCTCCTTTGTAGAGTCAATCTACTTTGTCAACATGTACGCTAGCATTTTCATCGTCACCTCCATTAGCATTGATCGTTATCTCGCCATCATCCATCCTTTGAAAGCAAGAGATTTCCGATCGCCCCGGAAAACTTTGACAATCTGCTTCCTTATTTGGGTTTTTGTCTGGTTGGGAAGCATCCCTATTTATCAATTTCATGATACTCCAGGCTCTAATTACACTTCAAACATTAGCATCGCCTGCTTCCATAGATTTTCTGCCAAGTCCTGGAATCCAGGGCTAATTATTTTTGTGGAGCTGATGGGTTTTATGGTCCCGCTAACCATTATGACCTTTTGTTCAGTCCGAATCATCAGGAAACTTTTGCAGAGGCAAAGTGACATCCCCGGAAACCACCAGACATGCATTAGAATCATCACTGTCAACCTGGCAATCTTCATCTGTTCATTTGTGCCCGTCCATCTTGGCATCTTCCTTCAGTTTTTAGTGAGGCAGGACATCATTGGCCAAAGTTACTGTTCAGAACGAAAGACCATTAGTTTATTTGTACAGAGTGCCATGTGCATAGCCAATGTCAACTGTTGTCTGGACGCCATTTGCTATTATTTTGTCGCAAAGGAATTCCGGGAGCAAGGTTCACGCACCCGAAAATCCTTGGCTACCATTTTCTCAATCATTGATTCTTGAGTTTTTAACCAAATACAGGGCCATGCCCTCTTCTTACCCATGACATTCTTGGTATTTTGCTGGTTCTACACTCTCCACTGCACCATGGTTTGTTCATCGTTCACATCGGGCTATTTCTTCAGTACATCCTCTTATAAAAGAACAAACATATATGTAGTGCCTTGAGCAATCTGTGGATATCCCATCATGATTCTCAGCAAATTAAACACTTTTAACATGCAGGAAACATGACAGCCAAATTGTGCATAGAAAAGTCACACAAAAAGTAGTGTGATTATGACCAGAAGATCTCTTTCAGTTTTCAGAATAAAGGGTAAATATTCTGCAGGATACCAAGAACAATGCCACCAAATCCGAACTTGCCCTGAACTCTGTTTTGATAGGCAATCAGGGCTTTGGTTTAACATATCTGAAAGATGGGACCTCCACTAGCAAAACCTGGGAGTACTGCACTTGAATATTGGCTTCGACTATCCGCTCATCTCTGAAGAGCAATTTGATCCCATCAGCTCTTGACTCAGGGAGAATAATCCTGCCACTGAGCCACAACCAAGCTCACAACTTTTGTTCCTAACCATGAAGACCCTAACTAATAAATTCCTATAAGGTTCATTGTCTATTCTGCACACTCCTTGATCCCTAGGTCCAATATTTTTTGTGATGGAGGAAAGAAGATTAAAATCTTTGTAACATGGTCTCTTTAATAACAGTGGAGGAAACTTCTCGTCATAGGTTCATCATGGACTTAATTTCCCTTGACTATCGTGTACTATGAATATCATAGTCAGGTGCTGAGAGAAGTAAACCATAATGTATAACAATCGAATTGCACCTTTGTTAACATTTGCAGCAGCACTCTCCAAACCTGAGAACTAATTTCAGGCTGGTAAAGGTGTGAACAGATTCAAGCTTTTGTTCTACAACAACATCTGAGATCAAGGCCACCCAGGACAAATCAACATGTTTGAATGATACCACATCCATCATCTGGAACATTAGATCCCTCCACCATCACTGCACCTTTTCTACAAACTCTTCTTGAGTACTTCACCAAGGTTTCTCTGACAGGGCCTCTAAAGCATTCAGCTAATATCGTTTAGCAGGATAAGCACCTGCGATTTCCTTTGGAGGTACTCGCCATCCTGATTTGGAAATAGATTGTCATTCATTCATCGCTGTTGAGTCAGAGTTCTCGACCCATCATTGCCACGTGAACTGCATTGGTTGAAGAACCCTGCTCACCACCACATTTTCTAAGGTAATTAGAGAAGAGCACGAAATGCTGGCATTGCCAGCAACATGGAAATCTTATGAATAAATAAGAAAGGAGAAGCAAGTACAGAAAATTAGAAATATATTCATCAAAATCCTTGACTTGTGAGAGCCATGGCATTGTTTTAAAGATAATTTGTTCCAACGTATTTGTAGATTTTTGTGATGTCCCCAATTGTCTCTCCAGGAGTCAATTTTGCTTTTATATTTTAAAATTTGCATTAACTCCCTTTGTTTCCTTTGTCTTTCAAATACATTTGTCTCTTGTGTCCTGACAATTAGCTCTTTGAATTTTGGCAAAGCAGCAATACATTTGGCTAATTCTAAAAAAGTTATTAATCTGTTCACTTTAAGCAGGTGGAAACCACTGTTTAAAAAAAGAGGTGATATATGACAAGTATTGAAATGATCACAGCCCAAGATTCAAACAGCCTATTTACAAGGGACATGAGTTTTATAGATATCTCTGATAGATATAACCTTATCTTGGTACCATCCTCAGCTGTGCAGGCTAGGAATGTCCCAGGTACAAGATCTGGCATATGCTGAATCATCTGATTCAACAGAAAGAGCAACAGAGAATCTATAACTTATCTCACTATGTTCAGACTAGCAAGAAGGAAAATATACTTATGGTTCTAATCCCTGTTGGAGACCTGTGTGGACACATTTAGTTCCTGTGTACAATTGTATATGTGCATACATCAGTACAGAAATGTTTAAGCAGAGTGTGTTTGTCCATGCCCGTGCATATTTGTGTATATCTTTGCATGTGCAGTGTGCCTTTGTGCAGGATTGTGAGCTTTTGTCTGTATGCTTATGAATACACATGCATGTTTGTGTGCGGGTGAATGTGTTAATGTGTATGTTTATGCTAGTGTGTACATGAAGACACTGTGTGAGGCTAATTGCTTTGAAAATAAAGCAAAAATTTCTAGCAAACATTCAGCAGGTCAAACACCATATGTAGAGAGAGGACAGAGCCAACATTTCACATTGATGTCTTTTTGTTAGAATGAATGACATGAACAAAGATTTATTTTTCCACAAATACTACTTGCTTTGCTGAATGTTTCTAGTATTTTCTGTTTCTATTTCAGATTTCAATAGTAGTATTTTGTTTTAATGAATAATAAAGCTTTATTTGAAGAACATAACAGCCACCATTGCAAAGAAAATCTTGTGCATTTATTTTATATTTCAATCTGAAACAAAAGTGATGAAAGTTTAACAATGAAGAACAGTTCATAATAATAGTGTAACACCTATCATTTATGATAACAAAAATGCCTACAATCTACCAGACAAAGTTTGGACAAATTAACTTAGATGTTGCACTTGTTCTGAAGAAAAATTGGATTTCTATAGTGCCTTGACTACAGGATGTCTCAAATTGCTTTTTCACACAGATAATTAGGCACTTTTGCAATGCAGGAAATGTACAACCCAAATAATACACAGCAAGATGGCACAGACACAAAACAATGATTAGAGAGCCTGCTTCACTGATACTGGTTGCAGGATAAATTCCCTGGACATCTTACATATAGAGTTAGGGAATTTTTAATGCTTATCTGAGACGAATTACATCACTTCAGTTTATTATCTCATCTGAAAACTCACTCTTGATTCTGGACTGGAAAGTCAGCCTAAAGTAGAGATTGAATCACCAGGTTTTAATGAAGAGGCATGGGTACATTCTTTTATGTCACAGTTGACACTTGTTTTTTATGTTTATGTACAACCAGTCATTGCAATTTCTCAACTTAAAACTTACCAGAACAGCTTTTCACATGTCCCAATATATGTCAGTCTACAACATTTTCTGGTAATCAAGTGAGATTGGTTTCTGTACTCTTCTGATTCAGCACATTATTTTACCAGTGCTGTTGTGTTGATAGGACATTTGAGATATGTGCAAGAGAAGAATCTCTAAGATAAGCTTTAAAAATGCAAATAACTATCTACATGAGGTTTGTAATTTTTCTTCAACATTTATCTAAATTCCAGATGAATTGCACATTATACTTGCAAACTATAGATTAGATTATATTTTGGGAGTATATTGCATGGCGGCTATTATAAAGAAACCCTCATGCAGAATAATTTATCTTAAGTACAAAAATCACAAACAAATTGATAGACTCAGAGAAGTCATTAATATTGATTGTGGGTTTCTGTCTCTGAGGCAGAGAGAATTTAAATGCAGAATTCATCAGAAAGTATTATCATACAGAAATCACAAAGGGCAATAGCAAACAGGATATAGTTAATGGATCTTGTAAGAGATGACACTTTAATTAATTTACCATAAATGAACGTGCACGAGTGTGGTTGGTGGCAAGTCATAATAGACACCAGAGCCCACTCTTCAAATATTTTTAAAACAGTTTGAAACATTCTCGATGTTGAATGCTGAAAAGACAGCTCCTTCATATTAGGAATAATATGCTCAAAGATGCGTATCAAATACAACAATAAAAGTAACATATACTTAGCACCTTTAACATAGTAAAACACTCTATTTAAGGAAATGTCCCTATTGTTTAAAATATGCAATAAAATGTATCAAAAATACTTAATCTTTACAGAGAGTAAAAAGGCTTCCATGACTTTGGGACATTGACTTTACAGCCAATGAACCAGCTTTGAAGTGAAGAATAAAGGATTTTCACAGAGCCAGCTCCTGTGAACAGTGATGGGTAGTGGCCAGATAACCTGTTCTAATGATTGTCTAAGTGATAAATATTGGCCTAGGCATTGAAGAAATTTGGTTTGCTCTTCTTCATCTGGCAGTGAAAGCTTTGTCCATTCCTATGTTATATTTTGATTCAACTGTTTCAATATTGTTCTGGCTGGCTTACCAATGCCATAAACCCTCATTTCCTAACCCACACCAAGTCCCATTCACCTGTCACCCTTCACTTACCTACATTGGCTCCCAGTCCCACAATGCCTCAGTGTGAAAGTTTTCAACCTTGTTTTCATTATTGAAGTCTTCTCCAAGCCTTTTAATATATGCCTTCCTTCATTCCTGGTTTGTTGCAGATTTTCTTTGTCCAGGATTCATCCCCATGTCTTCAGCTGCACCATAAGAAATACAATCGTCTTCTAAACTTCTAATTTTCTCTGTCTTGCTTTATTCCTTTGAAATAATTCATAAAGCATATATCTTTACAAGTTTTTGTCACCTGCTTAAGTCAAGCTCTGGCATTATTTGGATATTATTTCTATTAATACCCCAACACACATTTTATCCCTCTTTTTAAAGATATTACACGGTATACTTTAAAATCTGTTAAGTTTAAAGACCCCGGAGAGTGGGAGGGACCACGGGAACCGAGGCCGGGGTGTGAGGGAGGGATCGCAGGAACCAGGGCTCTGGTGAGTGGAATGGGAGTGCGGGAGAGCAGATGCACTGGGCGATGGGTGAAAGGTATGGAGGCAGGCGGCATGGGGGGAGGGGAGGAGAGGAAAAGGAGAGAGAGAGAGAAAAAAGCAAGGAGAGAAAAGAGAGATAGGCTAGGAAAGGGAAGAAAATAAGAGGCATGGGGGGGGTGAGCGGGTGGGGTTGGTTTACTTACTTCCCTGCACTTACCTACTACCTGCACTAAGTGCAGGGAGACAATAAGGTGCAAGGTCATAACAAGGTAGATTGTGAGGTCGAGAGTCCATCTTTTTGTACAAGGGAAATGTTCAATAGTCATATAACAACGGGATAGAAGCTGTCCTTGAGCCTGGTGGTATGTGCTTTCAGGCTTTTGTATCTTCTGCCCGATGGGAGATGGGAGAAGAGAGAATGTCTGAGGTGGGTGAAGTCTTTGATTATGTTGGCTGCTTTTCTAAGGTATGATGATGATATATCTTTATTAGACACAGTGAAATGCACCTTTTGCATAGCGTGTTCTGGGGGCAGCCCACAAGTGTCGCCACGCTCCCGGCGCCAACATAGCATGCCCACAACTTCCGAACCCGTACGTTTTTGGAACGTGGAAGGAAACCGGAGCCCCTGGAGGAAACCCAAGCAGACATGGGGAGAACGTACAAACTCCTTACAGACAGTGGCAGGAATTGAACCTGGGTCGCTGGCGCTGTAATAGTAATACGCTAACCACGACACTACCGTGCCTGCCCTTCAGCGAGAAGTATAGACAGATTTTATGGAGGGGAGGCTGGTTCCCGTGATGTGCCCAGTTGTGTCCACAACTCTCTGCAGTTTCTTGCAGTCCCAGGCAGAGCAATTGCGATACCAAGCTGTGATGCATCCAGATCGGATGCTTTCTAATGATGCATCGATAAACATTGGCGGGTCAAAGGGGACATGCTAAATTTCTTTAGCCTTCTGAGGAAGTAGAGGCGCTGGTGAGCTTTCTTGGCCATGGCGTCTATGTGGTTGGACCAGGACAGGCTATTGGTCATGTACATTCCTAGGAACTTGATGCTCTAAACCCTCTCGTCCTCAGCACTATTGATGAAGACAGGAGCATGTGCACCACGCCACCGCTCTTCCTGAAGTGAATGACCAGCTCCTTTGTTTTGCTGACATTGAGGGAAAGGCTGTTGAAATGACACCATGTCACTAGGCTCTCTATCTCCTTCCTGTACTGCGACACATTGTTATTTGAGATACGGCCCACTACAGTGGCATCATCTGCAGACTTGTAGAGCAGAATCTGGCCACGCAGTCATGAATGTATAGAGTACAGTAGGGGGCAGAGGACACAGCCTTGTGGCGACCAGTGTTGAGAATAATTGTGACAGAGGAGTTGCTGCCTATCCTGACTGATTGCGGTCTGTTGGTCAGGATGTCAAGGATCCAGTTGCACACAATCCTCAAAAAAATTAGCATAATTGACAGGATCCAGGCAAGAACCCATGCTGTGGCTAGTGAACTAAACAGGGGTGAGTACCTTCTAATTACCATCTTTAGTTAGGAGTGTTTGGGGCGATGATATTGGGTTCAAGGTGAATCAATAGGAATGGAACAGAGAATTGGAGAGAAAGTTATGGGTAATTATGTACAATGTACTGTATGATTAATCAAGATGCTTGGTAAAATGGGAAGGAAAAGGGCACCGGTTGTGATGTATATAGTTGTCAGACAGGATTCGAGATGGTGTGAATACAGGACACAGATAGCAGAGTTTATCTGTTACACTGAGTGTGTAACCTGTAGTTGGGGATGCATGGAGACCCTGCAGCAACACACCAAGACTCCTTAGGCAGCACGTTGGGAACACCACCTGGAAATTGTCCTCCAAGCCACACACCATCCTAACTCAGAAATATATTGCCGTGCTTCACCGTCACTGGATCAAAATCCTGAAACTCTCTTTCTAACATCATTGTGGGTATACACACACTTTCTGGACTGCAGCAGTTCAAGAAGGCAGCTTACCACCACCTTCTCAAGTGCAATTAGGGATGGACAATTAAAAGCTGGTTTAGTCTCCAAAGCCGACATTCCTTGAATGAGTATAAAGAAGAACTAGCTATGGGACTCAGCTGGGTGGATGTCCAGTCTAGGTGACAGAAGTGATGACCCTTTTAGAGGCATTATGGTACAGAAAGGGTTGGCAGCTAAATGTATATATAACAACAGGAGTGCTTTTGGAGTCGTACATGATTACTTTATAACCTTGGCAAATGGGGACCTCAACAGGTGTAGTATGAAAGGCCAGGGGTCAGATGACAGTGACAACACTACTGACCCCCATGGTCGGATGGTAGCATTGCCTATCGGGTTGAAAACTACACCACTGTCAATCAAGGGTCTGGCTTCGCCCCACCCATCAAGAGCGTACCTAAGGATTGGCTTGTAACTCACCTTTGTTCTTGACCCTGAATCATTGGCTTGTTTGAATTACCTGAACGGGCTCCACCCATCTACAGCCCTATAAAAGATGGTACATGTAGGCAGTTCTCTCTTTTTTCCAACTGCTGCTGGGGTCAAGGCCACAGGTGAGAGGGTGCACTTCCACAGGGGTCTAGGAGTGTCCTAAGTAGATTCCCAGTAGCATAGAGCTGTTGTCTGTCCAGATTCAGGGGGCTCAGGCAATGTATTTGTTCATTCCCTGATCATTTGGACTAGCTCGTTGTGTGTGTGTACTTCACCCCTGTTGCGACTCCTCCCATGTTTCGCGATCACCCAAGTGCAAGTGTGTGAGTGTGCATTTGTTCCTTCTCATTCCGTTCCCTTGTCTGTCTTTGTAAATAAAATTCTCCTTTTTGAAGTACAAAGACTGTGTGTCCAGATATCTCTATCTTTAAGATCCAAAAGAACCTTTCTCATAACAGCAGGCATAGGTATTTGGCACGGAAATCTGAAAAAGAATTACTGGTGGTGGTGAAGCTGTTGCAGAGGTAGCAGTACTTATGGTAAAGGAACGTAAGAAGGGAGAAGGTATAAAATGGAGAGGGAACAAATGGATGGATCACTGTTCAAAGAAAAGGCAGCGGGAGAGTAAGAACCAGCAAAGGTTGCCAGGGTGGAAAGAGGATTGACAGAAGTTAGTTGAGTAACTTTATAAATCTAGATGCTCAGAAAAGGAGTGGAGAAGACAACGAGTGAAAGACGGGGTGGATGGAAGCTGATATGGGGAGGTGAGTGAAGCCATGCCCCAGTGTGCATTTGATAGAAATTGTTAAAAATGTACCACAGGATAATCCATCCAAGGAAGTACAGTTCGATATCTTCCTGGTGCTGGTCTGAGTGGGTAGGAATATGGAGAAATTCTGTCAACAGTGTATCATCTGTGCTCATTGCAACTCATGCAGTGGTGTATAAGTATGATCGCCATTTAACTACAATAGCCAGCAAGTACATTAACATCAGCCTATGGAGACACAAGAGAGACTGCAGAGGCTAGAATCTGGAGCAACACACAAAATGCTGCAGAAACTCAGAGTCATTTCCCTCCACAGATACTGCCTGACCCGCTGAGTTCCTCCGGCATTTTGTTTGTTACATAAGCTGCTGTCGAATATGATGAATAGTGCAGGTTCACCTGATTGAAACCTACACCAATGCTAGTTCCCTGCAAGGGATCAGTCATTGGGATGATCCTGTAATTACAGAGCATAGATACAGGCTTGTTGCGCCACAATGTCAACCATCAAGTGCTTACCTATACTAATTCTAACCTTTTGGGATGGCAGAGTGGCACAGCAAGGAGAGTCACTGCCTCACAGCTTCGGAAACCTGGGTTCAATCCTGACCTTGGGATGGGGACTCTGTGGAATTTGCACATTCTCCCCGTGACTGTGTGGGTTTCCCCTTGTGCTTTTATTTCCTCCCACACCTCAAAGACATGCAGGTTGGTAGGTTAACTGGCCACAGTAAATTGCCCCGAGCATGTAGGTGAGGAGATGGAAATGAGGGAAGAATGAAGAAAAAAGGAAATGTAGGATTAGTGTAAATCGGTGCTTGATTGTTGGCTCAGACTTGGTGGGCCAAAGGTTCTGCTTCTGCGTTGCATGAATCTGTGACTCTAATTCCATCTACCAGCACTTGGTCCATAGCCTTATATGTGTTGGCGATTCAAGAGCTCATCTAGATATTTCTTAAATAATGTGACTACCTGCTTCTACCACCCTTTCCGAATTCCAACCACTCTCTGGGTGAAAAAGGGCTTCTACAGACCCCCTCTAAACTCCTTACCCCTTACCTTAAACCTACATCCTTTAGTTTTAGATATCTGGTACCTCACCTGTGGCCAATGAAGATTTAAAAATTGCTGCCAGTGCCCAGCAATCTGCTCCTTTGTCTCCCATAGCAGCCTTGGATACATCCAATCAGGCCCTCATAATTTATCCACCATTAAACTCACTAAGATATCTAATATTTTTTAATCTTTTGTCATGAAACATATGCTAGAATTTCACTGCGCATCCCCTCTGAATTCTCCAGCAGCAATGTCTTTCTTCTTAGTGAATACCATATTCATTTAAAACTTTACCTATGTCCTCTGGCTCCATACACGGATTGCTGTTTTGATCCCTAATTGGTCATAATCTTTCCTGCATTACCCTCTTCACCTTATTAGACTTATAAAATGTTTTGGCATTTTCCATAATTTTGTCTGCCAGTCATAATTAATACCTTCTCTTTTCCTTACTAATTTCTTTTTTACGATCTCCCCATACTTTCTCTGCTGAAGTGTCTTCCTGTTTTCAGTTCGGTACTATCTGGTTTTAATAGACAGACATCACCCTAATGCTGTCTAGTTAAGAATCTTAGATATGGCAGTATGCCACCCCCTGACCCCCAAAATTTATGGGTCTTTTGGATCAAATAACTTGGACGTGACCAGAATCAATTGGATGTATCTAGACTCGAGGTAAGGTTTAATACCCATATGACAAGACAGATCACACATCCCCCACTTGCAATTTAGACTGGGATCACTCAGCTGGAACTCTGGGACAGCACTACCACCACTCTATTGATAGTTTAGGATGTGACATTCCAAGCTATCAAAAGCCTTTAGAGAACAAATGGAACATATAAATGAGCTGCAGAAACATTATTATAGTCTGACATGACAACACAGCAGTCAGGAATGAGATGCACACTATCCATGATGTTTCACATTGTTGGGTCTTAGGACATAGTGTACAAACCCCTTTATGAACCCAGAACATCTCCCATGTACTCGTAGTAATCCAGTCAATGATAATTATATATCTGGATTATTTCTAGACTGAAATGATATGAAATAGTATAACCAATAGCAAGTGTAGGTGGCTAAACGAGAACAAGGTCTCTATAGTGACATTCTCTTGTGAGTCTCAGAGTTGGGGCAAGATTTTAGAGAGGGCCATTGGAGCCCAGTTCAACTGGATCTCAGTAGGATTTGTGTGTCTGATGGGTGTGTGAGCTGGATTCCAGGGCACCTAAATTAGTAACTAATTTAAGCTCCCTGGTACAGACTTTGGTATGTAAGGGACAGATGTAGTTCATTCAGATGGTTTAGTGGATAAGGCACTAGAAGCATACAAAATATAAAACACTGGCCTCTAACCTTTGCTACGATCACTGTGAATTATGTTAAAATTCTCACAATAAATATCTCAACTCTCTGCACTATAATAAAATGTGAATGTAACTAATCATGGAACATGACAGGATGTAACAGAAAATAGGAAGGAACCTATCAGGCCAGTCTAAGACTGCGGGTTCAGCTCCATCCTGATGGGATTCAAGGTGTCAGTCAACATTAGAATGGTGATCCCCATTGAAGCCTTAACAATTAGGACCAGCGATAAGATAAGGATAAGGAACAATAGGCAGAGGGGTTCTGTACAGGTGTGAACAGTGGTCAGATGGGTTGTGAGTTGGGCTATGTTTATAAGATAAGATATCTTTATTAGTCACATGTACATCGAAACACACAGTGAAATACATCTTTTAGCGTAGTGATTTGGGGGGCAGCCCGCAAGTGTCGCCATGCTTCCGGTGCTAACAAAGCATGCCCACAACTTCCTAACCTGTACGTCTTTGGAATGTGGGAGGAAACCGGAGCACCCAGAGGAAACCCACGCAGACACGGGGAGAACGTACAAACTCCTTACAGATGGTGGCTGGATTTGAACTCGGGTTGCTGGTGCTGTAAAGCATTACGCTAACTGCTACACTACCGTGCCTGCCCTAGTAATTGGATAGGTTTAGTAACTGGATAGGCTAAAAGTAGATGGATAGGCTGAGTAGCATAGTCACAATACACGTGAAAATGAAGATATCCAGTACCACTGAGACAGCAGTTGCTGGAATCTGAAGCAAAAAATAAACTTCTGGAAGAACTCAGTGGGTCAGGAAGCATCTGCAGAGGGAAACGGACTGTTGACGTTTCGGGTCGAGACCCTTCATCTGGACTGCTTTGTCGGCTGTTGGAAATGAAAAGGTCAAAAGAGGGAGTGTCCAAGTGGAAGAGGAGTGCGGAGACAGGAGAAAAGGTCATCAGGACTCCTGATGAGGAATAGGCACAGAGGCAATGGAATAAGAGCTCAACACCATGGCAAAATAACAAGGAGAGCCCCCTATCTCTCACACCCATTTGTAGGACAATGGGGTGGGCCAAATTGTCACTGGCCCATTTGCAGAACCATAAGGTAATTAAAACAAAAACGGATAATTCAGGAAACACTCAGCAGGTCAGGCAGGATGAAGGGTCTTTGACCTGAAGCATTAATTCTTTCTACAGATGCTGTCTGATCTGCTGAGTGAGCCCAGCATTTTCTGTTTTTGTTTCAGATTTCCAGCATCTGCAGTTTATATTTTTGATTTTCATTGCAATATTTTCTCAATAGTTAAGCATTGCCTTTGTATATCCTCACTTTTGGGGAGATTCTCATCAACACAGCCCCATGCATGCTATTATTGATCAAATTGAAGCTTGGCCCATTTATATCTCCACTCTCTGAATGGCATCTTTATCCACAACATTTTCTGACTTTGAGCTGAGAAGGACTGCCCTGAGCACTGCGCTGATTTATTGTGCTGATTTATCATTTTATATACAGTCATTAACCAAACAGACTTATAGGGTTAAGTGTTTACCTGGTACTAAAGAATTGTGTGCTTTTCTCATTTGCTTCAAGGACAATTGCTTATAAGTTTGAAAAACATTCATTGTCTCAGCAGTCCTTCCACATCGAGGATGGCTTGCTTTCACTCTAGTTTTGTGGGTTCTGAGGTAAATGATGAGGTAAATGTGGAAAGCAAAGGCACATCCACAGATGGGGCAGGAAGCTTTTGATGGGCCGAGGTCAATAGTTTGAGAGGTGGTACTCTCCTTCCGCCATTTGCGCTGGTGTACTCCTTTTCCACTTTCAGTGATCATGGGCTGGGGTTCTCAAGTAGGACGTTGCACTTCTGCAAAGAGGCTTTGAGTTGAAATTTTTCTTCCCTCTGCCTGGTAATTTCCAGCGACAGACTCCTGTTTTAAGATGTCTTGTGTCAGGTATGTGATTGACATGGCCTGCCCAACAATGCATACTGAATGTTATTAAGACTGAAGTTGGGGAGATTGGCTTGATTCACTTATCCTTGCAATGGATCTGCAAGAATTTGCAAAGATGGTGCTGGTGGTTTCTTTCCATGGCCTTGAAGTGTCTGATCTAGATAGTGATGACCACTATTGTAGACTGAGGTTTATGGCAGGATAGAGGTCTTGATCTTCAAACGCTGTTTGGTGTATTGTAGGTGTGTGGTGCATTGAAGGTGAAGGCAAATTTCATTCTTGATTACTACTTCACTGAGAAGTAGTCCTCAAAATGTGGAATAGTGCAATGAAAGTAATTTAAATTTCTGACCTGTGTGGTTGTATTGCAAACACAGCTTTGGCCACTTTCTGATCAATGCGACCTACTGGCCTGTACCAGCTTGCTTTCATCTCTAGAAGTAGATAACTTTTTCCAGGTTATCACCAAGAAAGTTTCTTGTCAAAGGGTGCTGTTGTACAGTGAGTGCAGGTTGGTAGAGAACCTTTATCTTGTGGATGTTAGGCGTGACACATACACAATTGTGTGCTTCAATAAACAATTCAATGATGACTAGAAACTTGTCTTCAAACGTGTGCAAACGCAAGTGTTGTCTGTATTCTGCAGCTCAAGTACTAAGCTTGGGGTGACCTTGGTCATGGAGTGCAGGCACCACAGATTGAACAGTTTCCTGTCGGTACTAACGATAGCTCCAGTCTAACAGGAAGCTAATTGGAGGTGAGGTCCAGCATCGCAATGAGAAAGATTGTAAAAATGTTGGGGTGATGATACAGTCTTGGTTAACACCAGTGTTCATTGAGATTGGCTAAAACTGTTGGTTAGGATCATGATATAATATAATATAACAAACATAATATGGAGACAAATTTCTGCCGGCAGCTGAGAGTCCCTCCAGTTGATGGAGTCAATGGCTTTAATGAGGCTGAGAAAAGCCATGCATAGTTATTGGTGCTGCTCCCTGCATTTCTCTTGGAATTGTTGTGCAGTGATGATTATTGTGTCTTGATGAATGGAATGCATACTGTGATTCCGGGAGCAGTTTCTTAGCCACTGGGAGAAGGTGGTTGAAAGGGACTTGGTGATGACTTTCCTTGTTGCAACAGCAGGGAAGCACCTCTAGAAACTGCAGTCAGATTTAACTCATTTCCTGAAGATGGTCACAGTTATGGATACACCACACCATGAGTACCCTAAAATGCCAAACTCTCTACCCACAACACTGTGAACATCTCTTTACTAAAAGGATTGCAGTGGTTCAAGAAGATGGATCATTGCCGTCTACTCAAAGGCAACCAAGGAAGGTCAGTAAATGCTGCTCTTGCCAATGATGGCCATATAGGTTAAAGAGGGGAAAAAAAGCTTTTTGTCCCTTTGCATTCCCTGTTGGATGTCTTAAAAAGGCACAGCCACTTTACTTTTTGTTTAAAGGATAAGTTTATGAATTCCCTGATTACATTTCAATAATTGTCTTAATTTTTTTAGTACTACCATTATTTCTCTTCACATGTGTAACCTAAAATAGTCAATTGTTACTTTGATGTTCACTGGAAAACTGACAATGTTTGAAGATTTTTTTAATTAATATCAGCACAAGGAAGGCTGGGGGAAAGTGATACCTTTCACAGTATAAACTCCCACAAGAGCTCAGGGAGTAATGAGTTAACCTGGAAATATGTTGCAAAGCCCATAGTTCAGCAAGTAAATTGAAAATAAATGATGTGGGTGATTTTTAAAGTGTTTGAAAAAGAGGCCACTGTAAAATCTGATAGTTCGCTATCTGTTACTGAACTGAGATTGTCATGGTAACCAAAATTATTTTGTGAACACCTGAGAGTAGGTACGAAGACTACTATAGGTGGTTTTATAATTTTTATCAAACCATTGCCCTTCAGCTTATTTTATTCATAAGTATAAATAATGATTATCATCATGTAGTCAAAAATTCCACAGTACCTCAGCTTCATGATTCATGTTTTCATTGATGTGAAGCAATTTTCATGTCTTGATGTCTGGCCTTTATCCATTACCACATAAGCACCAGTTTTCATACTGCTCCATACATCTTTATCATCAGCATTTACTCAGCTTGTTAACAACCTTTTAGCTATAGGATAATATAGATGCTGGAATGAATTATAAGAGGTGGCATCAAAGCAGACCTTATGATCATGTACTGACCTTTAATGGTTTCATTTTAACCTTCACAGAAGTTTGTTTTAATTCATAACCATTAATCCACAAGTGCTGGTTGGAATACAAGCTCAAATAGATTCAAAATATAATTGGATTCATTTCTGAAGCAGACTGGGATTCAAGAAGGCGGTGTGTTGGAGGAATTGTTTAAGTAAATGATGAAGTTGGCTTGTTGATATTTGATGCTAGACATTAGACCCAGAGCTAAATTGGTTAGATCTCAATGTCTATTGCTTCCAATGCAAGCAGCATGCCAGCTTTGTGCTGCCTGCTTATGATTATTGTGGACTGCTAATCATGGTGCTAATCATATCATTTCAGCAGGGGGCTCAAGGTTGTGAGAGACTAGCCCACTAAGAGTGAGCTGCAAAGGTGGTTGGAGCAGAGGAAGTGTGATGACTGTAATTTATGGCTCATGTTGTTGCTGGCAGGCAGTCTGGAATTCACTCTGACAGAGCAGATCTGAACAATGCACAGCACAGGAGAGAGTGGGTGCACTATTTCCTGATGTTGCATGCAAAGCTTTATGCAGGAAGTACAATGCTGCATAATGGTTGGTCTAACCAGAACTCTGCAGGATTTTCATAAGAATGATAGTGCCCTCAATACGATGGCAGACTTGTTCACAAACGTGTGGGCATGCATCAAGCGCCCTAATGGGCACCCAAGATCTAATTATAGAATACAGCACAGGAACAGGCCTTCGGCCCATGATGTTGTACTGAACTAACTAAATTAGAATCAAATGCCCAACTAAACTAATCCTTTCTGCCTACACAATGTTGATATCCTTCCATTCCCTGCACATTCATGTGCCTATCTAAGAGCCTCTTGAACACCCCTGTCGTCTTTGCCTCCACCACCACCGCTGGCAGTGCATTCTAGACACCTCTCTCTGTGTAAAAGAAAACTTGCCCCATCCATCTCCTTTAAACTTACCCCCTCTCACCTTAAATGCATGCCCTCTGCCATTAGACATTTCAACCTTGGGAAAAAGATACCAGCTGTCTACTCTATCTATGCCTCTATCAGATCTCCCCTCAGCATCTGCCACTCCAAAGAAAACAACCCAAGTTTGTCTGAACTCACCTTATGGAACATGCCCTCTAATCCAGGCAGCATCCTGGTAAACCTCTTGTACACCCTCTCCAAAGCTTCCACATCCGTCCTGTAATGGGGCAACCAGAATTGAATGTAATACTCCAGACATGGCCTAACTAGAGTTTTATAAAGCTACAACGTAACTTCCCAACTCTAGAACTCAATTCCTCGACTAATATAGGGAAGCATGCCATATGCCTTCTTTACCACCCTATCAACCTGTGTAGCCACTTTCAGGGAGCTATGGACTTGGACCCCAAGATCCTTCTGCACATTAACACTATTAAGGGTCTTGTCATTAACAATGTACTGTCCCTTTACATTTGATCTCCCAAAGTGCAAGACTTCACATTTGGCTGGGTTAAACTCCATCTGCAATTTCTCCACCCATATCTGTAACTGATCTATATCCTGCTGTATCCTTTGGCAGTCTTCTACACTATCAACAACATCACCAATCTTCGTATCGTCTGCAAACTTACTAACCCACCCATCTACGTTTTCATCCAGGTCATTTACATATATCAGAAACAGGAGAGGTACCAGTACGGATCCCTGCGGAACACTGCTAGTCACAGACCTCCAGCCAGAATAAGTCCCATTGACTACTACCCTCTGTCTTCTATTGACAAGCCAATTCTGAATCCAAACAGCTAATTCACCATGGATCCCATGCATCTTAATCTTCTGAATGAGCCTTCCATGAGGGACCTTGTCAAACGCCTTACTAAAATCTGTGTAGGCAACATCCACAGCTCTACCTTCATCAATCACCTTCGTCACCTCCTCGAAAAACTCAATCAAGTTAGTAAGACATGATTTGCCCACACAAAGCCATGCGGACTGTCCCTAATTAGGCCATGTTTTCCAAATGTTCATAAATCCTATCCCTAAGAATCCTCTCCAGTAACTTCCCTACCACTGATATCAGACTCACCGGTCTATTGTTTCCAGGATTATCCCTATTTCCCTTCTTGAATAATGGGACAACATTAGCTAGTCTCTAGCCAGTCTTCCGGGACCTCGACTGTGGCTAGAGAGGACACAAAGATATTGGTCAAGGCCCCAGCAAACCCTTGACTCTCTCAATAAACTGGGGTATATCCCTGATGCAAAGTACTCATTAAGGACCTCACCCACATCTTTTGCCTCCAAGCACATGTTCCTTCCTTTATCCTTAAGTGGTCCTACTCCCTACCTAATTATCCTCTTGCTCTTGACATATGTGTAGAATGCCTTGGGATTCTCTTTAATCCTACTTGCCAAAGACTTTTCATGTCCCTTTCTGGCTCTACTAATTCCCTTCTTTTATTGCTTCTTTATAATCCTCAAGGGCTCTGTTTGAGTTTAGCTTCCTAAACCCTGCATACACTTCCTTTTTCTTCGTGACTAAATTCACCACCTCTCCCATCATCCAAGGTTCCCTTAACTTGCGATCCTTGTCCTTCCTTCTTACTGGAACATACTTGTCCTGTACTTTGTACAGTTGGTATTTAAACACCCTCCACATGTCTGATGTGGACTTGCCCAAAAACAGCTGTTCCCAATTAACTCTCTTATTCCTGCCTAATACTCTTGTAATTTACCCTGCTCCAATTTAATACTCTCCTGCATGATCCATACTTATCCTTATCTATTGCTATCTTAAAACTTAAGGAGTTGTGGTTACTGTTCCCGAACTGTTCTCCCACCGAAAGATCAGTCACCTGGCCAGGCTCGTTACCCGACACCAGGTCCAATTATATTACACTATATCAGTCAGGAGCTGGACAGGTCAGTGACTACCCCAATTCCCAGTAGTAAAAGAGAAAAGGCTGAGATTTATCAGGCTTTGCTAGTCAGTTCCAGGGAGTTGGGTTTTTATAGCAAAAGCCCCACTCTGGTGCTCTTAATATGAAAAAACAAAGTGCTAGAAACAGTCAGGCAGCACCTGTGGAAAGAGATGCAGTTAACATTTCAGGTCCTGGACCCTTCGTCAGAACTGAAAAAGAAAGTAAAACAAGTTAGTTTTCAGTGGCAGAGAAGGTGGTGGATGGATGGGTAGAATAAAGGGAATATCTCTGATAGGGTGCTCCAGTTGCAGCAACCAGAGCAGCAGAGGGGAGGAGCTAGCAGTTTTTTTAAAGTTGTGTGATTGGCTAAGTTTGTGGCGACTCAGCCTATAAAAGGAAGGGATAGTAAAGTGGAGTGGCCATGGTGAGAGTGGGCCAGTGTAGGAATTCTGAGGTTTTGGTGAAGAGGCACAGGTGAGTAGCAGGTAAGGCTTTTTATAGTAGTTAAATAAAAAGACATCAAATTATAACTAATTAAATAAAGTTGGGATACAGGATCAGGTGATGTGTTGTAGCTGCAGGATGTGGGAGCTGGTGGACCCCTTTGTGGTTCCTGATGACCACATCTGCAGTAAGTGTTGGTTGCTTGAGGAACTCGGGCTCAAAGTTGATGGCCTGGGATCTGAGCTTCAAACACTACAATGCATCAGGGAGGGGGAAAGTTATATAGGCACTGTGTTTCAGGAGGCAGTCATGTGCATTAAATTAACTACTTCAAATTTGGTCTGTGGTCAGGGGCAAGAGGGTGTCTCTGAGAGAGAGGCAGGTAGGGGGATCCAAGAGGTAGTGCTGGAGGAGCCTCAGCCCTTGAGCTTGTCCAACAGGTCTGAGATTTTTGCTTCCTGTGTGGATGAGAGTGGGGGCTGCAGGAAGGATGAGCAACCAAACAGTGGCACCGTGGTTCAGGGAACCATTCAAGAGGGGGCAGAGAAGAGAAATGTAGTTGTGATTGGGGATAGTATAGTCAGGGGAATAGACACAATTATCTATTGCAAGGATTGAGAGACTCAAAGGTTGTGTTGCCTGCCTAGTGCCCAGGTTTGGGACATCTCATCTCATCTCATCTGCAGAGGAATTTGGAATGGGAGGGGAAAGATCCAGTTGCTGTGGTCCATGTGGGTACCAATGACATGGGTGGAACAAGGAAAGAGGTTCTGGAATTTGAGTAGCTAGGATTAAATTAAAATGCAGAACCAAAAAGGTAGTAATGTCTGGATTGCTACCTGAGCCATGTGCAAATTGGCACAGGGACAATAAGATCAAAGAGTTAAATGTATGGCTCAAAGATTGGTGTGGGAGAAGTGGGTTTGAATTTGTGGGGCATTGGCACCAGTATTGGGGAAGGAGGGAGTTGTTCTGATGGGATAGGCTCCACATGAACTACACTAGGAACAGGGTCCTGGTGAATTGCATAACTAGGGCTGTAGATAGGGCTTAAAACTAAATAGTAGGGGGGTGGGTTCAACAGATTGGAAGAGTATGGATAAAGTAAAAGGGAAGGAAAGTGCAGGAAAGGTTGCTGAAGTCTCCAGAATAAAGAATAAGACAAAATTTAGAAAGGGATAAGAATTATTCAGGCAACATGGAGACAAATTTGAGAAGAAGGGTGGTAAATACAGGAATAAAGGAGTTATATTTGAATGCATGCAGTATATGAAATAAGGTAGATGAGCTCATAGCCAGTTAGAAATTGGCAGATATGACGTTGTGGGCATCACAGTGGTGGTTGAAAGAAGGTCACAGCTAGGAGCTAAACATCCAAGGATACACAGCCTATCAAAAAGACAGGCAGGTGGGCAAAGGAGGTGGGGTGGCTGTATTGGTAAAAAAATGAAATCAAATCCTTGGAAAGAAGTAACATGATCAGATGTAGAATCCTTATGGGTAGAGTTAAGAAACTGCAAAGGTAAAAAGACCCTGATGGGAATTATATACAGGCCTCTGAAGTGTAGCCAGGATGTGGGGTACAAATTACACAGGAGATAGAGAAGGCATATAAAAAGGGCAATGTTATGGTGGTCATGGGAAATTTCAATATGCAGATAGATTGGGGAAAATTAGGTTGGTACTGGATTCCAAGAAAGGGAATTTGTAGAATGCCTACGAGATGGCTTTTTAGAGCAGCTTGTGATCGAGTCCATTAGGGAAAAGGCAATTCTGGATTTGATGTTGTGCAATGAACCAGATTTGATAAAGGAGCTTAAGGTAAAGGAACCCTTAGGAGGCAGTGATCATAGTATGATAGAATTCACCCTGCAGTTTGAGAGGGAGAAGCTGAAATCTGATGTATTGGTATTACAGTTGCATAAAGGTAACTACAGAGGCATGAGAGAGGAGCTGGCCAAAGTTGATTGGAAGGGGACACTAGCAGAGATGGTGGTAGAGCAGCAATGGCAGGAGTTTCTGGGAGTATTTTGGAAGATGTAGGGTCAGTTCATCCCGAAGAAGAAGCATTCTAAAGGGAGGACGAGGCAACCGTGGCTGACAAGGGAAGTCAAAGACAGTATAAAAGCAAAAGAAGGCATACAATATTAGAAAAATTAGTGGGAAGCTTTTAAAAACCAACAGAAGGCAACTAAATAAGCAATAAGGGGAGAAAAGATGAAATATGAAGGTAAGCTAGCCAATAATATAAGAGGTTTATATAACTTTACCCTACCTTCCTTTTATTGGTTGAGTTGCCACAAACTTAGCCAATCATATATCTGAAAAAACTTTTTTAAAGTTGTATAAAGAGTAAAAGAGAGGCAAGAGTGGACATCAGATTACTGGAAAATGACAGTGGAGAGATTGTAATGGGGAACAAAGAAATGGCAGATGAACTAAATAAGTATTTTGCATCAGTCTTCACTGTGGAAGACACCGGCAACATGCCAGAAACTTGAGAGAGTCAGGACAGAAGTGAGTGTAGTTGCTATTACTAAGGAGAAGGTGTTTGGGAAACTGAAAGGTCTGAAGGTAGCTAAGTCACCTGGACCTGATGGACTATATCCCATGGTTCTGAAAGAGGGAGCTGAAGAGGTGTGGAGGCATTAGTAGTGATCTTCCAAGAATCACTGGAGTCAGGAATGGTTCCGGAGGACTGGAAAATCACAAATGTTTCTCTACTCTTTAAGAAGGGAGGAAGGCAAAAGACAGGAAATTATAGGCCAGTTAGCCTGACTTCAGTGGTTGGTAAGATGTTGGAGTCTATTATTAAGGGTGAAGTTTTGGGGTATTTCGAAGCTCATGATAAAATAGGCCAAAGTCAGCATGGTTTCCTTAATGGGAGGTCTTGCCTAACAAATCTGTTGGAATTCTTTGAGGAAGTAACAGGCAGGATAGACAAAGGAGAGTCAGTGGATGTTGTTTACTTGGATTTTCAGAAGGCTTTTGACAAGGTGCTGCACATGAGGCTGCTAAACAAGATAGGAGCCCATGGTGTTACAGGAAAGGTACAGCATGGATAGAAGATTGGCTGACTGGCAGAAGGCAAAGAGTGGGAATAAAGGGAGCCTTTTCTGGCTGGCTGCCGATGACTAGTAGTGTTCCACATTGGGTCTGCTACTTTTCACGTTATACAGTATGTTAATGATCTGGATGACAGAATTGAGGGCTTTGTGGCCCAGTTTGCGGATGATACAAAGATAGGTGGAGGGGCAGGTAGTGTTGAGGAAGCAAGGCGTCTGCAGAAGGACTTCTACAGGTTGGGAAAATGGGCAAAGAAGTGGCAGATGGAATATGGCATAGGGAAGTGTACGGTCATGTACTTTGGTAGAAGGAATAAAGGCGTAGACTATTTCCTAAATGGGGAGCGAATTCAGAAATCGGAGGTGCAAAGGGACTTGTGAGTCCTAGTGCAGGATTCCCTAAAGGTTAACTTGCAGGTTGAGTTGGTAGTAAGGAAGGCAAATGCAATGTTAGCATTTATTTTGAGAGAAGTAGAATATCAAAGCAAGAATGTAATGTTGGGGCTTTATAAGACATTGGTCAGACCACATTTGGAGTATTGTGAGCAGTTTTGGGCCCCATATCTAAGGAAGGATGTGCTGGCATTGGAGAGGGTCCAGAGGAGGTTTACAGGAATGATCCCAGGAATGAAAGGGTTAACGTATGAGGAGCATTTGATGGCTCTGGGCCTGTACTCACTGGAGTTTAAAGGATGAGGGGGGATCTCATTGAAACCTACTGAATATTGAAAGGCCTGGTTAGAGTGGATGTGGAGAGGATGTTTCCAGTAGTGGGAGAGTCGAGGACCAGAGGGCACAGACTCAGAATAGAAGGATGTCCATTTAGAACAGAGATGAGGAGGAATTTCTTTAGCCAGAAGGTATTGGTATTGGTTTATTATTGTCACTTGTACTGAGGTACAGTGAAAAGCTTGTCTTACAAACCAACCGTACAGGTCAATTCATTACACTGCAGTTACATTGAGTTAGTACAGAGTGCATTGACGTAGTACAGGTAAAAACAATAACAGTACAGAGTAAAGTGTCACAGCTACAGAGAAAGTGCAGTGCAATAAGGTGCAAGGTCACAACAAGGTAGATCGTGAGGACATAGTCCATCTCATTGTATAAGGGAACCATTCAATAGTCTTATCACAGTGGAGTAGAAGCTGTCCTTAAGTCTGGTGCCTCATGCTCCTGTATCTTCTACCCAATAGAAGAGGAGAGAAGAGAGAATGTCCCGGGTGGGTGGGGTCTTTGATTATGCTGGCTGCTTCAAAACAACGAGAGGTAAAGACAGAGTCCAAGGAGGGGAGGCTGGTGTCCGTGATGCGCTGGGCTGTGTCCACAACTCTGCAGTTTCTTGCGGTCCTGGGCAGAGCAGTTGCCATACCAAGCCGTGATACATCCAGATAGGATGCTTTCTATGGTGCATCGGTAAAAGTTGGTGAGAGTCAAAGGGAACAAACCAAATTCTTTAGCCTCCTGAGGAAGTAGAGGCACTGGTGAGCTTTCTTGGCTGTGGCTTCTACGTGATTTGACCAGGACAGGCTGTTGGTGATGTTCACTCCCAGTAACTTGAAGCTCTCAACTCTCTCGACCTCAGCACCATTGATGTAGACAGGTGCATGTACACTGCCCCCTTTCCTGAAGTCAATGACCAGGTCTTTTGTTTTGTTGACATTGAGGGAAAGGTTATTGTCATGACATCATTCCACTAAGTTCTCTATCTCCTTCCTGTACGACTCATCGCTGTTTGAGATATGGCCTACAACAGTGGTATCATCTGCAAGCTTGTAGATGGCGTTAGAGCAGAATCTGGCCACACAGTCATGAGTGTATAGGGAGTAGAGTAGAGGGCTGAGGACGCAGCCTTGTGGAGCACCAGTGTTGAGAATAATCATGCTGGAGGTATTGCTGCCTATCCTCACTGATTGCAGTCTGTTTGTTAGAAAGTCAAGGATCCAGTTACAGAGGGAAGTGTCGAGTCCTTGGTCTTGGAGTTTGATGACAAGCTTGCTTGGGATTATTGTATTGAAGCCAAAGCTATGGTCAATAAACAATAGTCTAACGTATGTGTCTTTACTGTCCAAATGCTCCAGAGCTGAGTGTAGGGCCAGGGAGATCACCTGTTTCGGTGGTGAATCTTTGGAATTCCTTGCCACAGACAGCTGTGGAAGCCAAGTCATTGTGTATAGTTAAAACAGAGGCTGAGAGGTTCTTGATTAGTAAAGGTGTCAAAGGTTAGGGGGAGAAGGCAGGAGAATGGGGTTGAGAGGGAAAATTAAATCTGTCATAATCGAATGGTGGAGCATAATCGAAAGGGCTGAATGGTCTAATTCTGCTCCAAGGTCTTATGGTCAAATGAGTTAAGGACAGTTACAAGCACAGTATGCTTCTTCATCTGTGTGATATGTTAATATTAGTAAGGCTGTGGGACATGCCCAGAAAGCCAGACCATATGAATCAAGTTAGAAAAACTGAGCCAAAATGACAGGCAGAAATAGCTAGTTGATGCAGAGAGAACAAAAGAATGAGTTACCTTAAGTTGGAGAATTCAATATTGAATACAGAAGGCTACAATTTACTCAGTGAAGATGAGGTGTTATTCCTCAGGTTTACATAGAGCATTGAACAATACAGCACAAGAGATGTAAAATAATGCAGATGCTGGAATCTGGAGCAACACACAATTTGCTGGAGGACTTCAGGGGGTCAAGCAGCACCTGTGCAGGAAAAGGAATTGTCAACATTTCGGTTCGAAACCCTGCATCAGGACTGAGAACAGAGAGGCAAGATGGCCAGTACAGCACAGAAACAGTCTCTTTGGCCCATGGTATCTGTGGTGAGCATGATGCCAAATTAGTCATAGTCAAAAGTTGAGTTTATTGTCATATGCACAGGTGCAATGAAAAACTTACTTGCAGCAGCATCAAAGGCACATAGCATCATATAAGCAGCATTCACAAGAAAAACATAAATTAAACAGAAATTATACACAATTTTTATGAAAAACCCACAATTAGAACAAAAAACCAAGTCCATTTTAGTGCAAAGTGATCAGAGTAATCATAGTTTTGCTAAACTGTAGTGGTGATTAGCTGGTTGTTTCAAAAACCAAATAGTTGAAGGAAAGTAGCTGTACTTGAACCTGGTGGTGTGGGACTTCAGACTTCTGTACCTCCTGCCTGATGATAGCTGTGAAAAGATGGCATGGCCCAGATGGTGAGGATCTTTGATGGATGTTGCCTTCTTGAGGCAGCGTCTCCTTTAAATACTACAGATGGTGGGGAGGGATGTGCCCATGACATGTTGGGCAAAGTCCACTACTTTCTGCAGCTCCTTGCATTTCTGTGCATTTGAATTGCCGTACCAGACCATGATGCAACCAGTCAGGATACTTTTAACAGTACATCTGTAGAAGTTTGTTGGAGTGTTTGGTGACAAGCTGAACCTTCTTAACCTCCTAAGAAAGTAAACTAAATTAAACTAATCCTTTCTGCCTGCACATGATCCATATCTCTCCACTCCCTGCATAGTCATGTGCCCTTCTAAAAGCATCTTGAACACCACTATTGTATCTGCTTCCATCTCCCCCCTGGTAGCACGTTCCAGGCACTTAACATTCTGTGTTTTTAAAACTTGCCACGCACTTCCCCTTTAAACTTGCCCCCTCTCAGCTTAAACCTATGCCCTCAAGTATTTGACATTTCAACACTGGGGGAGAAAGATTCTGGCTGTCTACCCTATCTATGCCTCTCATAATTTTATAAACCTCTATCAGGTCTCCCCTCAGCCTCTGACGCTCCAGAGAAAACAATCCTAGTTTGTTCATCCTCTCCTTGTAGCTAATACCCTCTAATTCAGGCAGCGTTCTGGTAAACCTCATCTGAAAGCTTTCTAAAATCTCCACATCTTTCCTGTACATTTGCATTGGGCCTTGTTTTAACAGGGCAGGAGACATAGATGGAAATATCAGAGTACAAGCGGAATGGTGAATTAATGTGTCATAGATTTATACAACACCGAAATAGCCCTTCAGCCCAACTCTGCTGCACCGAGCAAGATGTCTAACTGAGCTGGTCCCATTTGCCTGCATTTGGCCCATATTTCTCTAAACCTTTTCTATCCATGTATGTCTCTAAATGTCTTCTAAATATTGTAATTGTACCTGCCTCTATAGCTTCCTCTGGCAGCCATAGACCCACCACAATCTGTATGAAAAAAGTTTCCCCTCATGTCTCTTATAAATCCCCTGTCACCTTAAATCTTGTCCTCTAGCTTTAGACTCCCTACCCTGGGAAAAAGACTGTGACCAGCCACTTTATCTATGCCCATCATGATTTTATATATCTCCTTAAGGTCACCCCTCAGCCTCCTACTCTCCAGGGAGAACAGTCCCAGCCTATCTGTCCATTTCTATATTTCTAAGTTTTGTGTCATCTGTCATGTGGAATCTTTGAAATACTATTTTTCCTCCTTAACTGCTTGCTGCATGTTCACATTTGTTCTCATTGACTGGTGTGCAAGGACACTCAAATCCCCTATCCATCAACATTTCCCAGTCTATCACTAGTTTCCTTATCCTCTACCTGTCTGTTTTTCTTACCAAAGTGAGTAACTTCATATTTCTCCACATTACATGGTATCTGCCATGCATTTGCCCTTTCACTCAACTTGTCTGAATGTCTTTGAAGTCTTATTACATCCTTCTCATAAACCCACCCAGTTTCAAGTCAACAGTAAACTTGGAGATATTATATTTGGTTACTTCATCTAGATCATTGATCTATATTGTGAATACCTGAGCCCCAAGCACTGATTCCTGAAGTACCTACTAGTCACTGCCTGCCATTTCTGAAAAAGACCCATTTATTCCTACTCTCTGTTACCTATCTGTCAACCAATTTTCATTCCATGTCATTGTATTGTTCCCAGTCCCAGGTGCTTTAATTTTTCACTATAGTCTCATGCGGGACTTTATCAAAGGCCTTATGAAATTGAAATGCATCATACCACTGGTTTTCCTTTATCTATTTAACGAGTTACATCCTCAAAAAAAACTATTAGATTTGTCAAACATGATTTCCCTGAATTCATAGGGTCATACAGCATGGAAACAGGCCCTTCAGCCCAACTCATCTATGCTGACTGTGTTGTCCAGCGAGCTAGTTTGGCCTATAGCCCTCCAAACCTCTCCTATCCATGTACTTATCAAGATGTCTTTTAAATGTTGCTAGTGTGCCCGCCTCAACCACTATTTCTGTCAGCTCATTCCAAATACGCACCATCCTTCGTGTGAAAAAACTGACCTTGATGTCCCTTTTAAATCTCTTGCCTCTAATTCCTGCTTATTTTGTCTAATCCTGTTAATATTTTCTAATTGTTCAGTTATCAGATTCTTTATAGTAGACTCCAGCATTTATCATAGCATTGATGTTAGGCTATTTCCTGTTTTTGTTTTCCTTCCCTTTTTTAAATAGTGCAGTTACATCTTCCACCCTCCAATCTGCAGGAACTGTTTCAATATCTGTAGAATTTTGCAAGATGCAGCCAGTACATCCACTATTTCCATGCCTACCCCTTTTAATTCTCTGGGATGCCAATTATCAGGCCCTGGGGATTTATCAGCTTGCAGTCCCATTAATTTCTCTAGCACTAGTTTATACTGATGCCAGTTTCCTTTAATTCCTCCTTTTCATTGGACTCTTGTTCAACATAGGTTTAATATGTACTATCAGTACCATGAAATTGTTAAACAATGTTGCATTACATGGGCATTAATAAGAATTTATAAGTGGTTTCTATGGTTTATTATTGTAATACCTGTTAAATTGTGAGATGTCAGAATTCTATCCAGCAATGGTCCCAGTAGCTATCCTTGCATTACATGCCTATAATTGCAGGTTGCTAAGTGTGATTCAGATGAATAAATGACTAATTCCAGAAAAGGGAAAACAATTCATTTCAACTGTGAATGACTTAACGCCTTGATGTAGTTATATGAGAAGCAAATTTTAATTATTTTTATTCTGCGTGTTCTGTTGATCCCACCGTTCTTGTATCCCTTAATTCCCCCCCTCGTTAGATGTGGACATTGAGATTGTGGATTTGTGACTGAAGCACTTTACCTCCAAGTATTTGGATTTCATCTCCTCCCAAGGACATTACTTTTGAGTTATTATTTTCACAACTTCTTGCCAATTAGGAGCGGCAGCAAAGCTGGCCGCAATAGACTACTGCAGGAAGGACTCCAGAGTGCTCACATCAAGGAAAAAGTCACAGCTGAGGAGGTCTTCAATGTGTTCCTTCCTTCCAGTGGGTGTTGACAATGCCTCTGCCCCTGAGAAGTTCTCTTCTTGGCTCTCAGTGGCATGGGGCATTGGGTTTCAGGCAATAGATGTCTCTTACTGTGCTGAAGAACCTATGCATGTTATGACTGTCAAGGGATTGCTAAGCAGCTTGTGCTCACTCCTTCTACCTCTTTATGTCATGGGTTTTCTGCTGATCCTCTGCCTTAAGGTATCGACTGTTTCTTTTCCCTCGGGCTGGGGGGGGGGGGGTGATAAAAAGGTGGAATTCTCATCTTGGAACACCTTACATTTATGGTTGATTAGCTCCTTGATTTGTCTTGTCATTCTCATAAAACAGTCCTGGTTTGTCCTGACATAGAA
This sequence comes from Pristis pectinata, assembly GCF_009764475.1. Taxonomy (NCBI): domain Eukaryota; kingdom Metazoa; phylum Chordata; class Chondrichthyes; order Rhinopristiformes; family Pristidae; genus Pristis; species Pristis pectinata. Next base: position 63,466,618 of record NC_067410.1, read on the forward strand.
GCCAACAGTCTTTTAATAGGTGCCAATTATTATAGACTTCTGGCAGCCCATAAGCTCTGGATACTTGTGGCTTCCGTAGAATCAGTTAGGCTGTTAGATAATGTCCAAGAAAAGCTGCTTTTGTGGGGTCTTTGAGAGCTTTGATGATAATCTTCTTGTGGCAACACTTCCATTGATATTAATGATTTAGTGCCATCTGATGAGGATAACAGAATGGATCAGGTGGTCCTCCTTACTCCACAGGGAAAGTCACTGAGACCCCAGATTAGCTCATTCTTGGTGGCAAAGTTTACTCTATGAAGATGACACACCTCTTCCTTGCAGGGCAAAATGAAAGAGGAACAACGACACCCTATTCTTTGAACTGGTCAGCTCCTGCCCAAGTGTCTCACTCAGTGCTACAATGTTGATGCCATAGCATCTCAGTTCCTAAGCTACGATAGCTGAGCAGTGTTCAGGTCCTGACGTTCCAGATTCTGAACTTCATACTGTTGAATGGGCAATGTCTTTTAATGAGATAACCGTTGCACACCAGCCACCACAAGGGCTTCACAGAGCAAAGTCTTGATCAAGGGGCAAGGGTGAGTCAAACTGACCAGGCTTTACCAAATGGGTATTATTACTCTCACATAAAGATGGGCACATGTTTCTGTTACTGAATGTTTGTGAATGTCCTTGACAAACACAAAGTTTTTTTAAAAAATGATAGATTTAATTATTTTTTATTTAAGTAAAGGAGTAAAAACACATACAGAATCAAATAGAAACTTTTGAACTAAAAAGGGTTCCACTCACCTTTCTCTCAGCAGCAAATGTGAATGAATGAGGTAAGGCTGCAGAAGATATGAAAAATGATGGTATTGTAGATAGCAAGGAAGGTTGTTTAAGGCAACAGCATGATATGGATCAGCTGTAAAGTTGGGCAGAACAATGGAAAATGGAATTTAATCTTGATAAATGTGAGGTGATGTATTTTGGAAGGTAAATGGTAGAGCCCTAGGGAGTGTTGAGGAACAGAGGGACCTTGGGGTAAACCTCCATTGATCCCTGAAAGTGGCAACACAGGTGGATAAGGTGGTCATAAATATGGGATGCTTGCCCTTGTTGCCCATGGTATTGAATATAAGAACTGGAAAATTATTTTACAGCTTGATAAAACACTGGCTAGGCCACACCTGAAATACTGTGTGCAGTTCTGGTCGCCACACTGGGAAGGATGTAATCTTTCTATAGAAGGCGCAGAGGAGATTCTTCAGGATGTTGCCTGGATTGGAGCATTTCAGTTATAAGGAGAGACTGGATAGACTGGGCTTGTTTTTCCTGGAGTAGGGGAGGCTGAGGGGTGACCTGACAAAGGTATATAAAATTATAAGGGAGATAAATGAAGTTGATAGTAAAAATCTTTCTCTTCTGGTGAGGATGTCTAAGACAAGCGGGCTTAGGTTTAAGGTGAGAGTTCGGAGATTTAGAAGGGATCTGAGGGTTATTTTTTTCATAGAGGATGGTTGCAGTCTGGAATGTGCTGCCTGAAGAAGTGGTGGAGGCAGGTACTCTCTCAATATTTAAAAAGAATCTAGACAAGTACCTGAGTCACCAAAGCATAGAAGACTATAGCCCTAGTATGGGTAAATGGGATTAGTGTAGGTAGGCATGATGGGCCAAAAGGCCTGTTTCTGTGGTGTACAACTCTGATTTCTCCTATTTATTTAAATTGGATGCAGTACTAGTAGTCAGACTCGCAGCTTGAGAGCTGGGAAGCCTGTGGATTTTCAAGCTATTCCTTTAGACTCTGCATGGAATCCTTCAGTGCGGCATGGAGGCAGCCAATAGCACAGGCAGCAGAGCAGAAGTTGTGGCCACGAGCTGAAGCCTCACCAGCGCAGGACACTGGAACTGAGAACCATAGCTAATTCTTGACATCAGTGCCAGCATCACGTTGGAAGAACTGGCCTAATATAATTAACGCTGTACATTTACATATATTGGACAATTATTGTACAAATATCAATACCAGTGTACACTATAACTTTATTAATATAATAAATTTGTATGCATGGAATACATTTATAAGTTAATGTCATAACACATTCTTCTATGGACAAATTTGACTTGCAATACTAATTCCACAGTGTAACTTTCCATTTATAATATAAACTCCTGTACAGAATATCCATTCAAATATAGTGTGCTTCTTGGAGTGCACTTTGCTCTATAGTTACACATTATATATAATTATCTGCAACATTCATTTCTTTAATATTCAGTGCTATATAGATTTTCCATTTTCTTGCACTGCATTTATTCTTATCTACATTTTGCATTTTCTTGCAGCGGTATTCATCATTTTAAATGTGCATGTTCTCCTGCTGCGGAGGATAACAGGAGTATATTCACTGCCCTCTAGTGGATATAGTGTTGATGTACATATAAATCAGTCAGAATGAAGCTAGGAATGAAAAAAAGTATTTGTATTTACAAAGTGCGTTTTGCCACCTCAAGTTACTATTGTTGTATAACATACCACTATCCTAACTGAAAGTTATAACTACCACTTATCACTGGCCATTATTGGTGTATCTGAACTTGGACCCAGTCTGCCAGATCTGAGAAAATGCTCAAGGTGAGATACAGTACTTCTCAATTCTATTCCATGCACAGCATGGAAGAGAAGAGTATTTGGAGGTATGGTTATTCACCAACAGAAAACAAAGGAAAGGGGCACTTAGCAGTTCTAGCAATTTCATTTTGGAATCCACAATCTCACAATGAGAGGAGTCATAGGTACATTCATTACACAGGAGTCCACAGCAATCTTCCTTGAGCAAATGAGCCTTTGTGAATTTAACTGTTGCAAGGAGCTTTATGCCAAGAATGAGAAATGTGAGTTTTTAAATCATAGTTTTTAAGTTTTATGATGATTTCAGCCAACCTTTTGTGCTGGATGGAAAATACTGCCGATAGACAGTATAATGCTCATTGTACCGCATGAATGAAAGTATGTTTTAGAACACAGAACAGCACAGCACAGATATAGGCCTTTGGCCCACAATGTCTGCAGTGAAAATTATGCCGAATTAAGCTAATTTTCTTCTGCCTGTATATGGTCCATTTCCCTCCATTCCCTGCATATTCATGTGTCTAACAGCCTCTCGAGCACCACTATTGTATCTGCTTCCACTACTCGCCTCTGCAGCCCATTCCCGACACTTACCACTTCCTGTGTGTAAAAAAAAACTTGCCCCACACATCTCCTTTAAACTTTCCCGCTCTCACCTTAAATGCATGTCCTCTAGTACTTGACATTTCTACCCTGGGAAAAAGATTCTGACAGTCTACCCTATCTATGCCTATCATAATCTTATAAACTTCTATCAGGTCTCCCCTTAGCTTCTGACGCCCCAGAGAAACCCAAGTTTGCCTAACCTCTCCTTATAGCCCATATCCTCTAATCCAGGCAGCATCCCGGTAACCCTTTCCTGCACCCTTTCCAAAGCCTCCACCTCTTTCCTGTAATGGGGAGACCAGAATTGCATAGAATTTTGAGACAGTTAATAAAAAAATTCATTGCATGGTTCCAGAAGTAAACAACAGCACAAACTGAAACAACTAACTCATTCTCTGGCATGCATGATAGTTAAAGAACACTAAATCTACCTTGCACCTTTTGTGTCTTTTTAACACATTACTCCCACCACTGTGCAGCCTCAGCACTGTTATACATCACAGTTCCTCTAGAAGGTGTACATGATATAATCTACACACCAGAGTGCTGTGAGGGAGTTACAAAGACATAGTGTAGTGAGTGTCTCAGACCACGGCATCCAGAGCAGGATATGGTGCAGTGAATGCCTAAGATCCTGGTATCCAGATCACAACATGGGTAGGTAAGGTGGAACCTGACACATGGGACAGTCAGCATTTCAGACACTGGTACCTAGAGCAAGATTTGGGATAGTGAACTTCTTAGATCTTGCTAGTCACAGCAAGTGATAGGTAGTGAGTTTAAAATCTTGGTTGCCAGAAAGGACAAAGGCTATGTGTCTCAGATCCTTGTTCACAGAGCAGAGTGAGTGTGTAACACTCTGATATCTAGAGCAATAATATGAGCTAGAGCAAGACATAGGAGCCCAAGCAGACAAGAAAATGATATGGAAAAAAAATCAAAAAATAGCAAAATTTACCTGTTTTGCACTCTATAAGTAAAGCTTGCAATTGGATTGTTGTGCAATGCACTGTAAGTTAATTGCTGATATTCCTAGGTTGTTAAGTTGGAGATTCAGTTCTCTTAGCGTATGTGTCACTCTCAAGGCAGAGAGAATATCCTCACAACAAGCAGCAGTCAGACCATTATCCTTTAAGCTGCAAGAAATGAGCAGAGAAAACAGTGATAGCCGTGTCAATAGGAAACACTCAACCCCATCTCAATTCAGACAGACTCAGTGATACAGAAACTTCAAATACTTAATTATTACTTAATGGAAAAAAGACCCCTCCATTTCCTGCAATCTGCAAGGATATCTGACACAAGTAATTCTGCAGGACTCTTTGGGCATCCCCTCAAACAGAAGCAGAACCAAATGAGGTGGGATTCACTGCACATTAACACTGATTCTGCACCATCTTCCCTTTCCCCCAAATGTCTATCCCTTTTTGGTAAAGTTTGTTTAGCTGCCCCCTCCTCTTTGTGTCTCAGAGCTGAATAACCCCCAGACGCATGAAAAACAAATATCACGCTCAAATTCCTGAAAATAGTAGTTTGTCAATTTGTATCACTATGGATCTTCAACTTGAAAAAGTTTAACACAAGGATAATTAAAACTGAGATCAGTCTTACCTTATGTCCTGTAAAGCATAATGTATATCCTTCAGGGCTGCAAAAAGTAACTTTACTCCTGAATCTCGCAGGTTGTTGCTAGTCAAGTTGAGCTCAGTCAGTGTAGAGCTAGCTATGAGGCCACTTGCAAGATCTGGGCAGCAAGCATTTGTCAGGTTGTTGCGATACAGACTGCAAGAAATAAAGAAACAATCTCACCAATTACGCTAATTCTGCACAACTGAAAAAATCCTTACTTTAATAATAGTGTAGGCTCACCTAGAAAACAGCCAAACAGAATGAAAATATTTACATAAAATATAAAAAATATGTTCAAAGGTAATCCTCACAAACTTTATATCCAATATAGTTTTTGGAAGTGCCATGATTGTAGTTTTGTAGGTCAGAAATTTCCTTGGAGTTGCTTCTGCTCTGCTGCCAAAATTTTGTCAAAGAAATTTCATTAACTGTTATCATTAGGGCTTCCACTGCATTTCCAATGAAGTAAAGTGTTGGAGTGGAAACAGTTTCCTGGAAGTTTCTAACCATAGGAAAACAAACGCCAAAACAAAATTGCATTTAGTAGACCCCTTAAAGTTAATGTTGTGTGGTGCTGGTTAAGGCGCATATGTTAGCTAAGTGACTGGAAAACTTATCATTTTTTAAATAATAACATGAAATCTCTTATATCCACCAGAGCAAACAAAGAAACTTGAATCCACTAGAGTCCTTTGAAAGGCAGCAACCCATCAGAGCAGTGCTACATTGAAAAATCCATCTAGAGCATCTGCTTAGTCCAAAAGCTTCTGAGACAAAGGCAAGAATGTGCTCAACATTGCAAAGCTGACATAAGCTTATGTAATGAATTATCATGTTTTCTGATGGTATTCATTGTGCTGTTATTTAGAATCCCTTCAGATTTGGCTGGAACACTTATCTAGAACATTCACAGGTATGAGTAACTAATCTTCTCTGAATAAATTTAACATAAGGAGTACTTGCTCCACAAAGATCTTAAAGCATGTACACACAAATTTAATCTTTCATAGAGAAACCTCTCAAGCTCAAAAAATGGAAATGGAATGTCTTCTTGTCCCGTGACAGGTTCATGAACCCAGATCTGTGTAACCAAACATACCTTACAAGGTAAAAGTGCTGAGCAAACATTTATGGACCTGCCTGAGAGATGACTCGGGCTGGCAAATTTTTAATTATTCTGAATTGTTGGAATATTTAAAATGCCTCCTTATTATTTCCATGATTTCTCTGGGAATCTGTATACTGTACACATTTTAACATTACCAAGCTCGGGCTATAAATCAGCAGACATATATTTAATGTTAAATTGATAAAAGAACAAAATTCAGTAGAGGTCTCATATATTGTGACTAACAGTTTTCTTTCCCCTTTAAAGTAATAACAACTAAGTTTCCTACTCCTCAACATACAATCCTTCATTAAACAAGACTCTGTACCCTGAAATGTTGCCATGTTGTGAGATCTCACCAGTGTCTACCAACTTTAGGATGGCTGATGTGCTGAGCATAGGATGTGAAATAAAACCCCATAACTGGAAAGCCCTGGTCACAATAAAACCCCGGAAAGTTATCAGTACTTTTTCTCACAGACTTGACTTTCACCTCAGACACAATATTCACTGGTCAGTGACAAATTTTATGAATTAATTATTGGCTAAGCGTCTGTCCAGGAAAAATGAAACCATGAACATCAAGAATAGGACAGTGCTATGTGCCAAGCTGTGAATAATTGATAGATGTATTTCTATCCAGTTTGAAAAATCCACTTAAAGTACTTAATTATTGTGGTCTGTAAAAAAAGAATCCAAAAACCTCTGTCAGCATTTTTCAGAGACACAAGAGGAAGTAATTGAAACCCAGAAATCTGATATTGGTCATAAATCTTTATAGTTTACCTTCCTGTCTGAATCTATCAACTAAATCAAAGGATAAGCATGACAAATGGACTTACCCCAGTGTTTGTAATTTACAGTTGGGATATTTCAATGCTTCAGATAGTCGCTGTACACCTACATCTCCAAGGTTGTTGTAACCTAGCTCCAAGGTTATCAGTCTCTGACTTGTTCTGAGAGTGGAAGCGAGATCTTCACAGCAGTCCTCTGTTAGACCAGTTTTATGTAATCTAAAAAGGTCAAACGCAGAGGTCAGTGATTGGATGCAAGGACAGAGGACTGCAACAGACTTAAAAGACAGGGATCACAGGGGGAGAATAAGGACAGTATTTATGCTCAAAGATTAGCACCAGACGTTGGTAACATTAAGATATTTTTTCAATAAATTCAAAGAAGCAGCAGGGTAAGCATAAGATGTGCCTTACAATATTGTTTGTAAAGTGATGAAAAAGAGATTTTCTTCCTGATAGTTGATACCGGTGTACTTGTTTGTTGATGTGAATTCATAATGTGTATAGGATGAATTCAATAAACCATCTCTTAACTGCTGTCTTCAACTCATTTTCCTATAATTTGTTGAATAGTTTTTAAGGTATTTGAAGGCTTTTTAGGAATAGAATTCATTTCATGTGTCTATGCCTAAATGGTATAATTTGCGCACTAAATATAGAGTATAACTTTTACTATGTTGTCTCACCAACTATTTGGTCAGATGCAATATAGCTAAGATACAGAGTGAACCATCTTTTACACATGCCATCAAAATTGTCAAGTAGAGCTTAGGTTAAATGCAGACTAAAACTCCCCCTATATTTCCAATTATGTAATTCAGTTCAACCTCAGAAATTCCACCACTTTCAGATATTTACATGATCAGATAGCCTGTTGCTTCTTTGATTATAATAATTCTTTTAGTGCCATAGTAAAAATTCTATCAAGTACGTTCAAGAACAGGTTTCTTTCTCTTTCCATTTCCCAGCTTCTATAAATTCTTATACCAACTACTGAACACGAAGATAGGAAATTGTTGGCCGCCGATATTGCACTCCACCTGTCTGCCTGGGATGAGTGGACCATCTGCTTACTATGGAGTAATTTATTTTGAGGCAGATATAACAAACACAAGATCAGGTTACCTACTCTAATTTCTCTAATTTACAGCCATCATCCTTAATCGCAGTGCACAGTAGTTTCATTCCAAGGTCACCAATTTTATTGCACCCAAGATCCAGGTTTCTCAATGACTGGTTAGTTTTAAGGGCAAGAGCCAGTTCCTCACAACAGCAGTACGTAAAATCATTGCCCCACAACCTGCACAAATCACAAAGACACTATTAAATGCTGGCAAAAATACCAATAAAGGGTAGAGTTAGATTAGTATTATTAAACAACAACCACCTACCCCAAGGTCTCAACCTCACAATCAGAGTCCCTCAATGCAACAGAAAGTTCCTTCACTCCTGTATCTTTCAATTGGTTGTATTTCAGGTCTAACTTTTTCAAAATTCGATTTGTCCTTAAAATCAAAATCAAGTCTTCACTGCACTGTTCTGTGAGGTCATTTCTACTTAGACTGTGGATAAAACAGAATTTATTGAGGTAATCATTCTTGATCCAAATTCAGAATTCAATTTTTCAGAATAGTTACACATATAAAATTAACAAAACCATTAAAATATCTCATGAATTATTAACACTGCATCTAATTACACATAGAATTATTGAATAATATAGCCTAGAAGCAGGTCACTCAGCCCACCAAATCTGCATTAACATTTACAGCCAGTTTTGATGAGAGATTTTGCATTTTGGAGACATTATGATTGTCATAGGAAATGCAGTCAAGTTCCTCTACTCCCAAATGAGGAGTAGTATAGGTCTGGTCCAGAGCAAAAACTTATCTAAAGTATCTCATCAAGAAATCCCAAGTCAGGTACTACATGGAACAGGCACAGAGCAAAGATATGTTAAACATGCCCCATCATGCTCTAACCTTTCCTGAAGTACTTTACAGAAGCAACATAAAAACAAAACATTAACTATATAAGGAGATAATAGGACAGATCACCAAAGGCCTGGCGAAAGAGATAGCATTTTAAGAGAGGCAGTTAAGGGGCTGGAGGTTCAGGGAGAGAATCCTGGAGCTGATTGGTCTTGGCTGATGGACAGGGGTGACAGTAGTAGAGTGATTGGAAGTGATCGAGAACCAGAAGGAGAGGAGTTCAGAAGGTTATAGGGATGGAGAAGATTTTAGAAACAAAAAGGCAGGAAGAGGAGGCATTTGAAAACAAGCATTAGAATGAGCATAGGTTGTTGGGTATGAAGCATAAGAGACAATTATTTTCCCATCAATAAAACATATTCTTGACAGCTGAATGGGTAAATAAGAAGGAAAACTTGCTATAATATCCCGAAGGAATTAAAAGGTTTTGAGAAGCAGCCTTGGTTTCCTTACACTAGTGTCTCTAGCCTGCAGTTTGAGTTCATCAGTGCAGCAGCCAACTTTTTCAAGCCCAAATCTCCCAATGTGTTATTTGTCAAGCTGGAATGCAAATAAAAACACATTTAAAATAGAGCCATAGAATAAGAGCATGCAGTCCTTGATTTACACATGACCCATAATCACTGGCAAACTGTCTTGCATCACAAAAACAGCTCTTTGGCCCACCGTTTCTAGAATGATCATCAAGCTAATCTACACTAATCCTACACATATCTCACTATATTCACTCCATATTCCCCTCAACTCCTCCCAGATCCTACCATTCACCTACATACCAGGGACAATTTACAGTGGCCAAGTAGCCTACCAACCTGCAAGTCTTTGGGATGTGGGAGGAAACAAGAACACCCAAAAGAAACACATGTGATCACAGGGAGAATGTATACACTCCACATAGACACCACTAGAGATCAGGACTAAACCATGATTACTGGAGCTTTGAGGCAGCAGTTCTGCTAGCTGCTCTACTTTGTTTCCTCATTATTCTCGATGTATAGGAATCTCCATTTTTGCTTCATTGTTTAGTTTACCTCTTTGAATATTATGGACCTGGAGGCTTGAAAAGAGCCATTACTGCTGTTGCCTCTTTTATGGATAAATTGCAAATAAGAAGACCCAAATCCTACCAGCAATGAGATAACAGGAACAGAGGTTTAAGTCTATACTGCATATGTTCCTCAGTATACTGATGTGGCCCATAAATAAATGTCATGTACATCCCTAATACAGATGTAATGAACTAAAAGTTCTACTGGGTAATTCAATCCTTTTATGTGCTTCCTGCCACAATTTACTTGGAAATGGTCTCTGTACTTGATTAAACATTAATGTAACATTAATGGATAAGAAATACTATCCCATTCGTGCAAGCATATGACATATTTACATATGAGGGCCTTTGTGCTTAGTTCAGTAATGTCAACCTGAAATTATGACTCAATTCCCTCCTTATAATAGCACATAGAATGTGTTTTTACACACAGAAGAACTTCCACCCCAATGTCCTTGAGCTGTGATTTTAGCATTGTTTATCATAAAAATCAGCTTGAGATCAATAAGGAATGGTTATGTATCAAGCACCCAGTTACAGTTTATTTGTGGTAGTGTAGCGGTTAGCGTAATGCTATTACAGAGCCAGTGACCTGGGTTCAATTCCGGCCGCTGTCTGTAAGGAGTTTGTACGTTCTCCTTGTGACTGCGTGGGCTTCCTCCAGGTGCTCCAGTTTCCTCCCACATTCCAAAGACGTACGGGTTAGGAAGTTGTAGGCGTGCTATGTTGGCGCCGGAAGCATGGCGACACTTGCGGGCTGCCCCCAGAACACTCTACGCAAAGATGTACTTCACTGTGTGTTTCGATGTACATGTGACTAATAAAAAAACCTTAATAAAGAAATCTTATTTTCCACTGGATGATCCTCAGAAGATTTTCAATAGTCAGTTATAGCTATGATCAGAATGCATTCAGTTCAAAGTTTTCAAGGAAAAACAGTATGATATTCAATCTAGCAAAATCAAGTGAAGGGGTATTGTGTTAATATAGAACTTTCATTAAAAAATGAACCAACTAGCTCTTGGTTGGAAGGGGTGACTTAGTCAGACATGGCAGGATTAGGCCTGATCCTTGTTGAATAAATTGATTTCACACGGGGCAAGAGCTAAGGACTACAACCAAGCTTAGCATTCTATGGTCAGGAAATAAGGAAAATCAGCCTCAGTTCCCATTTGTGATCACCATCGAGTAACAAGGAAATTATGTGTGGATGTCAGGCGTGGAAAATATTGGGTTTAGTTGTGGTTTCTCCAAAGTTATAAAGCCTGATAGCATCTATTCACCTGGAAGTTATTGTGATTGAGGCTAATGAGTGTTCTCAAAGCAGCCAATCTGTGTGTTAATGGACTTTAACTCTGAAACCATTTGAATTTGCTAAGCAATTGCTCAGCAAATTCCTTCTCTCCAATTTCCTTTCCCTCCTGAAAATGTGGACCTCACTGAGGTATAGTTTCTATGCATAGTTGGCATCCTGCAGTAGGTCAGCTAAATGGCCATTCTACAGGCATTAACATAGTCAATGTCTAGCATTGCAATGCCCTACATTGGTCGGGGGTGGGGGTTGGGGAGTCATAGCTGACCCAGCTCGTACTTCACCTGATTTCTACTCACATACAGTTTCCAACATAATGAACTGGAACATGAATGCTGTCCACTGAGGCTAATTTTAACACTGTATAACTGCACCAGCTGAGGTCAAAAAAATTGCCATGCCCTGGGGATGGAACTACTCCTCATGGCTCAGTACTGTGCCATGACTGTGAAGTAGCACATTGAGAGATACAGAACTGCTTATTGCTTTCTGTGGGTTCATTTTTGAATGATATTATTCTTTTCATGAGAAAGAAAGAACTTGCATGTACGTAGAATGTTCCATAGTATCTATTGTGCATAGCTGGCAATTTGTGAAATCTATTCTGGTGATGTGGGTTGAAAAGTAAATATTGCCCATTAACATCAGGTAAAATCCATGCTTTTCTTTAAACAGCAGCATGGGATCAATTACATCCTCCTGAGAAGCTGAACATGTTCTTATTAGTATTCCCTTGGTAGTGTACTAAATTTGAGCCTGGATTACACACTCAAAGTCTGGACTGGAACTTTGAATTTATAAACAACTGCAACTGAGGTGAGAGACTTGCGATTAAGTCATAACTGACACCTGGTTCATGAGTGCTGTTAAGAGTAATTCATATAAGGCTTTAATGTCAAATTACAGCTCACCATAACTCCTTGATTTGATTTTCAGTAGAGAGCAGGAGAGCACTGATGGAAGTAATCATTTCCTCATCCATGATACTGCCTGTTAACCTGGAGTTCAAAGGACAAATCAAATAGAAGAAATAACCTTTAGAAACGAGCAGCAAAGAAAAGTGCACTGGCTCCTAATTTTTCCCTTTTTCATATGACATTGCTCATGAATAGTTTGAGTTCTAGACCAATGGTCTGATATTCAAACAGAGTTACATTTAACTTGCTCTGTCCCATTTCTCAAGTATTTGCTGTGCGAAAATGGTGTAAGTAGTCATATCCTTAGCTCAGTGTGTGATTCAATGTGTCATCCATCTTAGAGTGTGAAAGGACAATGCCCGTCCCCAGTGTTCTACTCAGCATCAGAGTATACACGACAGCATCTGACTCACTGCACCATCGTGATCCAAAATATGAAAGGACAATATCTGACTCAATGTGCCAATGAGTACCATAATTTGAGAGAATCTTAATTCACTGTAATCTCTAGCCCCAGAATGTGAGGGAACAGTGTCTGATCTACTGTACTAACAAATGCCATGAATGAAAGGACATCTGATTGACTAAGGAGGTTGTGTTGCAGCACCACCTGATACACTGAGCAACTGAACAGGTTTGGTGTACATTTTTAGAATGAAGCAGATGCCAAAGGAAAGCATAAGACCATAAAATACTCTAAAATCCAACTGGCAAGTTGAAGTACCTTTTAAACTGCTCACTTGATCAATGCCATGCTCACTATGCAATTCTTGCATATACATTTCATTGGATAATAAGTTTACATGCTCAGCATCCTAGCTGTAGGTAGCTAAAAGTAAAATGTTTGTGCATGTTCCCTTTTCTAAGCTTGAACTTAAACTTACATTTATAATCCCTGTGTTACAAAAAATAATAAAATAACTCTCCTTATTCTTTTGGAATAAACATACTTACGTTATTTTTTCAAAATATTTAATGACTGGTGAAAGTCTTTTCAAGCCATCTGGTGATGTTCTGTATTTAGATAAATCGAATTCTTTCCTGTCCATATCAGATGTTTTCAGAACGAAGGCCAATGCTGAATAATCAGCACGTGACAGTTTTTGGGAGCTCAGCACTCCATGCTGGATGGACCTAATGATCTCCCTCATGACTGATTTGTCATTCAACTCATTCAGACAGTGAAATAAGTTGATGCACCTTTCTGGATGGATGTCCCGTTGCAGCAGTTCTTTTATGTAGTTACTGGTGTTCTGTAAATCATCGTCCCGTTCCTGCATGTGTGTGAGGAGACCTTGTAGGCACTTCTGAATCCTTTTCTTTCCTAACCCACAAAGAAATTGTAGAAAGAGATCCAAGTGGCCAGTCTGACTTTGAACCATCTCATTGCAGGCACTTTTACAAACCTGAAAGAAGGTGGGCTTTGAAAAGATTTCCCAAAAATAGCCTAGTATGCTGGATGACATCAAGTTGCGCTTCTCATTGTGATAGGATACAAAAATATAGAGAGCAGCAAAGTATTCTTGGACTGTAGTGTGAACAAAAGAATAGACACGCCTGTGGGAGAGAGCTGTATACTCAATATAATATTCTCTACAGAATCCACCAAAGATGGATGAAATATCAACATTGAAGGATTTTAAATCTTCCTCATAAAAGACAAATGTTTGAGACTTTAGATATTGAAATGCGAGTTTGCCCAGGTTCATTAGTGCTATCTGATCAGACTGCAACAACTGAAAGATTTTCTCGATCTTTTCCTTTCCGTGACCACGATGCTGGTGGTGGTATGTCACCATGACAACCAAAAAGTTGGTATAAACCTCAGTTACCGTGTCGCCTCTAAATTCTTTAACACAGAATGACTTGAAGACATGTTCCAGAACAGTGGCCAAGATCCAGCAGAAAGCAGGCACATAGCACATCATCCAAAGACTGCTTTTCTTCCTCACCAGTGCTATAATTTTCTTTGCCAGTTGCTCGTCCTGGCATTTCTTCATGAAATACTTTTTTTTTTCTTCATCTTGGAATCCCTGTATTTCTGTCACTCTGTCAATGTAAGAGGATGGGATTTGGTTCATTGTCGACGGGCGTGTTGTTATCCAAATGGATGCTGAGGGAAGGAGGTTGCCTTTAATGAGATTTGTCAAAAGTGACTGAAGAGGCAGAAGCTTTACGATATCAGAACACACTGGGGTTTTTTCAAACTCCAAAGGAAAATTACTTTCATCCAGCCCATCAAAAATAAACAGACTGCGGGCAGAAACCTCAAGGTAGGTCTCACTCAGATCCTTCATGTATGGGTAATGTTGTTGCACCAGCTGCAAAAGGCTCAATCTTTCCTCAGATATCAGATTGAGTTCACAAAATTGAAAGGAAAATACAAAATCATACTCCTGGTGTGCTTTCGTCATTGCCCAATCAAGGAGGAATTTCTTTACATAAATTGTCTTCCCAATACCCGCAATCCCTTTGGTAATGACCACTCTTGGTTGCCGTTGGCCTCCGATGGGTCTGAATATGTCTTTGCATTTAATAGAGTTAAAATTTGTCTTGTTATACGTCGATGAAGGTGATTCTATTTCTGTTACTTCATGCTCTTTATAAAGCTTGTTATATTCACAATCAGTGATCCAAAGCTCCGTAAATCTCTGAAGGAGGTAAACACGCTCTCCTGCAATGGATGTGTAATCTGTGATGCATTCAAGTTTTTTTTTCAAGAAGTCTTTATGATGGATTTTTAGTTCTTCATATTGTTCTTCTATAAATAAAAGAATGAAGATTTTACATTCTGATTATATTCCTGGCAGACAATACTTGTTCTAATCTTAAAAATAGAACTCTACACAATTAAATTGCCTTGACACAGGACAGGTTATGCATGGTTTAAAATACCTGCAATGCTACCCACAACACAATAAATTCCCTCCAAAGCATAACATTCTTCAGCTTCCCAAACATAAATTAGAAATCAGTGACATTTCCATTTGTTTTGTACCCAGACTGTGTCATATAATATTTAAAATTTTCATGCTAAAAGCACTGAAGTGTCGACAACTTTGTATCATACGTTAACAGCCAATGTGATTAGATTGAGAACTTAGTGTTAGGTTGCTAAGAAAAGAATCATTCCCAGTATCTAGAACTTAAAGTACAATGTCCCACTCATTCTCTTCCCAATGAAAAAGAGTGGTGTCCAGCCGAATATGCCATACAGACCCAAAATGTGAATGAGCATCATATTAGTAAATCTCTAGATCAGCCATTTTATGTTTGTCTTAGGAATGCAGAGGCTTACCTTTGTATTTTGCTACAGTGTGAAAAGAACTGACAAACTCACCAAGATTCAGGAGCTTCATCAAACATGACTGCTTATTCAAATGGTTCCTACACACTGATTCTGGAAGCTTTTGGAATGTTGCAACTGAGAGAGCAGGCAGCCACTTGATATTATACATAAAGAGATCATAGCCCTAAAGTACTAAATACTGTCTTACAACTTTCATATGATCTCCTATAAAGCAAAAATGCTGCAGGTGATAGAAATAAAACAAAAAAATGCTAGAAATACTCAGCAGGCCAGTCAGCATATACGGAGAGAGAAAAAAAGGTTAACTTTTTCAATTCTACTGTATTGCATTCAGTACTCACAATGTGGTCTCCTTCACATTGGAAAAAACAAATGCAGATTGGGTGATTGCTTTGTGAAACATTACTCAGGTAGTGATCTCTGATATTATTATTTTCTTGTTCTGCTCTTTAATTTACACCCTGAAATAAAAAGAGAAAATGCAGAAAACACTCAATAGATCAAGCATCCAGTCTGCAAAGGGGACACAGAGCTTCCTGTAACTTACCCCTTTAATTTTCCATCCACTTCAACTCTGGCCTATCTGTGGTCTCCCGCTTTGTTAAATGAAGCCCAAGGTATGCTTCAAGAACAGCACCTCATCTTCGATTTGGGCATCCTTCCAGATTCAATACTGAATGCCATAACTTCAAGAAACTCACTTTCTCTGTCTGTATCAGAACTGGTCAGTCTATATCTATGATATTGGCTCTGTTTTTCCCCACTCCATTAGCACAGTCTGACCTGTCAGGCATGTCCTAGAGCTCTGCATTTTGCAATTTTTACAGTCCTTTGTTTGTGCTCTCACTCTCTAACAGTCCTCATGTTATAGCTTTTACATCCCTTTTTCAGATTCTCTCTCTCTCCGACTGTTCCTATTAACCAATTATAGATATTCACTATGACCTATAAATTCCCTCTCCATTGTCTCTGCAGTTTACATCCAACTTGTTTTCACTCTTCAAAGTTTTGATGAAGGGTCTTTGACCTAGGACATTAACATTTTTTCTCTTTCTACAGATGCTGCTTGATCTATTGAGTGTTTTCTGCATTTTTCCTTTTTATTTCAGGGTCTAAACTAAAGAGCAGAACAAGAAAATAATAATATCTAGATCACTACCTGAGTAATGTTTCAGGTAAATGAGGAGTGAATGCATTTCACTCTTGTGAGAGAAATAGGATTTCATTCATGGGACACTGACACCAGAAATGGGTAAAGAAAGGGCTGTTGTGTTGGCATGGGCTTCATTTGAATCAGGCTGGAACAATGTCCAAGCACATCAAATAAGGCCTGCAGATAAGGATTTAAACTAAATAGATAGGGGAGGTGTGTTCTGGTGAGAGAAAATTTAGTACAAGAGAAAAGGAAAAGCAACTGTGCAGGGTACAATAACTAGAGTGTGTCAGGAAGGGACAGCACATTCAAACATAAGATCCCCTCCAATTAGAATTGCATCAAGGAAAAGTGGGAAAAATACAAAGATGGCTTTTTATAAGAGCACATGCAGCATTTTTAACAAGATATGCAAATTAATGGGACATGAGAAGGCCTTGGCGAGTAGAATTAAGGAAAACCCCAAGGTGTTATACACATATATAAAGAACAGGAGGATTACTAGAGTGAGGGTAGGACTGCTCAGGGATAAAGGGGGAAACATGTGCCTGGAGGTGGAGGAAGTAGGGGAGGTCCTTAATGAATACTTTGCTTCAGTGTTCATTTCGGAGAGGGACTTTGACGAATGTGAGGTCAGTGTAGAACAGGCTGATGTGTTGGAGCATGTTGAAAGAGGTAGTGTTGGAGGTTCTGAAAAACATTAGGATAGATAAGTCCGTGGAGCTGGATGGGATATATCCCAGATTACTACAGGAGGTGAGGGAAGAGATTGCTGGGGCATTGACAATGATATTTGCATCCTCCCTGACCACAGGAGTGGTACCAGAGGATTGGAGGATGGCAAATGTTGTTCCCTTGTTCAAGAAAGGTAATAGGGATATTCCTGGGAATTATAGACCAGTGAATCTTATGTCAGTGGTGGGCAAGCTATTGGAGAGGATTCTTAAGGACAGGATTTACGAGCATTTTGAGAAGCATAGTCTGCATGGCTTTGTGAGGGGCAGGTCGTGCCTCACAAGCCTAATCAAGTTTTTCGAGGAGATGACAAAACAAATTGATGAAGGTAGAGCGGTGGATATGCTGTATATGGACTTTAGTAAGGCATTTGACAAGGTTCCCCATAGTAGGCTCATCCAGAAAGTCTTGAGGCATGGGATCCATGGAGACTTGGCTGTGTGGATTTGGAATTGGCTTGCCCACAGAAGGCAGAGGGTGGTAGTAGATGGAGCGTATTTTGCCTGGAGGTCGGTGACTTGTGGTGTTCTGCAGGGATCTGTTCTGGGACCCCTGCTCTTTGTCATTTTTATAAATAACTTGGATGAGGAAGTGGGAGGATGGGTTATTAAGTTTGCAGATGACACGAAGGTTGGAGGTGTTGTGGATACTATAGAAGGTTGCCGTAGGTTACAACAGGATATAGACAGGATGCAGAGTTGGGCAGAGAAGTGACAGATGGAGTTCAATCCAGAAAAATGTGAAGCGATACACTTTGGAAGAATGAACTTGAAGGCAAGGTTAATGGCAGGATTCTTAGTGTGGAGGAACAGTGGGACCTTGGGGTCCAAGTCCATAAATCACTCAAAGTTGCCGTGCAAATTGATAGGATGGTTAAGAAGGTGTATGGTGTGCTGGCCTTCATTAGTTGGGGGATTAAGTTCAAAAGCCTCGAGGTAATGCTGCAGCTCTATAGAACTCTGGTTAGACCACATTTAGAATATTGTGTTCAGTTCTGGTCACCTCATTATAAGAAGAATGTGGAAGCTTTAGAGAGGATGCAGAGGAGATGTACCAGGATGCTGCCTGGATTAGAGAACATGCCTTATGAGGAAAGGTTGAGCAAGCTAAGGCTTTTCTCTTTGGAGTGACACAGGATGAGAGGCGACTTGATAGAGGTGTGTAAGATTATGAGGGGCATGGATAGAGTCGACAGCCAGCACCTTTTCCCCAGGGTGGCAATGGCCGATACCAGAGGACATCAGTTTAAGGTCAGAGGAGGAAAGTTTAGGGGAGATGTCAGAAGTAGTTTTTTTTACATAGCGAGTGGTGGGTGCCTGGAACGCACTGCTGGGGATGGTGGTAGAGGCTGACACAATAGGGACAGCCTATTAAAAGATTCATAGATAGGCACATGGAAGTAAGTAAAATGGAGGGTTATGGGCTGTGTAGGAGGGAAGGGTTAGATTGATTAGGGAGCAGGTGTTTATAAAAGGTCGGCACAACATTTTGGGCCGAAAGGCCAGTACTGTGTTGTTCTGTTCTATGTTCTATGTTTTGTAAATAGAAGTAAATAGATACAATGATTGCAAATGATCATGGTTGGAAAGAAAATATTCCAGGAAGACATAGGGTGAATAAGAAAAAATTCTGAAATTAAAGAATGGGATGAAGGCAATAGAGACTAAAGATTTTAGTTCAGGAAGTGGAATCATTGTAGGTGGAGCTAAGAAATAGTATGTGGCAGCAAGAGTTGGGAATTGAAAATAGGACCACAAACAGTAGTGGTAATACAGGGCATGGTATAAACTGGGAAATTAGAGGTGCATGTAGCAAGGGTAATACAATAATCACGGAGTAATTTGATCTATACATAGATTGGGGAAACCAAATTGGCAGTAATAATGTGGATGAATTCATGATGAGAAAGCTTTTAGAAACATTGATCTGGGGCAGGATTAATGTCACCTGGAGGAAAACAGATTAATTAAGGCAAACCAGCATGGAGTTGCAAAGGGCATATCAAGTTTAACCAATTTTATGGAATTTTTTGATGAGGCAACAGATAGAGTTGATGAGGGTAATGCAGTCATTGTGATGTACCTGGACTTTTTTTGATCCACATTAGTGATTTAGTGCAGGCCACAATTTCTACATTTGCAGTTAACATAAAACTTGGTAACATTGAGAAATGTGAAGAGAAAAGTAATGAATTGCAACAGGGCATAAATAGGGTGGAGGAATGGGTAGTCGCATGGCAGATGAAGTTCAATGTAGAAAAATGTGAGGTGATACATTTTGATAGGAACAATGAGGAAAACCAATACTATTGTAAGGAATACTATTGTAAAAGGGGTACAAAAGCAGGGAAAACTGGGAGAATGAGTGCACAGGTCATTGAAAATAGCAGGACAGGTTGAGAAAGTGATTAATAAAGCATACACAATTCTGAGCTTTATTAATAGAGGCAAAACAGATTAAAACAGGGAAGTCAGCTGAACCTTTATAAAATATTGACTGGCCTCAACTGGAGGATTGTGCTCAATTATGATCGTCTCATCATAGAAAGAATATGAAAGCACTAAAGAGATTCCAGAAAAGATTTACAAGGATGGTTCTTGGATGCAAACTACAGTTGCAAAGATTGAGAAAAGAAAGATGAGGTGAGATTTTATAAATGTACATAAAATGATGACCAATCTGGACAGAATGTATAGAGGGAGTCTGTTCCAGTTGGAGGAGGGGTTGAGGATGAGAGATCATATTTCAGATTGGGAGGCAGTGATTAGTGGGCTGCAGTATTGGGGTTCCAGCTGCTCACAATCAATATCAAAGACTTGGATGATGGAATTAAGTGCAATATATTCAAATTTGCTGATGACAATGCCACTTGTGAGGAGGATGCAGACAGGCTTCAGGGTCACAGGTAAAGTTAATGGGAGAGAAAATGACAAATAGAATATAATGTGGAAAATTGTGAGGTCATCTACTGTGGTAGAACAAATAGAAGAACATTTTTTTATTGGAGACACAAGAGACTATAGACGCTGGAATCTGGAGCAACAAACAATCCGCTGGAGGATCCAACAGCATCTGTGAGAGGAAAGGAACATTCAATGTTTCGGGTCGAAACCCTGCATCAGGACTCAATTTTTTTCAGGAGCATCTTTTATTGGTGATAGATTGAAAGGGATTGGTGTACAGAGGGATCTTAAGTACCCTTGTACACAAATCTCTGACTGTTAACATGCAGACCCAGCAGACAGTTAGAATAGTAAACAGTATTTTGGTTTTTAATGCAAGAGTATTTGAGTACAAGAGTATAGCCGTCCTGTTTCAATTACATAGAGCCTTGGTGAGACTGCATCTGGAATATTGTGCAAAGTCTGGTCTCCATGGGTATACTTGAAATAGAGAGATTGCAGTGAAGGCTCACCAAATTGATTACAGGGATAGATTTGTACCATATGGTCTAGTTTTTACAAGCATGAGAGACAATCTAATTGAATTCATATCAGACTTGAAGGAATACAGGGATGATGTTACCCCTGGCTGGGCTGTCTAAAGCTAAAGCTCAGTCTTAACACAAGTTGGCCATTCAGGAAAGAAATGAGAAAGAATTGTTTCACCCAGAGGGTGGTGAATCTTTGGGATTCTCCACCTAGAGAGTGATGGAGGCTCAGTCACTGAGCATATTCACAACAACTGATAGGTTTTTATTTATTAAGCAAATCAAGGAATATGGGTTTATGACAGTAAAGTACTACTGAGGTAAGTAATCAACCATGATCTTATATAATGGTGGTACAGGAATGAGGAGCCAAATGGCCTACTCCTGCTTCTAGTTCTTACCTACTTCTATTATCATCCTAACATGTTATCTCTATTGGCCTCCTCACAGAAGTCACTTGGCCTGCTGGATATTTCCAGGATTTTCCGTTCAGATTTTTAGCATCTATTGAAGCAGTATGCGTGATATTTTGCATTTGCATAGAACTTACCTCTACGAAAACTAAGAAAAGTTGGCTAAAATCTATAAATAAATCAATAATTTGGAAGGTATTATGATTTCACAATGATGTAATGATACCCAATAAGTATTTTCTTCCCCTGTTGTTGATGGTCTTGAACTCTGCCAATGGAAGTTTGCATTGTTAGTGCGGTATTACCTTTCTGATCACTCTTGCATGAACTTTTCATATCAATTATGATTGGCATGGAGTTGACATTGGAGTTCACGATAATTGGTGAGATGATGCTGCTCCCTGTTTCTGCATTCAGCTTCGTATTGATCAGTCCATTCTCCTCTGGAACAATGGAAGGAGTTAGACTCAATGTATGAACATGTGAATTCACATTGCAGCATCTAAATCTACCCTCCTTACCTAGTGGTCCAGGTTATGTGTTAGTTATTCGGCAAACAATCCTGTCCTGTGCAAAACATGTTATAAAAACTGTAGAGAAATTGACCACTTTTTTGTGTGATGGACTTCAGGAATCAATAATTCATGACTGCCAATGATGAAGGCCAAAAGGAAGACAATGGCAATGATGACTGAGATAGTCAAAAAAATAAATCAAAAGCCAAAAGTTATTTTTGGTTCAGAGGGACAATGAATGAAACAGGAAAGCCACCTCGGCCACAGCAAAGAAGATGCTACGTTGCCCAAAAACAACATGGCCAATAGCTGTGGAAGCTGAACTGCAAAACCTGGGGAACAGTTGGGAACTCCTTGAAAGACTTGCTAAAAACAGAGAGGGCTGGGAAAACTTGCTCGTCTTAAACTCTAGAGGCTTATTGAGTTAGAAGTCAATAAATATAAAATTTATAATTATTGAATCTAAATGGGTATGCTTCTTAAGTGACTTCCATTGAGTGATATCTCAACTGCTTGAGTATGTTTAAGCAAGAGCAATCCAACTATTCAAGAGTAGAGCATCACCGTATATTCAGCTGATACCCATAATGATCTGGTTTCTGCTGGTTTTTGACCCAATGTACAGCACTCTCTTTGTGTGTGAAAATACAGTGGGTTAGAAATTTGGCTTTTGTCACATGCTTTAAGCACACAATGCAGTAGAGTAGGAATTTCAGCAGCAGTCAATGAAACACATATGCTACTACTTTGGGTGTTTAACAAACCTGACCTGGGATTTATTTCAATCACAATGCATGACCCATCTAGCACCAAAGTAAAGAAGGATCACATCTGTTCCAGACTTTAAAAGCTCAATATCTTCCAATGAATACACTGTTCCAGAATGTGAAAGGAGTGTCACACTCAGTTTCCTTTCAAATCTCTGTTTTGTTCCTATATAGTATGTGTCCCTGTTGCCATGGTTACAGGTTTTGCTGTTTATCTTCCGAAAACTACTTGAGAGTTATGTTGATTTGACACCTTTGAACTCTGGAAGATATCCAAGGATATAAATGAGTAACTTTCCTGTGAAGATTTAACAAGCATTAATTTGAAACTTGGTCAAGAGAATTTTGATTGGTAGATGATTAGAAGACTAACATTTAAGGATATCAAAAGGAAAAGAAAAGTTGGGGTTGTGGATTAATTACATTGAACAGAAATATCTTTTACTTGCTCCATAAAGCACCATTATGCCTTCATCTTTCAGTTCCAACTCAGGACTGTATAAGGGTGCTCACGTGCACAATGTGCTGTCACAATGAGCTGAGTGTTTGGGATTTATATAACCTAGGTTAGACAACATACAATCAGCTTGAGAAATAAGGGGATGAGAACATCTAAATTCATCAAGAGTATGGCCTACTAGCCAAAAGATCCAGAAATATTTCCTCACTTCTCAGAATCACAGAAGATTGTTCACTTATGAACAATCCAGCTAGTCCCACTCTCCCAATGGCTACATTTTTTTCTCTCTCAAATACTTATACAACTACCTTTTGCACATTACAATTGAATGTGCTTCTTCTATTAATCCTGTTAGTAAAATTTCCTTATGCTTTTTTTTGGTTCTTTTGCCAATAACCTTCATTCTAATTCCCTTAATTCTCGACCCTTCTGTCAATGGTACGATTTCTCTCTACCTACTCTATTAAAGTCTGCATGATTTTAAATATCACAGCTCCAATGCCATCTTCAAATTCACCGACGACACTACTGTTGTTGGATGAATCAGAGGTGACAGTGAGTCAGCCTACTGGAGCAACATAGGACATCTGGTTGAGTGATGCCGCAACAACCTCTTGCTCAACATCAGCAAAACTAAAGAGCTGATTGTTGACTTCAGGAAGGGGAAGAGCGTAAATTCCTGGGCTTTAACATATCGGATGACCTGTCCTGGGCTCAGCACATAGATGCAATCATAAGGAAAGTGCGCCAGCGTCTTTACTTTCTCAGGAGATTAAAGAGGCTTGGCTTGTCATTGAACACTCTAACAAACTTCTACAGATGAACTGTTGAAAGTATCCTGAATGGTTGCATCATGGTCAGGTACAACAATTCTAATAGATAAGACAAGATAAGATATTTATTTATTGGTCACATGTACATCGAAACCCACAGTGAAATACATCTTTTTGCGTTGCTAAGAATGTGCTGGGGGCAGCCTGCAAGTGTCGCCACCCTACCGGCGCCAACATAGCATGCCCATAGCTCCTAACCTGTACATCTTTGGAATGTGGGAGGAAACCGGAGCACCTGGAGGAAACCCACGCAGACATGGGGAGAACATACAAACTCCTTACAGGCAGTAGCGGGAATTGAACCCAGGTCGCTGGCACTGTAATAGCATTATGCTAAACGCTATGCTACCATGCTGCATACACAGGAATATAAGAAGCTGCAGAGAGTAGTGGACTCTGCCCAATACATCGCGGGCATATTCTTCCCCACTATTGGTAGTATCTACAGGAGGTGCTGCCTCAAGAAGACAACATCTATCATCAAAGATCTCCACTATCCGGGCCATGCCATCTTAACGCAGCTACCATCAGGCAGAAAATACAGAAGCCAGAAGTCTCACACCACCAGGTTCAAAAGCAGCTACTTCCCTTCAACCACTCAGTTCTTGAACCAACTGGCAAAACCCTAATCACTTAGCAACACTATGATCACTTTGCACTAAAATGGAATTGTGTTCTTTCCTGTAAAGATTGGTATAATTTATGTTTATGTTTTTCTTGTGACTGCTACTTATATGATGCAATGTGCCTGTGATGCTGCTGCAAGTAAATTTTTCATTGCACCAGTGCATACACGTACCTGTGCATATGACAATAAACTCGACTTGATCTTTATCATATCCCCTTGCAACCACTTCTGTTCCAAAGAGGGCACTGCCAAGTTCTCCAGTCTATCCACATAATTAAAGTCCCTCTTCCCAGGAGATATTTTTGGTAAATCCCTTCTGCACTCACTCTGAAGGTTCCCTAATGCCAACCTTCCTAATGTGTGGCTCCCAAAACTGGACTCAATACTCAATTGTGATTGAATGAATGTTTTATAGATGTTCATGGTGACTTCCTTAGTCTTGTTTCTATGTCTCTATTTACAAAGCCCAAGATCCCCTCATACTTTATTAACTACTTTCTTAATCTGCCCACCACTTCCAATGAACTATGCACATATACCCCAGATCACTCTGTTCTTGTACTCCTTTTAGAACTGTAACCTCCAGTTTATAATGCATCACATTTCTCAGCATTAATTTACATCCACTGCTTATCCTCCCATTCCAGCAATCTGTACATCTCCTCAATGTCTATTACTCTGCTGCTTGCAGTTCACGATGTCTCCAAATTTTCTGTCCTCTGAAAATTTGGAAATTGTGCCCTGAACACCTAAGTCCAAGTCATTAATATACAGTACTTTAAGAAAAGCAATGCTCATAGCACAGACCCTGAAGAAATCTGTTGTACAATTCCCTCCAGTCCATGCACCTACTTTCATTTCTATTCTCTTCTTTGTTACTTAGCTATTTCTCTATCCATGCTGTTCCTGGCCTTCAATATTGATGACAAGCCTGTTACGTGGCACCTTAGCAAAACTTTTTGCATATCTGTACATGTCACATCAACTGCATTTCCGTCAAGTAAATTAGACATGATTTGCCTTTAATAGAACCATGTTGACTTTCTCTAATCAAAACTACACCTGTCCAAGTAACTGCTAATTCTGACTTGAATTTTTATTTTTAGATCTTACTCCACGACCAAGGTTAAACTGTCTGATCTGTAGTTAATGGATTGCCTGACATAATTTTTTGTACAAGGGTGAAACATTTGCAAACTGCCTATTCTGAGGCACCATCCCAAAAGCTATAGGTATTTGGAAGATTATGCCAAGGCCTCTGCAATTTCCTCCTTTACCTTCCTTTGTAACCTATGATGCATCCTAGAGAAACAAAGGATTGCAGATGCTGGAATCTAGATGAAAAACACTATGATGCTGGAGGAACTCAGCAGGCCAGGCAGCATCCGTGGAGAAAAGCAGGCAGTCAACGTTTCAGATCAGGACCCTTCTTCAAGACTGAAGATAGGAAAAGGGGAAGCCCACTATATAGAGCAGTGATAGGCAGACAAAAGAGGGGAGGCAGGGTGGGCACAAGGTGGTGATAGGTAGATGCAGGTAAGAGATAGTGATAGGCTGGTGCGGGGGAGGAGGGGAGAGCAGATCCACTGGGAGATAGGTCAAAGTTAAGGAGAGAAGAAAAAAAGGGGGGCTAGAAAAAAGAGAGATAGGCTAGGAAAGGGAAGAAAAGAAGAAGCGTGGTTGGGGAAGGGGTGTGGGGATTAATTACATTTGGGAGAATTCAATATTCATGCCATTTGGCTGCAAGGTTCCATGACGGAAAATGAGGTACTGTTCCTCCAGTTTGCACTTGGAATTCTCCTGGCAGTGGAGGAGGCCGAGGACAGACATATCAGTGATAGTGTGGGAGGGGGAGTTGAAGTGACTGGCAATGGGGAGAAGCAGATAGCGGTTATGGACAGAGTGCAGGTGTTCTGTGAAATGGTCACCTAGTCTGTGTTTGGTCTCACCAGTGTAAAGGAGGCCACACTTGGAGCACCGAATGCAGTAGATGATATTAAGGGAGGTGCAGGTGAATCTCTGTCTCACCTGAAAGGACTGTTTGGGTCCCTGGATGGAGGTGGTGTAGGGGCAGGTGTTGTACCTATGGCGGGGGCACTTCCTGGGGTGGGAGCGGGATGGGTTGGAGGTGGGAGTGATCTAGGGAGTCGCGGAGAGAGCGGTCCCTGCGAAAGGCAGAAAGGGATGGGGAGAGGAATACACACTAGGTGGTGGGGTCCCATTGGAGATAGCGGAAGTGGCACAGAATGATGTGTTGGATATGTAGGCTGGTGGGATGAAATGTGAGGACAAGGAGAACCCTATCCCTGTTGGGTCTGGGAGAGATGGGGGTGAGAGCAGAGGTGCGGGAAATGGCAGAAATACAGGTGCAACCTCTCTCAACCACAGTCAGGGGGAAACCATAGTTAGTAAAGAAGTTGGACATCTCGGATGTCCTGGAATGGAAAGCCTCATCATGCGAGCAGATGCGGCAGAGGCGGAGAAGTTGAGAAAAAGGGATAGCGTCCTTGCAAGAGTCAGGGTAGGAGGAGCTGAAATCGAGGCAGTTGTGGGCATCAGTAGGTTTGTAGAAGATGTCAGTGGATAAGGAATCTCCTGAGATGGAGATAAAAAGATCGAGGAAGGAGAGAGAGGTGTCAGAGATAGTCCAAGTGAATTGGAGAGCAGAGTGAAAATTTGTGATGAAATTTATGGAACTGTTGAGTTCCGCATGGGTACAAGATGTGGCACCAATGCAGTCGTCAATATAGCGGAGAAAGAGTTTGGGAATGGGTTGCCGACATCTTCTACAAACCCACTGACACCCTCAAATACCTCTATTACGTTCTGCCAGAAGATGTTGCTCTCTCTGCGACTCCCTAGTTCACTCCTCCCCCCACCCATCCCTCTCACACCCTGGGAACTTTCCACTGCCCCTGCCATAGGTTCAACACCTGCCCCTACACCACCTCCATCCAGGGACCCAAACAGTCCTTTCAGGTGAGACAGAGATTCACCTGCACCTCCCTTAATATCATCTACTGCATTTGGTGCTCCAAGTGTGGCCTCCTCTACATTGGTGAGACCAAACACAGACTAGGTGACTGTTTCGCAGAATACCTGCGCTCTGTCCATAAATGTGACCTGCATCTCCCCTTTGCCAGTCACTTCAATTCCCCCTCCCACATTATCACAGATATGTCAGTCCTTGGCCTCCTTCACTGCCAGGAGAATTCCAAGTGCAAACTGGAGGAACAGCACCTCATTTTCTGTCTTGGAACCTTGTAGCCTAACAGCATGAACACTGAATTCTCCCACTTTAAGTAATCCCCACACCCCTTCTCCAACCATGCTTCTTCTTTTCTTCCCTTTCCAAGCCTCTCTTTTTTCTAGCCCCCCTTTTTTTCTCTCCTTACCTTTGATCCATCCCCTGGTGGATCTTCTCTCCCCTCCTCCCCTGCACCTGCCTATCGCTATCTCTTACCTGCATCTACCTATCACCATCTCGTGCCCACCCTACCTCCCCTCTTTTGTCCACCTATCACTGCTCTGCTTTTCCCTCCTATATAGTGGGCTTCCCCTTTCCCTGTCGTCAGTCCTGAACATGGGTTCTGACTCGAAATGTTGACCGCCTGCTTTTCTCCATGGATGTTGCCTGGCCTCTGATGTTTCATCCTACTTGGATGAGGTGATTTATCCATATCTATCCACATCAAGCACAGCAATCTTTCTAGGGTGGTTGAGAGTGACATAAGATATTAATTTAGTAGCTGTAACATGCCCTCTGCCTCCATGAGCAGATTTTTTTTTTGGTTTTTCAACAGTCCCACCTCTCCTTTTACAAATATTTTCTTGTTCACATGCCAATAGAAAATTTTTGAATTCCCCTTCATGGTCTCTGGCAGTCTTTTCTCATGCTCTCGCTTTGCTTTCTTATTTCCTTTATTACTTCCTGCCATAAACTTCCTGTATACAGCTTGGTTCTCAATTGTTGATCTGTCATGTTCCCTTTTGTTTTCTGCTCAATTTTACTCACTATTCTTTTGATCATCTAGGGAGCTCTGGTTTTAAGTTCCCTATCTTTCTTCATTATGGGAATGTACCTAGGGAGCAGTTGACACACCTCCACTTTAAAGATGTTCCACTGTTCAATTACAGATTTATTTGCTGAGTTTTGATTCCAATTACCTGAGCTAAATCTGTTCTTCATAATTGATTATTTTTACCGTGAAAATGTCTATATTCTTTCCTCCAGCTATTTCAGTTTTATGACATTTCCTAATACAAAGTAGAGTCTACCTTGGTGAGCTTGAAATATACTGATTAATACAGTTCTTCTGAATACACAAAAGAAACTCCTTACTCTCTTTCCCCTCATGTTATTGTTTGTCCCAGACCATATTCAGACAGTTGAAGTCCCTCTCTGTCATCACTCTTATTCAAACCATTGCTGATTGTGACCTTATTGTTGTCTACGGCTGATCCCACTCTCAACTATCCTTGGTCTTTCTCTATCTCCCCCTCTCCCTCCTGACAGATGTGCTCTAATTCCTACCATCAAAATCCTAATCTTTTTAGAGTGCTAAGGAGTATGTTAAATTGTCCCAATTGAAGCCTTCAACTGAGACACAAGAGACTGCTGGAATCTGGAGCAACAATCTGTTGGAGAAACTCAGCAGATCTAGCAGCATCTGTGGGAGGAAAGGAACTGTCAATGTTTCAGATTAAAACTCTGCATCAGGACTTTTGGTCCTGATGGCCCTGATCTAGGGTTTCGACCAGAAATGTCGACAATTCCTTTCCTCCCACAGATGCTGCTTGACCTGCTCAGTTCCTCCAGCAGATTGTTTGTTGCCAAAGTCTTCAAATGATGGCTTTCCATGTTCTCATTCATTTACTAGTCAACTTTCTCAATTCAGGAGGGTGCTGGGTATGATACAAAGTAAGAAACAACAATTTTGAAAAATATTGTCATCATGTTTGCAAAACCTCTGTATGGCTGGGATTTCCAGATTACCCTCCCCAACTTCACCATAAATACTGTGGTTTCTGATTTTAGCTTTCCCTTTAATCATTCAGTTTCTATGGCCTTTGGATGCATGTGTCTTTTCAGTCAGTTGTTGCGAGGAAGTCTAATTGATTTCACTCAGACTGTCCTTCCACCAGCTCCTCATCATAAAATATTAAACTTATAAAGGGATACAGCAGTGAAACCGGCACTTTGGCCACCAAATCCAAACTGACCATCAATCACCTATTTTTACACTAATCTTATGCTAACCCATTTTATTCTCTCCACATTCCCATCAAGTCCTCTCTCCCAAATGCTACCATTCACCTGCATTCTCAGGGCAACTTAGAGCGGCCAATTAACCTTCAAAAAATGTAGGTGTAATAAAAAGGTGCACAATATTTCTAGTGAATGAAAAATCAGAAATTCAATGAAAGTGTGAGTAAATATAAAAATGGCAAATCCTGTTTTCAGTTTCTCTGGTGAATACCAACAGAATAAAATTAACACAGAAAATGCTGGAAATACTCAACAGATCAGGCTGCATCTGTGTGAAAAGAAACAGAGTACTTCCAGCATTTTGTATTTTTACTTCAGATTTCCAACATCTGCAGTTTTTTTTAATTTTCACCCACAAAATGAATTTCATTTTCTGTGAATTACAGTACAAATTATTTCCTGACATTTTCTGAATATTTAATTTCTTACCCTTGTATTTTTACAAATACATTTTATTAAAATATGGATGATAAAAAAGAAAACATTAATGGGAAATTAAAAACAGGTTGCAGAACAATTACAAATCAAATGAAAGGTGAATGGCCCCTTGCGGATACAGCAGTTGCCAACTGTAGTATTGAGAAGCTTATAATAGGACTTAATTGTTTCATAAATATCACAAGCTATACTGTCGCAGATGAGCACTGTCCTCTTGTGCTCAAGTACCAAAAAGATAATAAAAACATTGAGAGCATACATTGTAGATTTATTATAATGTCTGGATTAGAAAATTCTAATTATGAGAAGTGACAAGATACTGGGATAATGTTCACTAGAACCAATAAGAATAACAAGAAGCTGAAAGATTTTTAGTATTACGATAGGCTTTGATGGAGGAAATAGGGACAATATTTCCTTTAGTTTGGGGAAATCATACATGTAAATTGATCAAGAAGAACAACAAAGAGAAGTTAGGAGGAATTTTTTTCAACACGTTGTTGTCAGAGAATGGAATGCCTTGTCAAGGAGCATGCTTGATAAAGTATATGCGCACATCGTGATTCAGAGAATGATTCAGAGAAAAATACTATGACACAAAAAGTCACAAATTACTTTTAAAAATTCAGCCATAAGGAATAGTAAAACAAATTGATATGAAAGATTGCACTTACTTTGGCTACACATAGTGAACACTTCAGATATGCCCAAGGTGGAGATAAATTATTTGATCTAGCAGGCATCAGAATCTGCAATGGAAAGACTGAGTTCAAGTTTCAGCCATGGTTCCGTTCTCATAGTTCCTGTAAACACTGTGACAAACCTTAATATAGACTTCCTGTGTTTTTCACTTTTAACTTAAGCAATCAGAAGTGGCCATGGTTTTATACCGATAATACTCATATCCTATATAATGTATTCCTAACATGACAGTCATCTGAATATATTCAGATACCCAGTACCACAGGTTTTATCCTGCAATTAAAATGAAAAATATGAACTCAACAAAGGAGACCAAGGCAATGATAAAGAAAGAGGATGTAGAATACAAAAGTAGATTGGCAAAAATGTAAAAGCAGGCTGTAAAATCTTGTAAAAAGGAAAACATTAGCTAAAGCTAATGTAGATCGGACTGAGTATATACTGGGGAGTAAGAAAGTAGCGGAGAGATTAAACAAATATTTTGTGTCTTTCCTGACAGAAAAAAATAGAGAAAACTCCCCAGAAATAAAGAACCACGAGTATAACGAGAAACACAAAGAAATTAGCATTAGTAAAAAATTAGCATTGGAAAAATTAATGGGATTGCAAAGCAATCTTCAGGTACCTGATGATTTTTTGAATCAGGTGTCTATGGAGATGAATGCACTGATTGTAATTTTCCAAACTTCCATAGATTCTATAATGGTTCCCAAAGACTGTAAGATAGCAACTGTAAATCCAATATTTAAGGAGAGAGGAAATACAGAATTATTGTCTAGGCCAGACCTGACAACAATAATAGAGAAAATACTGAAATAACATACATATAGCATATATATTTTACTGATATTGTTTATGTTTTTCACATGTGTACATTTCTTAAAGATGCAGGAGTTGATATGAGCCTGATTCACAGTAGTAAATGAATTTTACTAATGGGAACATTTGTTAGGACTGTTCAGGTGCCTACTGAAACCCTTGCACTAGAACCTAGTACATTTGCCAGAGAAGCAGGGACATCAGTAACTTGTTTAACTTTAGTTATCAAGATTTTTAAAATTCATTTTTTGGGATCTGGAAATTACTGGCAAAGCCAGAATTTATTGCCCTTCCCTTATTGCCCATGAGAAATGGTTGTGAGCTTCAGCTTAACCAGGGCTCTTTGATGCCAACCTCAGTTAAATGCTCTCTTGATGTCAAGGGCAACGACTCTCACCTCACCCCTTTGAATTCAGCTCTTCAATCCATGTTTGCACGAGGCTCTCTGATGAGATCTGGATCCAAGTGGTCTGGTGAAACTCAAAGTTGATGTCACTGAGCAAGTTGGTGAGTGCAGATAGTTTCTCCCACAGCTACTTTATTTCTGAGTGGTCTAAACCTGTCCAGACAGGGAAAATAAGATAAGGCACACAGAGCAGCACAGCTTGAAACTCTTTTGAACAGTTTATTGAAACCCGACCAAATGCCACAATAAAATATAAGAACAAGAACTACAAATGAGTATACATGTGATGTTACACAAAATTCCCAAAGATATAATAAAATGTTTCAAACTATTGCCCTCTGATAGGACCTCTGTATGCTGTACCTTACACACTTTAACCCTTAAATAAAGCTGCTGGTCTCTGTCTCCCTACAGGTAGTTAATCCTGTTTGCAGTTGCCTTGCAAGCTACCTTTTTAATGCTGCACATGACTTATTCTCTAACTTTAGATGACTTTAGAGAGAAATCACCAATGCTGACCGCTCAGGTTATATTTGCCTCTGACTCTTGCAAGGTGTCCCTTACAAGACTTTAACCCTTAACTTCAGCTGCTTCTCTCTCTCTCTCTCTCTCTCTCTTTCTCTCAGCATTCTTTACTTATAATCCAAAAATCACACTCATGACAATTTGGTTAACTCAGTATTTCCCTTTGATTGGAGTACAGCTATTTAGCACAAAGATGGTTTGATGGAGAGAAATATTTTTTGGAATTTTCCGAAGATAATCTCTTTGACACTTCTGGCTGAACATGGTTGTGAAAGCTTCAGCCTTTACCTTCACATTCCTTGCCACTGTTCAGAATAGGAATGTCCATGGTGTCTCCTCCTTCCATTTAACTATCCACTGCCATTCATGACCAGATGTGGCAGTACTGAAGAATTTCAAATCTGATCCATTGCAGCAAGATAACTTGGACATAGGATGCAGGGTCTAGACCCAAAATGTTGACCATCTTTTTGCCTCCACAGATGCTGCTCGACCAGCTGAGTTCCTCCAGCTGTTTGTTTTTTGGGCAAAATTGCTTCAGATCAATTTTCACCTCAAACATATCTAAAGTTGACCTATCACAAACTTTCATGTTATTAGTGGAAATAACATTGGTGGGGTTCCTGTCTTTTAGAGGACTGCAAATGTCAATTCTGCTGATGGCGTGGAATACTTTGAGTAAGTTCACAATTCTGATGCAGAGTGGTCGACTCGGTTATCTGTACTTGAAATTGACGCATGTATTTTGTCTGGGATGTTTTTCCAGGACAGTGGGCTTTCGAGGAGATATGACTTCTCAGCTGCTGTGGGCATGCAAGATGTTGCAAAATCTATTCCTGTTCTACTGAATAGCCAGACACCTTTGTATTATTATAGCCATTCTAATCTTTGTTTTTGTAGAGTGTGGGATACTTGTATTCACCATTTCTTGTGGTTCCTCAGCCTCCTTCCCGTATTTAAGTGGAAGCTTTCCTAAGCAGTTATGTGATAAAATGCACCATCAGTTTCAGTGAAGAATACGCACGGATCAAGCTCAGTGCACAGCAGACATTACATGGGTGAATATTATCGAAAGATCCTCAGTCCGTCCGCGCCTGCAGGGTTTTATTCCCCCTTTTTATGGTTTATGTGCGGTAAATTACGGTTGGCGAGGCAGCAACATCAGCTGCCCAACTGTGTGGGGATCCCCGCTGGCAAGATGCCGACCGACTGGCCAGTCCCGCCCGCCCGCCGACTAAACTGAAGCGGCGCGCTCGTGCGCGCGGTAGACCCACCCCGCGCGCGCCGTTTAAACTAACGGTCGGCGAGAATTAGGCGCGCCGGCTGCGGGGGGGGGGGGGGGGGAAGGGTCTCAGATGAGCGCTCGCGTCGGCCGGCGGAGGGCCGCCGTCGGGAGCCAACCAACCGCCCGCCGAACAGCTGGCGTTTACCTCTGGCCGAGGTCACAGACCTCGCACTATGTATGCACATGCGCGCCGTCGATTTCGTGCGCCCACCGAGGAGTTTGCGTACAGCCCTCTCGGTAAGGAAGGGCAGCTCGTTTAGCGGGGGAGGGGGGATGTGTGTGGTAAACGTGGGCTCTTGAAGGAAAGAAAGCCAACTGGGGAGGGTGGCTGAGGTCACGGCAGGGCGTGACCTTTGACCCTGATGGAGGGAGGCGAGTCACGTGCCGCTGCAATGAAAAGGGACCGCGATCAACTTTCAGCCCACGTTGGGCGAGCGGTGCCCACCTCAGTAATGAGGGTGTGAAGCCTGAACCGCCGTCAATCTCCGGCTCACTTGTACAGGGGATGTCAGCTGCCGAAAACTGTGGCCCTCTTTCAGTAGTGTAAGTCTCTATGTGGCCCCTAGCGACGGTGGCAGCTAAATAAGCATTATCCAACTTCATCCTGTCTTCTAGCATTGTGCCTGTAGGTGCTGGTGCTTCACTTACACATCCAAGTACTTTTTATACATGATGTGGATTTTGCGTCTACCACCCTGTCAGAGAGCGAGTTCCAGACCTGTATCACTAGGTGAAAATATTTTTTCTCAACTCCCCTCTAATCCTACCAATTTCTTTAAAATGGAAGAACCTTTGGTTTTGATTCCCCTATGATAGTTATACAGCACAGAAACAGACCCTTTACCCCACCATGTCCATGCTGACCATTCAGTCCCTATCTATACAAATGCCATTTCTCAGTACTTGGTCTGTAGCTTACAATGCCCTGCCTGTTAAAGTGCTTGTCCAGATGCTTCTTGAATGTTATGAGAAGAACCTGGTTCAACCACCTTCTTAGGCAGTGCATTTCAGATTACAACCACCCTCTGGGTGAAAATACTTTTCCTCAGATCCCCACCTAAACCTCTTACTCCTCATCTTAAACCTATGCCCAACGTCTCTGCCATGGGGAAGTAGCTTCCAATCTGCCCTATCTATGCCTCTTATAATTTTGTATCCTTCTATCAGGGGCTCCCTCAGCTTCCTCTTCTCCAAAGGAAACAAACCCAATTTATCCAGTCTCTCCTCATAATTGACACATTCCATCCCGGATCACATTGTGGTGAATCTCTTCTGCACACTGGAGAGTCCTTCCTACAGCGTGGTGACTAGAAATGCACACATTATTCTAGATGCAGCCTAACTGATGTTTTACAATGTTGTACTAAGACCTACCTGCTCTTGTACTCTATGCTTCAGCTAATGAAGGCAAGCATCCCATATGTCTTCTTCACCAATGTATCTACCTGTGCTGCCAGCTTCAGGGATATTTGGACTTGTACATGAAGGTCCCCTTGTTCCTCAGTACCTGCCAGGGCCCTACCATTCATGGTATCTGTCATACCTTTAATTGATGTACCATAGTGCATCACCTCACACTTATCAGGATTAAATTCCATCTACCATTGCCTTGCCCAGCTTACCAGCTGATCAATATCATTCTGTAGCCTAATAGTACCTTCTCCACTATCAACAACACCACCAATTTTTCTGTCATCAGCAAACTTACTTATACTTCCTACATTCACTTCCAGGTCATTATGTATATAACAAACATCAAATGTCCTAGCATCAATCACTCTTATACACTGCTGGTCACCGGTTTCCAATCACAAAAGCAACCATCCAGTATCGTCCTCTGTTTCCTATTACCAAGCCAATTTTGGTTCTAATTTGCCAACTTGTCTTGGATTCCAGCATTCCATGGAGGACCTTGTCAAAGGCCTTATTGAAGTCCATGTAAATCACATCAACCCCACTATTCTCATCCATGTATTTAGTTATCAAAAAACTCAAATAAATTAGACAGACAGTATCACCCACCAACAAATCCATATTGATTATCCCTGATCAGTCCCTGCCTTTCCCTGTGCAGATTAATCCTAACCTTCAGAACCCCAATTTCCCAACAACTGATGTTAGACCAACTAGCCTGTAATTACTTGGGTTTTCCCTGCTGCCCTTCTTAAATAAAAGGACCACGTTTGCAGTCTTCCAGTTATCTGGCACCTTGACAAAGATTTAAATATCTCCATCAGGGCCCCAGCTTCCCATAGCAACCTGGGATACATCTCATCAGGCCCTGTAAATGTAACTACATTTATGCCTGCTAAGGCATGAAATACATCCTTTTTAATCTTAGTGTGCTGTAGAAATACACCATCCCAAGTGAAATCTCCATGTACAACGTTGCTCTCCTTGGTGATTACAGATGAAAAATATTAATTTAAGATGTCTGGCTCCACGTACAGATTGCCCTTTTGATCTCTAAGGGGCCCCACTCTTTCCCAGGTTACTCTCTTGCTCTTAATATATAAAATACCTTGGCATTTTCCTTAATCTTATCTGCCTGTAATATTTCATGACCTCCCTTTGCCCTCCTACACTCTATATCCTGAGAGCCTTCTCCATTTGCAGTGCTTTATGCCTGCCATATGCTTCCTAATTTTTCTTTATCAAACCTTTGATATCCCTTGGCATCCTGGGTTCCCTGGACTTGCCATCTTTCCCTTTACTCTTGTGGGAACACGTTGGCCCCAAACTCTCACTATTTCACTTTTAAAAGATTCCCACTTCCTAAATATACATACACCTGTACGTAGCTGCTCCCATTCTACATTTGCCAGGTCATGTCTAGAGTGAAACTCCATTAATTAAGCACACTCAGGACTTTGGTGTTGCTGGACCAGCAGATTTTCTGAACTATTGGATGTTATTTTACTAATATTCCAATACACATCTAGTTCACTTTTTTAAAAGATGTTACACAGTAACATTGCAGTGAAGCCCAGTAAGTTTCAAGGGAGGGCAGTCAACAGAAACAGGTGAGTTTAGAGCTAGTGCTGGAAGTGGGGTTCCAGTGAGTGGTTGGGGAGTAGAGGAACCAGGGTCCCAGTGAGTGGTCAAGGAGCGTGGGGACCAGTGAGGGATCTGGGAGCACAGGAACTGGGGACCTGGTGAGTGAAAGGGAGTTCAGGAACCAAGGTCTGGATGAATGGAAAGTGCAAACATCACTTGGTGAGCCAGATGCTAAACCATAGGGGTTTCTGAATGGTCAGA
Source organism: Pristis pectinata (assembly GCF_009764475.1). NCBI lineage: Eukaryota > Metazoa > Chordata > Chondrichthyes > Rhinopristiformes > Pristidae > Pristis > Pristis pectinata. The sequence goes on from NC_067410.1 coordinate 63,503,589, forward strand.
TATTGGATTTTCAGATTTTTACTGTAATGATATTGTAGTTAACCTTCCCCCATTCAGACACTTAATTTCTATACCATCCTTATCCCTTTCCATAACTACTTTAAACCCTACTAAATTATAGTCACTGTCCCCAAAGTGCTTGCCACTGACTCTTCATCCATTTGCCTGGCTTCATTTCCTAGGATTTGGTCTAGCACGGCCCCATCACTGGTAGGACTATCTCAGTACTGGCACATGAAGCTCTCCTGGATGCACATTTAAATTTGCTCCCCATCTAATCCTTTTACATTAAGGTGATCCAGTTAATATTGGAGAAGTTGAAGTCCCCCATTACTACAATCCGATTCTTCTTGCACCTCTCTGTGATTTGCCTGCATATCTGCCTTTCTATTTCCTTCTGACTGTTTGGAGACCTGTAGTATAATCCCAGCAAAATGATTGCCCTTTTTTTATTTCTGAGCTCTGCCCATATGCCTTAATTTAAAGAGCCTGCTTCCTTCATTACAGCCATGATGCTCTGCTTGATCAATAATGTAATGCCCCCTTCTTTGCATCCCTCCTGTCACGCCTGAAACTTTGTTTCCCTGGAACTTTGAATGACCAGTCCTGCCCTTCTCTCAACCATATCTTGGTGATTGCAATAATATTTTATTCACATGTGCTGAATAGCACTGTAAGTTCATTTGCCTTACCACTCGGGCTCCTTGCATTAAAACAGATGCTATTTAGCCTTCCATGTCTTTTATCATGCCCATATCTGCTCTGCCCACTGGACTGACCTAGTTTTTCTTGTATACTAGACTGAACCTCACCCCTAGTTGTAGATCTGTTTTATGTCCCATCCCCTTGCTAAGTTAAGACCTTCTTAACAGCATGAGCAAACCACCCAGGAAAGATATTAGACCTGATCTGGTTCAGGTGCATCCTGTCTTGCTTGCACAGGTTCCACCTACCTCAGAAACATTATCAATGATCCAAAAATCAAAACCCCTCACTCCTGCACTATCTCCTTAGCCATGCATTCATCTGACCTACTTCTTATTCCTATACACAGAAGCACATTGTACTGGAAGTAATCCAGAAATTGGAGGTCCAGCATCTGCTCAGGGAGTTAAGTCTTCCCTATTTAATCTCTTCAGGCACCTCATAATTCTATACACCTCCGTTAAGTCTCCCATTAGTGTCTCTGTTCCAAAATAAAACCTCAAACTATTGAATTCTTCCTCATAACTAACATTTTCCAGTACTTACAACATCCTTATACGTGGAAGTGAAGTTGCGTCCTAAGTAGAATTGTTAACAGTTCTTAGCATAACCTCCATGGATCTAATGTTCTGTGCCTCACTTGATGAGAAAAAGATCCTTTATTGCCTTTTGTACCACATTATCAATCTGTCTTGTGCCCTTTTAAATATCTGTGGACATACATTGCTTTGTTTCTTCACACCTCTCAGTATCTTCCCATTTATTGTATAAAGTGAGTGGGCAAAGATCTGGCAAATAGAATATAATTTGGGAGAATGTGAATTTGTACATTTTGGCAAGAAAGTATAAAGGAATCATATTATCTAAATGGTAGAGAGATTGTAGGGCTCTGAGATGCAAAGGCATCTGGCTGTCATAATGTATGATTCACAAAAGTTAGTTAGCAGGCACTCCAAGTAATTACGAGGGCTAACAGAATGTTAGCATTTTTTGGTGGGAAATTAATACAGTATTAGGGACATTATTCTTTTGTTACAAAGGGCATTGGTGAGACCACATCTAGAGTATTGTGTATGATGATAGTCCCCTTGTTTCAGAGGAGGTTCCTAGACCAGTACTTGGGGTGTGTTATGAGGAAAGGTTGGGTAGGCCAGCCTTGTATATGCTGGAGTTTAGAAGAGTGTAAAAAGACTTGAGTGAAATGTAAGGTCCTGAGGGGAAATGTCAGGGTATATAAGCAGAGGATGTTTTCTCTTGTGAGAACAAATGGTAAAAATAAATGGTCATCCTTATAAGACAGATGGGTGATTTTTTTTCTCTCCCAGAGGGTCTTTGGTCTTTAGAACTCTTCTTCAAACTGAAGCATATAAACCAAAACCTACAAGCTGAAGCTCATCAGGTTCTAATTCCCACTCCCTTTCTACTCACCATGTTCACTGGAAAATTTACTACTGTGCAATTTGTATAAGAAAAAGTATAAAGTAAGTGTAATATATCGTGCTGGGTACTAATAGGAGTAACATCCAATAGTCTCAAGAATCTGCCAGTTTAGCAACACCAAATTCCCAAGGGCACTGGATTATCAGAGTTTTCACTGAGCTACGTGCAACCTCGGTGGAAACAAGTCTTCCGGCTGAAAAATCACTGCCAACCGCTGAGCCAATTTTAGATCCAATCTGCCACTCTCTCTTAGATCTCATGGGCCTAACCAGCCAGCTATGTGTAATCTTGTCAAGAGCCTTGCTAAAATCCACATAGAGTGCATAAAACACACTGCCCTCATCCACCCTCTTTGTTTTCTCCTGAGAAAATTCAATTGTTAGTCAGACACACGCCTTTCCTTAACAAATCCTTTCTGATTGCCTATGTTAATCAGTTCTTCTCCAAATTAGGGTTTATATTGTTTTCCAGAATTGATTCCAATAATTTGACTATCAAAATTAAAATAATAGGTGTTGGTATCTCCTTTCCAAACAGTACAAAATTATATAGCAGATTTCTGGCATCATTACTATCAGATTCTTTGAAGATTACTTCCTTACTTCTTTTAACATTCCAGGATATATTTTATTCAGAGCAAAATACTTTTATTCTGGCCTGCTCACTTTTGAAGGCCCAAATTCCTTAAAATCATACTCTCGTTATCCCAGCCCACAGTTCACAGACTCCTCATTAATTATGTTATCATGTACTTGCCCACATTCTCTGCCTCCACCCTAACGAGTCCTAATCTTAATTACCCTCCTGATCTTTATGTATTTAAAACACACTTGGGTTTTCTTTGATTTTACTTGGCAGAATTTTATCATGCTTCTCTTGTTCCTCATTCCCCTTTTAGTTTCATCCCTATACTTTTGAATTTTTTCTTCTTCAACTTTCTACAGTATTAAGCTCTTGGTGTCTGGCATAAGTTTCTTTTTTTTGCCTTATTTCATCCTTTATGTACCTTGTCTTCCCGGGGGTTCTAAATTTGGCAGTTTCTGGAGATGTATTTATCCTGAAACTTTTAAATCTCTTTCTTACATACCTCTCATTCGTCTGACATTGATTTACCATCCAGTGGTTACTTCCAATCCACTTTTGCTAAATCACTTCTCCGTCTGTTAAAATTTGCCATCCCTCAGTTTAAAAACTTTTTTAAATTACATTTTTTTACATTTTAATTTACAGTGTGGTAACAGGCCCTTCCGGCCCAATGAGTCGGCGCCGCCCATTTTAAACCCAAATTAACCTACCCATATGTCTTTGGAATGTGGGAGGAAACCGGAGCACCCGGAGGAAACCCACGCAGACACGGGAGAATGTACAAACTCCTTACAGACAGCGACGGGAATCAAACCCCGATCGCTGGCGCTGTAATAGCGTCGCGCTAACCGCTACACTAATTTTACCTTTGTCCGTTTCCATGACAATGCTAAATGTATTTAGGTTTAGAGTCAGGGAGACTGAATAGGCAGCTCTGGCTAGCATTAAAGACTGGATGCTACCCAGCTACTCCACAATGAAACTGAATTAGAAATAAAATGTACTGCAAAAGTGGGGTGGGAGGGGGGAGCACTGAGCAAAAAAAAGCTGTTTTGTGAGCAGACTCCTTAGTCTCCTTAATGACAATTGGTCAGGTTACCTAAAGCTTACTATCAATAGCGAATGTGTATGGGGAGAACACCCCTCCACCTCATTTCTACATCATTGACATTAATCATTGCCAACAGGCTTCCATAGTTAATTTGTATAATTAGTTAATTTTTTGCCTGTTTTTGTGCAAATGTTAGCCTCACAAATGCAGGTTTGCCTGGCCCTCAGAATACCAAATGCTACTCAATCTTAAACAAACAATAAATTCTTAGCTACTCAATTTTCCTACTCGTGGGTTGGTCAGGTTAATCATACTGACCAAGTATCCTTATTTTTCATTAACTAGCCTAACAAATATAGTAACCTATTTTTCTCAAATTTATTCTTTCTTCTGTATTTTCAAAATAACTGGTTTGATTAATACTAATGAACAGTGGTGAATCTATAAAAATGCATTCTTAGAAATGTTACCCTGAGTGGATAAATACAGTGTCTACAGTGGAATTGAAAGAAACAACTCGCTCCTTTATCATCTCAACCTGCTTCACAGCCAATGAATTACTTTTGAAGAAGTGTCACTGTTGTTATGGGCAAACAGGACAGTTAATGTTCACATCACAAGGTTCCATCACAAGCAATGACATAAAATTATTGTTAGCTGCTGGTTGAAGGAAAAACTAAACTTATTACTTCATAAATTCGCCTTATCAGGCCTGGTTTTACATCTCAGTCAAAAATAGGGTATTCATGAGAGTGCAGCTTTCCATAGTAATGCACTTAAAAGTTGATCCAGATGAAGTAACTTAATCCTGAAATGGGACTTTAAACCATTCCATTCTAACTGAGAAATAAGAGTGCCACAGCTAGCACCTTAAAACACAAAAGAACATTTTTTCCCCCAGCTTCAGTCCCTAGTCATTACTGCACTTCACACTCACAAGCTGGATTTAGATAAATGGTACTTTAGAGAAGGTGGCTTCTAATTCAGTCTCCTGTTATTCTGAGATTGTCTCAAATGTCCGTTGTTGATTTCAGAGCAAATGCAGAGCTTATTAAATATAAGGTCTTCTGGGTTATGTGCTGGTTTACAAACTGCTCTCAACAGCAAAGAAGAAAATGAAAAAATATTCTAAGTATGCTCTATACATCTTACGTTTGTTTAATTTATGTTTTTCTTATGAATGCTGCTTATATGATGCAATGTGCCTGTGATGCTGCTGCAAGTTTTTCATTGCACCTACGCATACATGTACTTGTGCATATGACAATAAACTCAACTTTGACTTTGAAGTTTGTCAGGTTTGTAAACATGTTAGTGCCTGCAGTATTATTTACAGTGTTAATAATTGCTGAATTATTTCATTTGTTAGCATTGCATAAATATTTCCAGATATCAGCAGAATCATTAAGACTTATATTTAGATAGCACATTGAACATGATCAAATGTTCTGATTTGCTTTTTATTTTACTTGCTCAGGGAAGCATCACATTAAGTACACACCTCCAGCTGTTGGAAGAAAGTGGTGTTGAACCTTCTTGATATAAATTGGTTTTACAATTCAAAGCCTTCAAGTAATGCTGAGAATAAATTAGTTTGACAATGTGAGGCTAATTTCACATGTAGACCAGACTATGCGGGGAATCGATTCCCTAATAAAGAATTTTGTTGAAACAGTTATAAATTTTACAGCAATCAGGTATTTTTCGTGCTCATTTTTTCTGATGCCAGTAAAATGACCTCCCTACACCACTGCATCCTTGTAATGGCCTTTTAGAGTAATAGGTATGATTTTGGCTGAGATACTCATTCTGTTAGTATTCTAGTTATAGGTTCTATTCACAAGGAGTTGGATAAAAAATTAGAGAGGACTTATTGATATCAATGCCTGAGTTCTTGATTGGAGGCCAAGAAGATGTAAGATTTTGATTATTGGACCTATCAATAATGGGGACCTTGGCCCAGAAAGCCAAATGTTTGCAGCAAATTAAAACTGTGATGGTGCTGCAGAGACTGAAGATGTGCAGTTGATAGCAGTGAAGAGTCTTTAAAGGCCATCCTTCGCATTATTTTTAGAGTGGTTTTCCCTGCATTGCAAACATTTAGAACAGGAATCTCTTCGCTCACTTTATTTTTCCATGGATAAAATGAACTATGATTTGACTTAACACCAAAGTGGGAGGTTACCTGAAGTTTCTGAATCTCCTACTATACTGGCCTTTGAATCTGGGTTTCATTATGAAAAAATGATACAAGATGGAAGAGTGAATAATTTGTAGCTTTCTTTTCAGTTTAAGTTTTTTTTTCATGGAAGAAGTTGAAACAGAGACATCTAAGTCTGATAATAGAGTTTTGCAGTCTGAACTGCTCTGCTCTGGAAGTTAGATAGAGTGTTTCTCGTAATTTGCACATGTGCAAATGACTCATTTTCCATATGGTACATAAGCACTATGTCATCAGTCTTTGTACACTACTTGATGAGACATATACCTGGAAAAATTAGGCCACATTGCTCTAACTTGAATCAGTCAATAGTCACAACAAAAGCAAACCCTCAAGGTGCTACATTCATTGAAATGGCATGCTTTAAAGGGCAACCCACACACTGTGCTCAAATTTCTGCAATGTATTGCATAAAATTCTGGAGGCATGCTATGTAGCTTATGGGGTACAGCAATTCAGACTGCAATGCTCTAATATCACATTTAGATATCTCTGTTTCAATTCTATTTATGACCTTGACCACATCCCCTGGCTCCGCACATAGGGGACCCACTCTTTCCCTGACTATCCTTTTGCTCCTGATATAGAATGTCTTGGGTTCTCCTTAATCTTACTTGTCAAGCATATTTCATGATCTCTTTTTGCCCTCTATTTTGTTCTTGTTCTCTTATACATGCTCTATATTCCTCAAGAGACTCACTTGATTCCAGTTGCCTATACCTGACATATGCTTCCTTTTTTTCCTGACCAAATCTTAAGTATGCTTTGTCATCTAAGGTTTCCTAATCTTGCCATCTTGGCCTTTCACCCTTACTGGAACATGCTATTCCTGAACTCTTACTAATTCTCTTTTAAAAGAAACCAACAAGTCAGATGTCATTTTATCCTCAAGCATCTGCTCCCAGTCTACTTTCTTCCCCTACTTTATAACCTTAACTTGAGGACCAACCTTATCACTTTAAATAACCACCTTGAAACTTACAGAATTACGTTCACTGTTCCCCAGTATTTCCCCCACTGACACTTCCAGCACCTGTCCAGTTTCATAAGATAGAGTACTGCCCTTTCTCTAGTGGGACTATCTATATTTTGCCTCAAGAATCTCTCTTGGATGCACTTAACAAATTCCACCCCATCTAAGCCCCTTGCACTAAGGCAATTCCAGTCAATATTGGGAAAGGTAGAATCCCCCACTATTATAACATTATTGCTCTCAACCTTTTTGGCGATTTGCTTCACAGAGACTTTGGCTGTGGTTCACTGTTATTTCCACACATACCATGGGTTCTTCTGTGATGGTCCCACTGGATGTGCTGCATAACCAAGCTGGTCTGAATGTACAAGGTATGGACTAAAATAATTACCTATAGGTTCTCCTAAGGAACCCACTCCACAAGTTCCATGCCTTGTCATGGGGATTGACCAGTGTCACCGGAGAGCCAGGGACAGGAGGGATGGAACAGCTTGTATTTGAAATCCTATCCACCACCCCCAGCCCCAGAGTATGCAGAGTGATGGCCTGTACTCATTACACCTTAGACAGTTTCAGATACCGTACCCCTTTTCTTCGAAAGGCTACCACTCTGAATGTGCAAAACATGGTTGACCATGAGAAGAACTTGCATGACTCAGACAGTCCAGTTAGCCTCCTGCAAAAGCTAGCTAACAGGAGGACTCAGTCCTTGTCTGACATCCTCTAACAGAAAGAGGCAGATATAGAGCAGCTGTGAAAGGATAATGATCATGGCAGGCAACGTAGAAGAGAGGGTCTCTGGACTTGCTATAGGAGTAATCTAATCGCCTGTAGGTTCTCCTGAAGGTGCCACTCCATGGGTTCCATGCCTTGTCTTGGAGATTGACCAGTGTAGAACCCAAAGACCATGCATAGAGCAGCCATTAATATTCATTTCACAAGGGAACATGGTTAGAGCTCAGTGCATCATAGTCACTCTTCCCTGCAACTCCAGTAGACCTCATATACAGCTGTTATTGAAAGATTTCAATCATATCTGTAGAGAAGTGTCCGGTAAGATTGTACAAGGTTGGTCATACCAATAGGGAAATTCCACAAATGAATGCAACATTAGAGTCTCCACATAATATAAACACAAAATATGGTGATGCATACAGATTTTTTCTTTCCAAAATTTTAAGTGCTTCAGGAAACTTGACTCTGAAGATACATCACACTGATTGCACAAATAAAAATAACATTACCTGAGGATATATTTTAAATAACATTGAGGATATGACAAATCACATTGATGAAGGTAGAGCAGTGGATGTGGTGTACATGGATTTTAGTAAGGCATTTGATAAGGTTCCTCATGGAAGGCTCATTCAGAAAGTCAGGAGGCATGGGATCCAGGGAAGCTTGTCTGTGTGAATTTAGAATTGGCTCACCCATAGAAGACTGCTGGTGGTTGTAGATGGAGAGTATTCTGCCTGGAGGTTGGTGAGCAGTGGTGTTCCGCAAGGATCTGTTCTGGGACCCCTGCTGTTTGTGATTTTTATAAATGACTTGGATGAGGATGCGGAAGGGTGGCTTAGTAAGTTTGCAGATGACACGAAGGTTGGTGGTGGTGTGGATAGTGTAGAAGGTTGCTGTAGGTTACAAGAGGACATTCATAAGATGCAGATCTGGGCTGAGAAGTGGCAGATGAGAGTTCAATCCAGAAAAGTGTAAAGTGATACACTTTAAAAAATTGAATTTGAAGGCCGAATACAAGGTTAATAGCAGGAGTCTTAGCAGTGTGGAGGAACAGAGGGATCTTAGAGTCCACATCCATAGATCCCTCAAGGTTGCCATGCAGGTTGATAGGGTTGTTAAGAAGACGTATGGAGTGTTGGCCTTCATTAGTCGGGGTATTGAGTTCAAGAGCCGTGAGGTTATGTTACAGCTCTATAAAACTCTGGTTAGACTACACTTGGAGTATTGTGTTCAGTTCTGGTCGCCTCATTATAGGAAGGATGTGGAAGCGTTAGAGAGGATGCAGAGGAGATTTACCAGGATGCTGCCTGGATTGGAGAGCATGTCTTATGAGGAAAGGTTAAGTGAGCTAGGGCTTTTCTCTTTGGAGCAAAGGAGGATGAGAGGTGACTTGATAGAAATGTACAAGATAATAAGAGGCATAGATCGCGTGGACAGTCAGAGACTCTTTCCCAGAGCGAAAATGGCTAACATAAGGGGGCATAATTTTAAGGTGATTGGAGGAAAGCATAGGGGGGATGTCAGAGGTAAGTTTTTTATAGACAGAGTGGTGGGTGTGTGGAATCATCTGATGGCTGAGCTGAGGGACTTAGTGCTGACCAAAAATATTAGTGGCATTTTCATTAATGATGTTACTTTTAAGGCTGATAAGCAAAATGTGAACAAACCAAACTTAGTGGACATCAAAGCTCCTTGAAAATGCTCAACCACTTTTGAAAAATGCCTTGCCAATACAGATAAAACACTACAATTTAAAACTTTCTGCAACATCAGTGTTATGTCTCTGCTTATTATGACTGGAGTCCTAATGTGTTTCAGTGCTGCTGAGTATCAGCATCTAAGTTCAATTTTATTGGTCAACGTGGTTTTATGAAAAGGAAATCATGTTTGACAAATGGGTGTATATATCAAGCAAAGTTGATAGAGGGGGAACCGTAGATGTAGTACTTTTGGATTTCTAGAAGGTATTGTCACATAAAAGACTAATTCATAAGATAAGACTACAGTATTGGGGCAAGTATGTATCAAACATGGATTGAAGACTTGTTAACACATAGAAGACAGAGAGTCGGAGTAAATGACTCTTTTTTGGTTTGGAAGTATGTAACTAGTAACTGGAGTTGCAGTCACCTGATGGAAATGCAATTTTACAAGGGTTCAGTGGTGCATATTTCTTCAGCTACCTTGTTGCCACAGTTCACATCAAACTGACTTAACTATGTGAAAAACATGTTTAGTTCATCTCTTAACTCTAAAATTACAGAAACTGGGGTAGAAAATCATTTTTGGTCAACAGAGGCAAAAACACCTATGATGTCAGCTATTCATTGTAGTTATTAGAAAAGAACTTTGCCAGGGGAATACAGTCTGTGGCCAATAATTTGGCAACATTAATTTTGGGAGTAGAATACAATGGATGGCTAACACCATAACATCTGCTTAGTAACCAAAGATGAATTCCTACCTTGTCACTTTTTTAAAAAACTTGTTTCCATCATTTGAGTCAGTAATCTAAGTGCTAAATATTTTTATCTGTGACCACTGGAGGCAGCAGTGCACCATCTCGATGAGGAATCTGAAGGAGAGACTGAAACAAAATGCTGCTTATTGAACAGGGCTGTTCCATTTGATACTAGTGTTTCTTGCACATACAGAAGCTGTGGTATTTTCAGGTAATGCTGATCCATACAGAGCAAAAGAGCTGTATATTTTTCCAGAGAATTTACAAGTTTTTCAATTGGACATGTAAACAACCATTGCAGAATCTTCTACTAGAACTACCTTGGTATTGGAGAATTGGGCTGGTGAGAGGGATAATGGTAGGTTATGATGTTGAATGCATGGATTTACCTACCCAATGGGACCAGCCATGACTGCAGTGTGGCTACAACAGTAGGGCAGAGGCTAATAACTGATCGATCCCTTAAGGCTTCCTTTGTTTACTAAGCTTAAGACAGGAATATGATGGATATGACTATGATTCCCTCATAGATGGATATGAATGGATGGGTATCATGATATTATCATGAAGGCTATGAATATGATTCCCAAGTGGGTGCCACTGCAACTCAAAATGTTTGATAGTAATCAGGACAAAGCAATTCACTTATTGGTGACACATCCAAAGATAACAAATCTGGTCATCTATTGTCAGGATGTTGCAGTTAGTTTTGTGCATGATCTACAGAATCTGATGCAATAACGTTTCAAGATTAATTCAACAGATGCACGTATTAGCCTCAGTTGTCACAAAGGATGGGAATATTATTGCATCATCCTGACTCAGGTATATCCTTTCTTTCTGTGAACAGCATCTTTATCCTGGAATGTCTACCTCAGACCAACAGCTTAAAGGATTGCCACCAGTGTCTTAGACATAGATAAAAAATTTAGAGCTGGCTGGCATTTCCTGTGCCAGTAGAGGAAATCCAGTTCCATATACTCATATTCCTTGTTACTTTCTACAGAAAGACAAAGGAATTTGATATTCAGCTGGATGTTCTAGGAAATTAAATAGACATCCGAGTGATGATACAGTACAAGGACTTGGTCAATATAGGAATACTAAAAACTATGCCTCTTTCAGTTCTGTTACATCAACAACTGAACATTTTTGTGGAGAAGAAATTTCTTGAGAGACCAACCCCTTTTACTAATGAGTTACAAATAACACCTGACAATGAGGAGTAGCTGATCAGAAAATCTACTGCCTTGCTTCATTAGTTAAATTAGACTCACTTATTAGTATACTCCTTTAGAAAACAAGGCCCTGATTTTCATTCCCACTGCCACCATTCCTTCTGCTTCTCACATCATCCCATCCCACCTTTTCCCTCTGTTTTTGTGCCGTAAAAGAGAACCATTCCTAAAGTATACCTCACACTGAATACAGGTCCCAAATGCAACCACAATAATTTCTCCATAAGGATTTGCTCCTATTAAAGGGAGATGAGTTGAGGAAAAATGCCAAATTTATGAATCTATCCTCAACTGTTTAAACCCTCAGGAAGGAGGTACAGAAGCCTGAAGTCCCACACCACCAGGTTCAAGAACAGCTACTTCTCTTCAACTATTCGGTTCTTGAACTAACTGGGAAAAACCTAAGTCACCACTACAGTTTAGCAACACTATGGTCACTCTGATCACTTTGCACTAAAATGGACTTTTTTTTGTTCTAATTGCATCCTTTTTCTTGTAAAATTGTGTATAATTTCTGTTTATGTTTTTCTTGTGAATGCTGCTTATGTGATGCTATGTGCCTGTGATGTTGCTCCAAGTAAGTTTTTCATTGCACCTATGCATACATGTACTTGTGCATATGACAATAAACTCAACTTTGACCTTGTATAGTTCTGGTGAAGACCAATATGTAATTCTTTTGTTGTGATTCCCAACACTGAATATTTGTTCCAGATAGGGTCTGACTTTGGCTCTGTACAACTGAAGCATAAACTTATTTGATTATCAGATTGGGGGGCTGGATGAGGGGGGGGAATAGATCCCAGTCTCATGCGTTGACCTATCAATGGTTAGATTGGAAACTCATGTTCTTGACTTTCAGGAGCATTGAGATGGGTAGATTTTCATTATAGGATTCTCAAAGCGTATCTGATTTGTGGAAGATTTTCTTTTGAAAGTTTAGCCCATTAGTTGATGGAACAGAGCCACAAAAAAAGTACATGATCAAAGAGGTGATCTTCTCCTTGTCCACCTTTGTAATTTGTAAACTCAGTAGGAAAGTAAATAAAATGGACTATGAAATGGATTATCCATGAGATATTTTCTGAAAGACTGTGACAGCACTTAAGTGGCATCCATTAACAGTGGAACCTGAGCCCATGGAGCTGGGTGTGGTTGCCATAATCTCTTCAGTGCAGCTAGAGTTTTGCGTGTTTCAAGTGAGATTAGGTAGATAGCAAGTTGAAATAAAACAAAACACTTCAATCATAAGAAGAGGTTTAGGATGGATGGTTTCAACTGGCGTAAACAGGATTAGTCATCCATCTGACATTACACAACCCACCATTAGAGTTTCAAAATAAGAAGCATATCACTTTCACACCTTTATTCAATTTGTGCAGAAAGGAAGAATGATTACAAATACAAAGGCTCATTAACAAAGAACAGAACAGTGCAAATGGAATGGCATTATAGAGATGAACAATACATTATCTGAAAATGTAATATCAGATTAGTTTAACCTGCAAAATGTTATTGTGATCAGTTTTATTGAGCAAGAAGTGAAGGGAGAGGCTATATCTGAATCATCTTTAGTACTAGCAGATAGAATTAATTGAAAGTAGGACACACTTTCTAGGCTCCCATGCACATGCCTGAAAGTAGGTCCTTTTATTGATGTGAGCAAATGGCATTTTAGTCTGATCTAAAGATGCTGATGTGCACCTAAGTGGATAGCAGACTATTTTTAGAAGAACAATGACAAAATTCCTGACTTGCCTGAATTTAAAAAAGAATAAACATAGTAAAATCTTTTGCGGAAGTAATGGGCAATCTATCCATAGATGGTAATTATTTCAGATTCCTGTTTTTTCAAAATGGATTCACAAAGCTTGAAGATGAACGAGATCAACTTCCATTAGCACTAACGAGATATAATCAAGCACTTATTTAGAGGAATGAAAAATTGGTTTTATGGAGGGAATATAGGTGGAAAGTGGCTGAAGGATGTTGAACAAAGACATTAAGTATGCACTGGAAGTTTGATTCTGAAGACTAGAGAATATAACATAAGGGTTTAGAAATTCATTCACATAACACTTTAGCACTGGATGAAATGGGATGTTCTAGGTATTGGTATTGGTATTGGTTTATTATTGTCACTTGTACCGAGGTACAGTGAAAAACTTGTCTTACAAACCGATCTTACAGGTCAATTCATTACACTGCAGTTACATCAAGTTAGTACAGAGTTCATTGATGTAGTACAGGTAACAAAGAACAGTACAGAGTAAAGTGTCACAGCTACAGAGAAAGTGCAGTGCAATAAGGTACAAGGTCACAACAAGGTAGATTGTGAGGTCATAGGTCATAGTCCATCTCATTGTATAAGGGACCTGTTCAATAGTCTTATCACAGTGGGGTAGAAGCTGTTCTTAAGTCTGGTGGTATGTGCCCTCAGGTACCTGTATCTTCTACCCGATGGAAGAATAGAGAAGAGAGAATGTCCCGGGTGGGTGGGGTCTTTGATTATGCTGGCTGCTTCACCAAGACAACGAGAGGTAAAGACAGAGTCCAAGGAGGGGAGACTGGTGTTCACGATTTGCTGGGCTGTGTCCACAACTCTCTGCCGCTTCTTGAGGTCTTGGGCAGAGCAGTTGCCATACCAAGCCGTGATACATCCAGATAGGATGCTTTCTGTGGTGCATCAGTAAAAGTTAATCAGTTGCTTTCTGATATGAGGTGTACTTGCATATCTGATACAATTTCAGCACCAGGTGTGTATCAAGTGATGACATTCCCTGTGGAACACATGTCTTTTAGTGTCCCTGGAGAATTAAGTGCATGTTCTCATGGGAGCGACCAGCATTGGCCACTGTCAGGACAACTGTGTTTCCATCATACCGTGTCAGGCTTGGATCTTTCTAAATTTAAATTCCATTGTTAAATTCAAATAATTTAAAAAATAGGAGGATGATTAGGCCATATTGTCCCTCAAGCCTGTGCCACTGTTTTGTGACTGATCTAATCTTGCAATCAGTTTGATTTTCCTACTTGTTCCCCATAACCCACATTTCCTCTGTGGACCAAAAATCTATTTTGAATGTACTCAATGATTCAACCTCCGCAGCCCTCTGGGGCAGAGAATTCCAAATTCACAATCCCTTGAAGAGAAGAAATTGCTTCTCACTGTCATCATAAATGGGTGACTCCTTATTCTGAAAGTATGCTCCTAATTCTAGATTTCTCCATGAAGGGAAACAGCCTTTCAGCATTCCCTCAGGGTCTTGATGGGGTCTTTGACCTGAAATGTAAAATCTGCTTCTCTTTCCACAGGTGCTGCCTAATGCTGAGTGTTTCCAGCATTTTCTCTTTTTATTTCAGATTTCCATTATTTGCAGTTTTTTTGACTTTCAGTGTCTTGTATAATTTCAATAAGGGCACTAGTCAATTTTCTAAATTTTGATGAATACAGGCTCAACCTGTGTAGACTTTGCTCATAAAATAATCTTTCATTCTAGGAATCAATTTAGTGAATCTCTTCTGAACTGGCTTCAGTGCAAATATATGCCACTTAAATCCAAAACTACATTCAATATTCCAGGCCTGGTCTTGCTAAAGCCATTAGAATTATAGCAAGAGCTCCCCATTTTTATACTCTAGCCTCTTTCCAATAAAGGCCAACGTTCCATTTGCCCGCCTTAATACTTGCTGTATCCGCAGGCTAACTTTCTGTATTTCATGTACAAATACCCAGATACTTCTTTACCATTCTGTAATGTCTCCATTTAACAATATTCTGCTGTTCTTCCTCCAATGTGGATAACTTCACATTTCCCCACATTATACTCTATCTGCCCAATTTTTGCCCACTCTCTTATTCTATCCATATTCCAGTGGAGGCTCTGTGTTCTTTCAAATTGTCTTCCCATCCCTCTCCATATCATCAGCAAATTTGGCTGTGATAAACTCAGTTCCTTTATCTAAGATATTGATAAAGATTGCAGATGGTTGAAGCTCAGCACTGACCCTGTACCACCCAGGTAGTTACAGTTTACCAACCTGAAAATGTTCCATTTATCCTGACTCTCTTTTCAGTTAATTAAAGAATCCATGCAACTATTGGCTCCTACAATGATCTCTTACTTTGTGCAGTAACCTTTTATGTGGCACCTTATCAAATGCCTTCTGGAAATCTGGTTTCCCTCTATCCAGGTTGCCCATTACGTCTTCAACAAATTTTAATAAACTTACACAATACTGTTTTGCTTTCATATAACTTCAATGCCTCTACTTGATTATACTATAATTTTCTCAATGTCATGAAGAATGGATTCCAGCTTTCTTCCCATGATAGGTGTCAAGCTACCTGATCTAGAGCTTCCTGTTTCCTGTCTCCCTCAGTTCTTGAATAGAGGTGTTAATTTGGGGTTTTCCAATCTACTGGAATCTTACTGCAATCTAGGGAGCTTTGGAAGATCGTAACCAGCTCTATCTTTTTCCAGCCACTCTTCCTCACCCATGGTATTGACACCTTCCATCTACATCCACCAGTCCCATATCTAGATTAGCAAAAGATTCAGTCTTCAGAATCCTTGAACACTCAATCCAAACTGAGATTTCAACCCTCAGTTGCCTGTCTCTCTAATGTCATGATTAGCCCTCCTTATATCCTTTTGATGTTGCTTGATCTAAATTGTTTCTTGACCCACCACTGCATCCCCTCCTACCCCGGTCCAATGGGGCTTCTGACCACTGGTCTCTTATTGACCACCAACTCACATCATCAGCAGCATCCACCCTTCTAGACTTGATCGCAGCTGATGAAATATCAGTTCGGCATGGACATTATTGTTCAAGTTCAAGTTTATTGTTGTCATAGGCATATCTACACAGGGTATAAATGCCATGAAAATTAGCTTTTTTGCAGCAGCAGCACAATACATTACAAGATGAGGACAGACGTAAGTTAATGTAAACACATTAACATAAATTATTCTTACACATGTGCAAAATAAACGACAAAATAAACATAACACTAGTACAAGATTGAGAGAGAAAAAATAATAGTCTGAGGTAGTGTTAAGGATTTCCAGGTCGGTTCAAGAACCTGATGGTGGTGGGGAAGAAGCTGTTGTTGAACCTTGAGGTGTGGTTCTTCAGAATCCCTGTACAATCTGCCTGATGGCAGCATCGGGAAGAGGGCATAGCCTGGATGGTGGGTGTCCCTGATGATGGATACCATCTTACTGAGACATCGCTTCCTGTAGATGTCCTTGATGGTGGTGAGAGCTGTACCATGATGGAACTGGCTGAGTCTACCACTCTCTGTAGCCTCTTGAATTCCTGTATATTGGAGCTTCCAAACCAGGCCACGATGCAACCAGTCAGGATGCTTTCCTCTGTAAATCTGTGGAAGTTTGTCAAAGTCTTTGATGACATGCTGAACCTCCTTAAACTTCTAAGGTAGTAGAGGTGCTGGCACACCTTCTTCATGGTTGCATCTATGTGCTGGGCCCAGGACATAGATGCAACCATGAAGAAGGTTGACATCTGGGAACTTGAAGCTGCTTATCTTTTCCACTGCAGGCCCCTCAAGGAGGATTGGTGCATATTTACCACACTTCCCTGACAATGGTGAGCAGGCTTACAGCTGAAACAGTTCTTGCTGTACTGTGTAATGTTGATATAGAGCAAACTTGCTGGCAGTAGGCCAAGAAATTTAAATTGGAAATGGTGGGAAGCAGTCTGGTTTACCAGAATTAATGGTTGTGAAGTGGGGTCAGTTCATTGGTTATAATGGGCAGACTGGATATATCAGAAAGCGTAGAAGATGCCCGCCTTGTATCAAAATCTATCCTCAGTCATAGTTTTATCACAAGTACCTGGGCATGACAGAGTGTATGGAATCCGATGAAGTTCAGTGTCTGAAGTTTCTAAGATAATTGCTGGTGATCTCAAATAATAGCTTCAGTGCATTGAAGTGTCCCTTGTAATGAAAAGTAAAGGCATTTGCTGCCAATCATCTGCTAAGCTCCTGCAAGGTTGAGCTGATATTACCTGCAGGAGCAGGTGTGCAGGCATCTAAAAATAATGGTGGAAGGAGATGGTGGTTATGGGGAAGTTGAATATGAAGAGAATTAGACAAAAGGATGTTGTTTTCTTTAGCTCTGCAATAGAACATAGAACATTACAGCACAGTACAGGGCCTTCAGCCCACAATGTTGTGCCGACATTTTATCCTGCTCTAATATCTATCTAACCCTTCCCTCCCACATAGCCCTCCATTTTTCTATCATTCATGTGGCTATCTAAGAGTCTCTTAAATGTCCCTAATGTATCTGTCCCCACACCTCTGCCAACAGTGCGTTCCACGCACCCACCACTCTGTGTAAAAAACTTACCTCTGACATCCCCCTTATACCTTCCTCCAATCACCTTAAAATTATGCTCCCTCATGTTAGCCATTTTTGCCCTGGGAAAAAGTCTCTGACTGTCCACGCGATCTATGCCTCTTAGCCTCTTATACACCTCTATTAAGTCATCCCTCATCCTCCTCCTCTC
This sequence comes from Pristis pectinata, assembly GCF_009764475.1. Taxonomy (NCBI): domain Eukaryota; kingdom Metazoa; phylum Chordata; class Chondrichthyes; order Rhinopristiformes; family Pristidae; genus Pristis; species Pristis pectinata. Next base: position 63,521,544 of record NC_067410.1, read on the forward strand.
CAAAAAGAAAAGCCCTAGCTCACTCAATCTATCCTCATAAGACATGCTCTCCAATCCAGACAGCATTCTGGTAAGTCTACTCTGCACCCCCTCTAAAGCTTCCACATCCTTCCTATAATGAGGTGACTAGAACTGAACACAATACTCCAAGTGTGGTCTAACCAGAGTTCTATGGAGCTGCAACATTACCTCATGGCTCTTGAACTCAATACCCCGAATAATGAAGGCCAACACACCATATGCCTTCTTAACAACTCTATCGACCTGCGTGGCAACCTTGAGGGATCTATGGACGTGGACCCCAAGAGCCCTCTGTTTCTCCATACTGCTAAGAGTCCTGACATTAACCTTGTATTGTGCCTTTAAATTCAATCTTTCAAAGTGTAACACTTCACACTTTCCTAGGTTGAAATCCATCTGCCACTTCTCAGCCCTGTTGTAATCTACAGCAACTTTCTACACTATCCACAACACTACCAACCTTCGTGTCATCTGCAGACTAACTAACCCACCCTTCCACATCCTCATGCAAGTCATTTATAAAAATCACAAAGAGCAGGGGTCCCAAAACAGACCCCTGCAGAACACCACTGGTCACCGACCTCCAGGCAGAATATGCTCCATCTACCACCACCGTCTGTCTTCTATGAGTGAGCCAGTTCTGAATCCACACAGCCAAATTTCCTTGGATCCCATGCCTCCTGACTTTCTGAATGAGCCTTCCATGAGGAACCTTATCAAATGCCTTACTAAAATCCATGTAACCCACATCCACTGCTCTAGCTTCATCAATGTGCTTTGTCACATCCCCAAAGAATTCACTCAGGCTCGAGGCATGACTTACCCCTCACAAAGCCATGCTGACTATCCCTAATCAGCCTGTGCTTCTCCAAATGCCCAAAAATCCTGTATCTAAGAATTTTCTCCAGTAACTTGCCCACCACTGAAGTAAGACTCACTGGTCTGTAATTCCCAGGGTTATCCCTACTCTCTTTCTTAAACAAAGGAACAACATTCGCCACCCTCCAATTATCTAGCACTACTCCTGTGGCCAGTGAGGATGCAAAGATCATCGCCAAAGGTGCAGCAATCTCTTCCCTCGCTTCCCGTAACAACCTTGGATATATCCCATCCGGCCCTGGTGACTTATCTATCCTGATGTTTTTCAAAAGTTCTAGCACATCCTCTTTTCTCACATCGATATGTCCAAGCATATCAGCCTGTCGTATGCCATCCTCACAAACGTCAAGGTCTTTCTCACTGGTGAATACTTAAGCAAAGTATTCATTAAGGACTTCCCCTACTTCTTCTGGCTCCAGGCACATGTTTCCTCTTTTATCCCTGATCGGTCCTACCCTCACTCTAGCCATCCTCCTATTCTTCACATGCGTGTAGAATGCCTTAGGGTTTTCCTCAATCCTACTCGCCAAGGCCTTCTCAGCCCCCTTCTAGCTCTCCTAAGTCCATTCTTAAGCTCCCTCTCGGCTACCTTGTAACTCTCCAGAGCCCTGTCTGATCCATGCTTTCTAAACCTTAGGTAAGCTTCTTTCTTCCTCTTGACAAGCTATTCTATGTCTCTTAGCAACCACAGTTCTTTCACTCTGCCATCCTTACCCTGCCTCAGTGGGACAAACCTATCCAGAAGCCCATGCAAGTACTCCATAAACAACCTCCACATTTCCACTGTGCACTTTCCCAAGAACGTCTATTCCCAATTTACGCTCCCAAGTTCCTGCCTAATAGCATCATAATTTCCCCTCTCCCGATTAAATACTTTCCCAATATTGTCTGCTCCTATCGCTCTCCAAGGCTATGGTAAAGGTCAAGGAGTTATGGTCACTATCTCCAAAATGCTCTCCCACCGAGAGATCTGAAACCTGATCAGGCTCATTGCCTAGTACCAGGTCCAGAATGGCTTCTCGTCCAGTTGGCCTGTCCACATACTGTGTCAGGAATCCTTCCTGGACACACCCAACAAACTCTGACCCATCTATCCCCCTTACACAAAGGAGGTGCCAATCAATATTAAGGAAGTTGAAATCACCCATGACAGCAACCCTGTTATTTTTGCACCTCTCCAAAATCTGCCTCCCGATCTGCTCCTCAATGTCTCTACTGCTACTTGGGGGGGGGGGTCTGTAGAATACTCCCAATAGAGTGATCGCTCCTTTCCTGTTTCTGACTTCCACCCACACTGACTCAGTAGACGATCACTCCAGGACATCCTCCCTTTCTACAGCTGTGACACAGCCCCCGATCAGCAAAGTCACTCTTCCACCTCTTTTACCCCCGTCCCTGTCTCTTTTGAAACATCTAAACCCTGGAATATCCAGCAGCCATTCCTGCCCTTGTGACAGCCTAGTCTCTGTAATGGCCACCACGTCATAGTTCCATGTACTTACCCATGCTTTAAGCTCATCACCCTTGTTCCTGATACTTCTCTTAAAGTAGACACACTTCAGCCCATCCAACTGACTGCAATTTCGCCCTTTCAAATGCCTATCCTTCCTCACAGCCTTCCTCTGCATCTACTTGTACACTAAATGCACCAACCTCTGACCTATCACTCTGGTTCCCATTCCCCTGCCAAACTAGTTTAAACCCTCCCTAACAATTCTAGCAAACCTGCCCACAAGAATATTGGTCCCCCTCAAGTTCAGGTGTAACCTGTCCCTTTTGTACAGGTTGTATCTTCCCCAGAAGAGATCCCAGTGATCAACAAATGTGAAACCTTGCCCCCTGCACCAACTCCTCAGCCACGCGTTCGTCTGCCAGATCAACCTATTCTTACCCTCACTGCCATGTAGCACAGGCAGCAATCCTGTAGATTACTACCCTTGAGGTCCTGCTTTTCAGCTTCCTACCTAGCTCCCTATATTCCCTCTTCAGGACCGCATCTCTTTTCCTACCTATGTCATTGGTACCAATGTATCAACAAATATAGCAGTTACTCTCCTGCATTATAGTGAGCTGCTGGAGGTACAGTTAACACTTGCAGTCTGCTGCATTTGTGATTGTATGCCACCTTGTCCTGCTATAGGGAAAGATGTGTCAGTAGTTGTGTAATCTCATTTGTTGAAACAGTTGCCATGATTGAAGAGATAGCAGATAGATTTGGGTATGAAGTTTGGATCAGTGGATGTTAGCCAGGGTTCCTAATGTATAAAAAGTATTCTTAGGTGACAAATGCATATTGCACTAAACAACATAGAAGGCTGTTGATGCTTTTGGAGGAAGGGAGATGAAGATAAATCTTCAACATTCAACTTTCCATGTGAGTTAATTAAAACTCTTGCAGCAAATAAGATGCTGGAGGAACTCAGCTGGTCAGGCAGCATCTGTGGAGGGAAATGGACAGTCAACATTTCGAGTCAAGACCCTTCATCCAGTCCACAATCCCACTCAATAGTGCAAGAAGTTTTATAATCTGTCGACATATATCAAGGTGATCTGTACCAATGTTTACATGTACAGATAAGATAGCTTCACAGAAGATGTATTTTTTGCGATGGTGGAGTGTGATAGAGATGTTGTAACTGGAGCTGAGATTCACTCATTCATGTCTTACTTTCAAAGCAGGTGGACCTGTAGAGCAGGATATGAGAGAATTTTGTATGACATCTGGTCTCTTCCCGGTGATTATTGGTGTACAGTTTTGGTGTGGAGAAGGTTACTTAATTGGGTAGTTTTATTTTATTGGCTACTTGTGAAAATTGCTTGTATTGCACATGGCCTATGCCTGCTTCTTTTGCTGAGCTATAGATATTCACTATGGATATTTTGGTAGCTTTGTTCTGCTTCTTTTCCTTTTGCTCTCTAGACTCTGCTTCATGGCCCTCAGGCTCTGGAGTTCTTTGTAATTCTTCATTTAGCTGCTGTTGCAAGGATGTGCAGCTTGCAGCAGATGACAAAAAACTCTTCTTATCTGCTTGGCATATACTGCACATCACCCTGGACTGATGGAGGCAATAAAATCTCATCTTCAGGAGACTTATGCTAATTTCCATGACAATTGTGTTACTTGTGTAGCTTTCATTTGTGTTTAACTGCTAAGGTTCAGAGTCACCATGCTGTTTCTTGCTAGGGAAGTGGCAAGTAGTCTTTGCCCCCAAGATTCATTCCTAGGGAGGAACAAGTGCTTCCCAGAAACATGGTATTCATTATGAGGTATATATTTTATATGATCCACAGTGACCAGCATTTTCAGGATTTGTAAACCTTTCCTGTTAATAGAAAGCTCTAAGCTCATGGCCTTATGGGAAGCCAGCAATCTCACTTGTCCTCATTGTAATCAAAGTAGATGAAGACAAAAGAGACTACAGAGGCTGGAATCTGGATCATAAACTGGAATGCTGGAAGAACTCAGCAGGTCAAGCAGAATCAGTGGAGGCAAAAGCTGTAAGCTGACCTTTTGGGTCACAACCCTGCAGCAGAACTGAGAGGGAAGAGGAAAAATTGTCAGTATATAGCAGTACAAGGGAGGGGTAGGACAGAGGCTGGTAGGTGATAGATGGAACCAGGTGAGGGGGTTGATGGGCAGATAGAATCAGGTGGGGGAGAGGGAGGGGAAGGGTTGAAGGGATGGGAAAGGCAAACAAAAGGAGAAGAAATCTAGGTGGACAGATGAATGTGTGTGGGAGGAGAACATTGGGTGTGTGGGTTACCTGAAAGTGGAAAATTCAATGTTTACACCTTTGGGTTGGAAACTACCCAAGTAGAATATGAGATGTTGTTCTTCCAATTTGCATTTTGTAAAATAGATGAATATGGGCAAAATAATTTCTTCACAATTACAGTGGTCTGGGTGACCTCTCTGATGTGATGATGAACAACAAATTGGGAGACATGGCAGAGATCTTCTGCAGCTGCTTGGACAAAACCTGTGGACGTGAGGTTGAGAGTCATCATGACTTCAACCTGGACAGAGAGGGTAGGTCAATCGGAGAGTGCAGTCTTATCAATTTCCACAGAATCTTACATTCTTTAGTGAAGGCAGCCTTAGAAAATCTGCAAATATATTGTTCATCAGAGAATTCTAGGTAGGATATGGTGTCTCTGAAAAGTAGCCCCTTTGCTGGTGGACATAATTCCTGCTTCAATGTTCCCTGGCCCACCCTAATTGCCCAACCATGCCATAGCAATGTTTCCAGTAATGGAATGCCTCCAGTGTGATATCACTGAGGCACCCAATAAATGTGTGCTTCAGCAGCCAAATGCTGAAAAGTAAAACCATGTTAGTTATAGCTCGTCTTTTGCACTTTGAAAGAAATTTGAACACCCTGCAGTCCTCTCTGAAGGGTGTCTAATAAAGAATCCCAGTGTCATCAGTGTGCCCCTTTAAATGGCAAAAAAGGTGAAAACCTAAACCAATGCATCCCTAATTCTACCACGAATGTTCCTTGATGGTTGTAATGTGGAGCTTTCCGATCCTACTTATATTGGTAGGAGCAGAAACATGCATACCTGAATAATGTCATTATTTAATGCAGGCAGGGAGAGCACTGGGTGTGCTAAAGTGAATAGTACACAGCAATGCCAGGTCTAATTTTGTGTCTGGTTCATTTTCACTTGTAAATGATTGTAATGTGATCTATTCCTGTGAAAGTCAAAAATGGAGTACCTGTATTTTAAGGTGGTACATTATCTAATTTCCAGGCTGCCATGTTTTGCTATACACTGTTCAATTGATAGAAATACATCAAATATATAATACACAAATTGGCCATCTGATGACATTTATGGTTCATTCAAACCACTGACTTTTCTTTATCTAACTCTTTCAGCACATTGTTATGAAGCCTCCCCTCCAATGCTTATAAAGCCTCCGCTTAAATGCATCTACTTTGCTTGTCTTATCCATTCCCTGTAGTAGCAAATTTCACATTCTCACTGTTCTGGGTAAAGCTATTTTCTGCGTTCCTTGTTTGATTTCCTACTGAGTGTCTTATACTCACAATTTATAGTTTTGCTCTACATAAACGTGGAAACGTTTGTTCTCTAATTTTTCAAAATTGTTCCTTGAGTTCAAGAGAAGGAAGACTTAATTACTTTTTTCTGATAGGTATAACTTTAAATTTCTGGCACCATCCTTGTAATTTCTTTTGCACTCTCCATTCACTTTACTCCCACACAGGCCATTTCAACCATAAAGCACTCATTTTTATACTAATCCCACCCTCACCCATTTTATCTCCCCACATTCCCATCAGTTGCCCCTCCCTCACCCAACACAGATTCTGCCATTTATCTATACACGAGAAACAATTTACAGTGGATAATTAACCACCAATCTGAACATTTTTAGGATGTAGGAGGAAACCAGAGCACCTGGAAGAAACCCATGCGGTCTCAGGGAGAACATGCAAACTCCACACAGAAAGTACCAGAAATAAGAATATGACTAGGTCCAGAATGGTAATGCTGGCATCAAATCAGTATTGCAAGCAGGATGCTGTCATGATTTCCCTGTAAGTGATCATTCCATCCATGCACTCTAACCCATTTACAATTATGGCACATCACACGCTTTCTATCAAGAGTATGTGTGTACGTTGTAGGAGTCATTTTAATGATTGAAGAAATGTTTGTGAAACTCAGACAGTCGGTAAAACTGAGCTTAGAGTCATACAACACAGAAACAGGCCATTCAGCCCACCATGTCCATGCTGCCTATTGTACCTATCTATGCTAATCCCTTTTACCCATAGTAAGCTTCTGTGCTTTGGTGATTCAAATGCTTGTCGAGGTGCTTTGTAAGTGTAGTGAGTATCTGCCTCCACCCTCTTTAAGGCAGCACATTGCAGATTCCAACCACTCTCTGTGTGAACAAACTCCCTTTCAGATCACCTCTAAACCTCCTCCTCTCAACTTCAACCTATGCCCTCTCTTCTTAGACACTCCCACCATGGGAGAAAGATTTTTACTATTTGCCCCATTTATCCATTTCATAATTTTTTATACCTCTCTCAAGTCACCTGTCAGCCTCCTTTGCTCCAGTCCCTCCTTATAATTGTAATGCACCAATCCAGGCAACATCCTGGTGAATTTTCTCTGCACTCTCTCCAGAGCAATCACATCTTTCCTGTAGTATGGTAAACAGAACTGCACACAATACTCCATGTGTAGCCTAACCAATGTTTTATAAAGCTGTAATATGATGTCCCAACTCTTATATTCTATGCCATGGCCAATGAAGGCAAGCATCCCATATGCCTTCTTTATCACCTTGTCCATTTGGTGCTGCCACTTTCAAAGATCTATGGACTTGTACTCCAAGGTCCTTCTGTTCATCAACACCCTCTAGAGCCCTATCATGTGTACATCCAACTCATGTTTGCCTTCCCAAAATGCATCACCTTTCATTTGTCTGGATTAAATTCTATTTGCACCTGCTTTCCCCAACTTTTCAGCTGGTCTAAATGACCTTCCCTGACATCGACAACATCACCAACTTTCATATCATCTGCAAACTTACTTATCATACCTCATCCATTGATATCCATATTGTTAATGTGTATCACAAACATCAAGGGTCTCAGCACCAATCCTTATTGGACACCACAACTGTGACCATATTACTCTTATGCCTTTCTGCGATTTATCTACATGTCTTAATATTGCTCCCTTTATTATTTGATATTTAAGAATATCAATACTGTAAATAAAACTAATTTGTGTTCGAGGTCGAGATCTACATTTGGGACAAATATACATTGGGCACTACCATGAGACAGTAGTCGTTTTGACTTTTTCCATGTGTATGAAAAGTAACATGAAAAATCAGAAAAAAATGTTTATAATTACTCCCATCACTCCTAGGTCCCAGAAGCTGTTTTTAAGCATGTTGCCATCCCACTTCTATCATTCATATTACATTATTAGAGAAATATACAAAAACTGGAGACAAAGAAGCAGTAAGGTCTATTGGTTTCTTTTAAGAAATCTAGGACATAACAGTCTAATTTTCTAGATCAAATGTCATTCTTTGTAAAACAAACAATAAATTCATTGCTAAGAAATGACAAGTGCTACATTTTGGTACTAAGAATGAGAAGAGCCAATATAAACTAGAGGGCACAGTTCTAGAAGAGGTACAAGAACAGAGTGATCTGTGGTATATGTGCATACTTTGTCAAAAGTGGCAAGGCTAATCGAGAAAGTCATTAAAAAAAGAATTCCAGGCTTCATTATTCTAGTACTCTAAGAGAAAGGAAATTACATTGAACTTTCATAAGACACAGATTTGGTCAGAACTGGAAAAGACGAGTGAGGGCAAATATGAGTGCCCAAGAAAGGAAAAGACTAGAAAGAGCAAATCTAGCCCCCGAAATTCAAGAGAAGGATAATTTGTAATGAAGAATAAGGAAGTGGTTGAGGAACTAAACACTTAGTGTGCAACTCTCTTCACAGAAGAAGATACACAAAATATGCCAAATATATTAGTGAACCAAGGGTTCAGCAAGAATGGTGAAACAAAGTATTAGTCAAAAGATAGTGCAGAGAAGTTGGTGAGCTTGAAAACTGATGAATCCAAAGGACACGATGATCTACATCAAAAGCTTTGAAAGAGGTGCTTTTGGAAATAGTGAATATTCTGGTTGTCATCTTCCAAAGTTCTATAAATTCAGGAATTGTTCCTGTGAATTGGACAGTAGCTAATGCAACTTCACTATTTAGGTAAGAAGGGAGAAAGGAAATATGGAACTATTGCTTGATGCTAGTGGTAGTGAAAATTCTGGAACCTATAATGAAGATAAAATTAATTTTAAAAAACACTTTGAGAAGAATAATAGGATTGAGGAGAACCACAAGAATTTATGAAAGGAAAATCATGTTTGACTAATCTGCCAGAGTTCCTTGAGGATGTGATTAGTAGAATTGATAAGGGAGAAGCTACGGGTGTGGTGTATTTGGATTTTTGGAAGTCTTTTGACAAGGTCCCACACAGGAGGTTGGTCAACAAGATTAATGTACATGGAACTGGTTATCAGAAAGAAAGTAAAGAGTATGAATAAATAGATCATTCTCAGGTTGTCCAGCTGTGATTAGTGGGATACTGCAGGGATCAGTGCTTGGGCCCCAGCTATTCACAATCTGCATCAACAATTTGGCTGAGAGGACCAAATGTCATATTTGTATGTCTGAGTGAACACAACTGAGATGAATACATGTTTTGATATTAAAAGGATATGGAGATAGTGCTGAAAAGTGGTGCTGAGGTAGAAGATTAGCCATGATCTTGATGAATGATGGAGCAGGCTCGATACCTTACTGCTATTCCTATTTCTTGTTCTTATCTGACTGGCATATTGTGTCCAGTTCTGGGTGCCACACTCTAGGATAATATGCAGAAACTGGGGTTGTTCTCTTTGGAATAGAGGAGGTTGAAGGAAGGGAATAGAAAACAAGAAACTGTTCCCATTTTTTGTAGGTCAAGAACCACAGGACATAGGTAATTAGCAAAAGAAGCAAAAATGACATGAGGAGGATCTTTTACGTATGTTTAGGGTCTGGAATACACTGTCAGGGATAGTAGCTGTGACATTGTGTTGTATGGTTTGGGGAGAGATCAGGATAGGAATTGGCAGTTTCTACTGGGGGAAGGCAGGGAAACATATCAGGACCTGCAGTATTCTTATGGCAGAATAAACTGGAGGCAGCATTCCGGGAGCTAAAATTCAGGTGAACAGGTGATTGGGGACTGGCCTGGTGATCAGTGGCTAGTGGTGGTGGGGTTTGGACAGAGAAAAATGAGGGGTGACCAAAGAATGACAGTAAACAATTAACTTAAATGCTCAGACATCTTAGTCCAGTGCTGTGATAGTAAAGTTTAGTTGATTCAGCAAGAAGACAGAAGAGATAGCAGATGCCCATGGCTACCCATTTGATCTGCAGAAAGTGGGAGGTATTGAAAGAGAAGTTGTTGAGGGTAAAATAGTAAATACTGTTTAAAATCTCAGTGTTAAGCAATGTCTCCAGGTGATAGAGACATAGAGTAACACAGCATAGAAACAGGCCCTTTGGCCCAACTCGTCCATGCCAACCATGGTGCCCACCTAGCTAGTCCCATTTGTCTGTATGTGGCCCATATCCCTCTAAGCCACTCCAATCCATGTACTTATCCAAATGTGGAGATGAACATTAAAAAAAATCTGAAATGGGTTCATCAATCTCTTCAGAAACTTAAGTCACCATTTATGGACTGAAAATATATTACTAGATTTATTTTTGTATTCTTACATGTTCTAATGCTTTGATTCACACCATGAGGGTTTATTAATGACAGTACAATTGAGCTCACTGTTTACAGGCTCTCTGCCAAAGTATTCAATTTACAATATACAATCAGGACCTTTAAAGAAGATATAGTTGGCAGACATTTTTTTACTTGTATATTTGTAAAACACATCCTCTTTCTCCTCCAGGTGACAGAGCAGTTCATAGTTCTATACTCAAAGCAAATACTGAGCATTTAATGGAAATTGACAGCAAATTCGGAATTTCCATGAGAATGCTAAGGTCTAAGAATTGCATTGACTGTTTGTGATATTTTTCACAAGTACAATTCATGAAGCCCAGATTAGGAGTGTGAAGCTGCAATGAGTTTCTGCCACAAGTTTGGGAACCCACTCAGACAACCTATGCCAGGTTGAGACTCTTTTTGTCCATTTCACTGGAAGCGAATGGCTACTAAGATTTTTTTCATCTGTTGTATTTGTTTTAAAAATGTGAGTGTTTTTTTTTATGTTTAATAGTTTTTACAAATAACTTTAAGTTTTTGAATATTTCTGACAGCGTTGGCAGTTAAAGTATAGGTTTCAAAGTCTGTTTGTGTTGAGGTATATACTAGACCCCCATCCTCCCCATTTGTGACAGCATCTGTCACAGGAGGTCCTGTCATGATGCAGTGCCTCGCTACAGCTACTGGAGCTGGCTTTTCTCAGTAGATTCTCACTAAAGAAATGCAAGGTGAGTGGGATTTTTTTCTCCTGGGTCAACAAGGGGGGCTGCTGACTGCAAATTTTGGGCCATGTTTCAAAGACACTGTTTCTAATCACAGGCCCTTTTAGGAATACAAAGCATGATGTCTTTTTTAGGATTTGAATAAGATGTGGGTCTCTAATTGAACATTTAACCAGTTTAAGGTCAGGGATGTTGAATATGTTTCAGTCCAGTACATTATACATACTTCTAGTAGAGTTTGAGTGAAGCATATATTAAGGATGTTAAAGTTGGCTTGTTCTCTCTAGAGACTATGGGACATCAATACGTAAAATCTTCCTGAGATTAAGAGAATCTCCTGCAATATTTGAAACATTAATGACCTAGTTAAAATGACAAGTATTCTTGTTTAATTGATTAATGTAATTTGGGCTCATAGACTCCAACATTACAGACTGCCTGAAATAATCAGTTGATGAAGAGGGAAATTCAAAGGTAGATCTAATTATGAGAAAGAAATTAGTATATTGTATCATTTTTACAAATGAATCAACAGAGATTCATGATGAGATGGTTGTGTAAATGGGATGAATTCAGAAAAAACATTAGAAGTACACAAATAAAATGAGTCTGGCACCAGATGGAATAGTTTCAAGACATCAAGGTAGTCAGGAAAGAGATGGTAGAGGTTCGAATCACAATTAATGGGTGGTTAGTAACTACTCTTCAAAAGTAATGCATTGGCACTTGGGGAATATCCTGAAGACTTAGGAAAAGTTGTTAAGTTTCGTGAAAACATAGTTTCCCATCATAGAAATTACACTATTTCCATGATTTTACTTTCCTTGTTTGAAATATCCTGAGAACATAAGACGTGCAATATAAATGGAGAATCTTCTTTCTTTGAGATCACTTCAGTTGGCCTCAGTAGCCCTCACACCCTTACACCCCACCACCACCCCCCCCCAGCCCCACCATCTCCAACACCCTGCCTCACCGCATCAGATTTACTGCATCCAACTATTATCCAACAGCTCAGTATTTGAGTTGTCAGTGTTTAGCTCACTTGGTTAAGTTATCAAAAGGTATCTGAAACGATTAATTGGATGAACCTCAAATGGTAATTGAAATGGCTATTTACTTGAGCTATCTGTTTGATATGGATCCTCTTGCCAAGCAAGAATCAATGACTTCCTGAATGGAGAATGCAAAATAGCAAAATAAACCTCATGTCCCTGCAGGTTTCACTGAGTCTTACCCAGCAGTACGTCTGAAGAGGACCAGAAATGGTAAGGTACAATTTATTTTTCTTGGGTCCGGTGGCAATCATGATTTTGCCCACTCTGGAGCTTCATAAATATGAAGTTGGGTCATGTTTTAGGAGGCTTAGTATTGTATTGGCCCAGAGGTAGCAAGCTGCAGAATAGCACTTGTAAAATTTAATTTGTAAGCTATCTTGTTTTGTTTCATGATTAGAAGACTTAACTTCTTTCATTTTGATTCTTAGAGGTATTTTGCAGTCCAGTCTCACCTTAATTCTCTCTTACTTCAGAAACATATTTTAACCCTACTTGTGCTATTCACGCTATTTACAACAAGTAATAATGACAAAATAACTTGAGGAATATCTGTCAAACAATTGCTGTAGATGCCATGCATTAAAATTTGTTTACATTAAACTTGATATAAATTGGTTCTGATTAATATAATAGAACTATACACAGTGCCATTATGTATGTTATTCTTAACTCCTCAGTAGTTTATTTGCAAGGTTGATGATTGGCTCACTCCACATGGCATTAAGAAATGTCTGACGACACTGAGAGCAATGAAAACTGCTTCGGTGTTGTGAGGTTGTGTTATTCCAGACTAATGAGCACACAATTAAGCCCGAGACTTCAGTGGAACCTCATCAGAAGTTGCATCGTTATATAAGAAGTTAAAGTGAGTCCCTATCTGCAATTTTGTTTGGATGTTCAGGTTTCTCTTAATGGTATCAGAAGAAGAGCAGGAAAACTTTCCTGGTGGCCTGAACCATATTCATCCTTTAACCATCACCACCAAAAAGACTGATTATCATTTTGTTGCTGTTTCAGCAAATTGATTTCTTTGTTTTCTACATTGCAACAGTGACTGCACCTCAAAAGTAATGAATTGACTGTGAAATGCTTTGAAATGGCTACATGAATGAAAGTTGTTTCTTTCTTTAACTGTGCTGTACTTGATGTGTTTATCCTATTAGGTCACCCTGCTGCATTGTGTGTGCTCAGTCTCTTCTATGTGGGATTCTTTTATGTTTGTCCTCTGCCAGAGGTAGAAGCAGACAAAGGCTGTCCAAACCCATATTGAGGGAATGTGAACTGGGAATTGATAGATCATACAGTTTCTCAGAGGTGAGAGAGGGCGCTGAACAAGGTGAAGCTTTTCCTCATATCCTGTTTGAGGGTGTAAGGTTGTGGTAGGTAGAGCCTTACCAGATATGGATGCAGAACTTTAAGTCTTTCACAGACTTTATAAGAAGTTGTTAGGAGAAAAAAGGTATCTTACTTGGAAGAGGAAGTAGAGCTTATTGGAATCAACTTTAATGAAGAAGGAGCTGTGATAGTTTAAGGTAAGTGCAGAAGAACAATCATGTGGTTGATAATGTTAGTCAATAAATAACTTACATATTCATTCTTGGATCAAACAATTTTAACCCATGCAAGTCAAACCAACAGCAAGGTAAACTATTCTAGGCTTAGATGAGAAAAGCTAACAACCCAAGCAGACTATTTTAACCTCATGTAGCTCACTAAACTAACAGACACTCCTGACTGTTCAATTGTATGATATATATGCAAAGCATATTTAACAAGTGTAATAGATATGGAGTGAGATCAAATAAAGGCCAATTGCCTTAATACTTGGGGTTTTACTTTTACTTTTAATATGTCACCCATGATAAATGATTAATAATACTGCCTGTTTTACCATGGTATGTACCACCGTTTTCGTGAAGTTGCCTCCAACGTCAATTGACTTTCCCACAAACACCACCCACCAACCAACTCTCTCTGTCTTTCTCACACGCACATACGCACACACATACGTGTACACACACACACACGCACACACACACGCAGAGCACATGATAAATTCCTCTAATTGCTGAAGTCACCATCCTTTCATTCTGTTCATATTAAAGCATATCCACACTTCAGTGCAATGGAGGAAATTAAATGTAACCACATTTTATGTTTACTTACCTATAAATATTACTACAGTTCCTGTACTATGTTTCTTTTTGCCTCAATCAGTGAAAATGGGTGACCGCGTCCCCTGTGGGAAATTGTATTTTCCAAGGCTATAGCCAGAAAATGGTCTATGCAAAGCTTAATAACCTGTAATCTAACTCCAAATGTATTAACCTAGCAGAACAAATGATCATATCAGATATTTGTAGCAATCTATTCTCTAGCTCAGGCAAAAGAATTTGGAGTAATGGAGGAAATATGAACCCAATGGATATGATTATAAAGCATCATCTTACTTCCTCAAGTAAAGATCTAAAAAGTACCCTAATTCTACCTCATTGTTATATCTAGGCCATGCTGAATAATGCACCTGGGAACAATGGCTAACTTGTGATGTTCACCTGGGAAAAAGGGTCTATAAAACCAAGCACCAAACAAACCGTTATCTCAGATCCAACAGAAAGTTTGAATTCAGGGGATCTGCACCTCAACAGGTGAGAAAACCTCAGATTAAGAACCTGTTTTACTCACTGGGGAAAGCTGAGTTTAAATGTTGTGTTGCTTTCTTTGTGCTGTTGTTGTTGTGTTATGGATGTCAATGTAAGACAATGAAGTTATAATTGATGTGAAATGTAAAGAATTCATATTGAAATTTTGCTTTATATAATTTCAACTCCATGATCTATACGTTATTTGAAATCAATAACCATTCTTCCTTGTTTCAAAAGCTTAATCTTTGAGACATTCTCCTGCATGAATCAAGTTTTGAGAATGATTCCCTGTGATGTGAGGTATCACAAGCATCCTCAAAGTAAATTGGATGAGGGGACCAAGTGTAATATATCCAAGTTTGCTGATAAACTGAAGGTTTGTGCTGGAGTGAAAAGGATGCAGAGAGCTTTCAGTGTGATATAGACAGGCCATGGAATGGTTCAGATGAGATTTCTTCAACCAGAGATAGTGAGTCTTTGGAATTTTTTGCTTAATAGGACCATGGAGGTGGAGTCACTGAGTATGTTCAAGGCAGAGGTCAATTGGTTTATAGTGTTTAAGTGAATCAAGAGATCTTGGGTGAATGCAAGAGATTATTGAATGGTGGAGCTGGCTCAAGGGACAGAATGATCTTCTTCTGTTTTTTTGTTACGTTTAATACTAATTTGATTTTCAAATCCATCCTTCATGATATTTTGACAATATCTTATGAATTTCTGATGCACTATTGTTAAAGGTCATATGAATTGCTGATATGAATTCCTCAGAATGATCATAGATTGGTGTTTTTTAATTGGATAGTCCTGGAAATCAACAGGGAAAATGTAGAAGTATAGTATTGTGCCACATTATTATTCTCAGCCACAAATATGAAGTTACCAAAAAAATTGAATTTTAGTGAATATTACTGAAGGCCAATATTTAGTAAACTTTGACAAACCTTATTTCTTGTAAAGAGCTAATTATAAAATAGGACTATTTAAAGAAGTCACATCACCATTGGGACTGAAAACACTAAGAGTAACTTTAACATCTGTTAGTTTTAGAAACTAATTATCCTTTCAAATGAAGAATAAAGATCATTTGCTTGATAAAAACAACTGTAGTCGCTCCTGATGAACAGAAATTTACTAGGTTGAATGAAATGTGACCAACTGTGCTTCGATGACGAACTGGACTGAGATGGCATTGGCTGTGATTCTTATTACTGAATAGGTTGTTGATCTTCACTATTTAGATTTTCACATCAACACTGAACACTCAGATGAGGCACCAGCAGCTGATTGATGTCTGTGGAAGTGTCAATAGTGCCTTGGGGAGGAGAGGATTTAAAAAAATATAAAATTAACTAGTACGACCAGAACCTGAGCAGCTATTCTACTCTCTTGCTGCTGGCATATAACAAAATCAAAGCGAAGGAATTCAAGAAACCTGAAAGAAGTTCAAAAATTCACTTATTAGAAGATTCACTTAATACCTCACTTCTTTTAGCAGCATGGAAAATGTATTCGCTAACATATTATCAAAATGGTGATCCATCCTCTGATAGTTGTGAACAATGAAGAGCTATTACTATGGGATAAACTAAACAAAAATTAGTAATTAAATTAAATCTCATTTTGTTGCCTTTGCAATTTGCAGAGATGGAATGTAACTGGGTAGACTTTTACCAACTTAATTTTATGACCCCGCTTTGTCTCTATAGGTAGTTTTCTTATTTCTGGATCAAAAGCTTATGTATTCACATCCTACTCTAGAACATAATCTGGATAGACTCTTAAATATGACATTGAGAAGTGCTGCATCATCAGGGGTGCAGTAAATCAGATGGAGAGGTATACTCTTGCCTAAAAAGATATGAATTATCTCATGATTCTTTATGGAAAATAGAGATTTTTCTGGATGATCTGGTCCACTTTCCTCAGTCAGAGAACACCTTTTATTGTCAGTCATTTATTGTCAGTTGCTGTTAGTAGGAGCTGGTCTTCAGTTGTAGTTTCCTCCAAAAAAATTAGTTGCATACTTTCTTCAGACAGCAAAGCAAAATCATGCATTGGTTTAGTGGCATGTTTGAGAATGAATTTACATTTTGCCATTAAACAGCATGTAGATAATTTATGAAAGGATGTATGGAGGCTGATGTATAGGAAATAGCAGAGACATTTTGGATTTCCCCAATTGCAATTGGAGAAAATATATCACTTGAGAAGCACTACAATGATCCTGGCTAAACTTGTAGTCATACTTTAATAGAAATTTAACCTGTTCTATTTGCATTGTAATTTTTTCTTGGGGCTACTTCACTTGGCGTATAAGTAATTTTCATTCTGAATATTCCCCATCCACAGGTTTTGGAGTCAGAGTAAGAATGCTGAATGTAATTGCGGTTTTGGCTCTGCTCACAATCACGGAAGGCACCTCTCAAAATGAAACTGGGCAACCGTCAAGCCGTGGACTTCCTGATCCACTTGTTGAGTACAACATGTGTCCCCTTCCAAACCAAGACTATCCTTTCAACACAGATATGGTCCCATCTTACTGTGTCTGCATGCACTGTCAAGGACCAAAAGGGGATCAAGGTCCTAAGGGAGATAGAGGAAACTTCGGACCACCAGGTAGAATTTGAAAATTCTTAATAAATCTGCAACTTATTTGTTCTGTTATATCAAAGACATCATTCAAACAGCCACTTTATGAGCATATAAAACTGAACTAGTCCCTTTAAAATTACACTGTTCAGATGAGATGGAACCAGCCATAAAACCCTGTAAAGAAGAAAGTAAATGTAAACCTAAGCCAGTCCCAAATAAATGATTATGTTTCTGTAAAACTGAACTTGTCATGTCAACAGTATAAATTTAAGAAAAAATGGAGATATAAAACATGGTAATGAAGGGATGAACTTTTTATTTAAGTAATTTTTCAGCTTCCATGAAACTTTTCTTAAAATTACAAATAGATGAATGGGAGACCACTACTGAAATTCACCCCCAGAATTATTTTGAGATCATAAATCATTTATTTTGTTATTTTAAAAACCTCTGTTTGATCACCTTTTGATGTTCACATTTCAAGAGAAAGACATCCATGATAGATTTAATCTTGCAGATCTTTCTTGCACCTTCTCTGTTGCCTCTATATCCTTTACATAATGTGACAACCAGAACATTACATAGTACTCCAAGTGTGGTCTAACATAGGTTGAATACAGTGTTAGGACAAGCTTATCCTGAGCAGTAGATTATGCTTTGTGTGTTAAAGGATAAGGGAGCAATAGAGAAGTTTGGGAACTTAGGGCCTAGTTAGATGAAGGCAGCCCACCAGTACTGTCAATAAAAACATCAGGGATGTGAAGGAAGCCAGAATTGGATGAGAAATCCAGATTTCTTAGGGTTGTGGGGCTGGAAGAGGTTGCAATGAAATTCAGCAATGGGTTTTGGGGTAAATACAGCAATAAAACAAAAAGGCAAAATGTGTAAGGTATATAAACACAGTTTAGGTACAATGAGGGTCAAGAAAGGAAACTTTGGAGAAGCATTAGGGACAGATTATGATTAAAAACATATACATGTACATGGTATTGTATCCTCTTTATGTATGCATCCCGAGGTAGAAATTCAATGGATTAATTGCGGAAATTATCTTGTGAAACTCAATGGAATGCATTTTGTGAACTGTTGACTGCCACATATTCCAGGACATTTATTAGAATTTTTGTGGTGCGGATGGGCACCCACACATATAGCAATTGAACAGAGGTGATGATCAGTTATAAATCAGAATAGGCGGGAAGCTAACATGCAGTAAATACATCAGAAATATTTTAGAAAATATTGTGGGGCTGAAATGGCAAATCAGAACAGGCAATTGGTTCTGGGATCAACTGCCAGTTGCCATGTACATTTCAAGACCCACTTTCATCCTATTGCAAGATCTATGCCTACCATCAGATGGTTTAAATCTTACTGGATAAATTAGGGATGATCTACCAACAGGTGTTACCTCTTGGTACTTATTTGACATAATGGGGCTAGGCATAAGAAAAGTCTGTTACCTCCCTCCAGAAATTGATTTTGTACTTCTGTCAATGGGATAAAGTTAGATCCATGTCAAATTGTATATCCACAATTAGGAATATGTTGAAGTTACAACCCATGCCAATTTACAGAATTTTCCACCTTTCCTTAATTCTTTCTGAAGAGTCGCACTGATATACCGGCTATGTTTCTACACTCATAATCTGCAAGAGTGGCTCCCAAACAGTTTTGCTGACCCCACCATTTCTGAAAGGTTTGTTCCTTCTGGGCCCCCTCTTACCCATTCTTCATGCTAATCGTAAACAAGGAGTAAAAGCTGTTTGTTTCTGTGAGGAAATACAACTCAAGCGTTTAGCAAAATAAACCATTTCATATAAAAAAAAGAAAACACAGAGCAACCAGATTTAGTTAGTATTGGAAGGAGTAGGCTAGGAGGATTTCTATCCACAAAAAGATTTGTTTAGTAGAGGTGAGGATTTTTGTCTCTGAAGAGACATAGTTAGTGGAGGTAAAGTTTCCCTGCCTCCCTGTTTGGAGCTGTCAACATGTCATGCTGCGAGGGAACATACAGCAAAGAACAGTAAAGCACAGGAGCAGGGCCCTTTGTCTCACAATAACTATGCCAACTATGATACCCGTTTAAACTAATCCCATCTGCTTGCACGTGGTCCATATCCCTCTATTCCCTGCCTTTTCATGTGTTTGTCTAAATGCCTCTTAAACATTGATTTTGTATCTGCTTCCACCACTTCCAGGCACTACCACTCTATTACATAAAATGCCTCACATATCTCCTTTAAACTTTCCCCCTCTCACTTAAATTTATACCCTCTAGTACTGACATTTTCACCCTGGGAAAAAGACTGCCTATTTATCCTATCTATGCCTCTCATAATATTATATACTTTTATGAGGTCATCCTTCAGTCTCTGATACTCCAGATGCTCTGATGCTCTGAATCCTAGTTTGTCCAACGTCTTCTTTATGCCATGTGTCTTCTTTACTGCCCTGTCTACTTACATTGCTACTTTCAGGGAGCCATGGACTCACACCCAAAAATCTCCTTGTACATCAATACTCCTAAGGGCTCTGTATACTTTCCTCTTACATACATGCTCCCAAAGTGCAAAACCTCACACTTGTCCAGATTAAATTTCACCTGCCATTTCTCCACCTAAATTTACAACTGCTCTATATCCTGCCGCATCCTTTGACAACCTTCCTCACTATCCACAACCCTGCCAATTTTCATGTAGTTTTCAAACTTACTACACTGGTCCCTGTGGAATATCACTGGTCACAGATCTCCACTGAGAATAACAACCCTCCACTACTACCCTCTGTCTTCTATTGCTGAGCAGTTTTGAATCCAATCTACCAAGTCTCCATGGATCCCATATGCTTCAATCTTCTGGATCAGCCAACCACAAAGAACCCCATTGAAGTCCATGCAGAGAACATCTATGGCCCTACCTTTTCCAGGAAGTGGATTTCTAAATGCACTGCAAGTTTGAATGATGTGTCCATCATGGCTGAATAGCTTGGCAGTGTGCACAGCTTTTGAGATGTGGATGTTAGATTTGTGGCATGGCCACTTCTGGCCCACTCTCACCAATCATCCCCATCACCTCCTCAAAAAACCCAATCAAATTTGTAAGACATGACCTTCCCCACAAAAAACCCTGCTGACTGTCCCTAATAAGTCCATGCTTTTCCAGATGTGAATAAATTCTATCCCTAAGCAACTTCTTCAATAATGAAGAGGGATATAATTGCCGGCAGGATCTACTAACTGGCGGGAAAAGACATGGATTCATCATCTTAGACCATGGAGGAGAAAGTGTTTGCCATTATTTTGGAGCCATTACTGAATCTGTGGCTAGTGATAGTAGATGGTGATATCCTTTTACCTGGTTCCTCCTACCTGCCACTCCACCCACCATCCAATTTAACTCTTATCTCATAAGCTCTTTGGAATATTGAGGAGAGCAGGGTATTGCCTGGAACCCAACTTTCTAGCATGGTAAGAATGGTTAATTCCAGCATCACGCTTGTGGAACCAACCACAGCATAGCATGTGATGGCTGATGTCTCAGCTTCCTCTGTATCAATGTCTGGATACTGTGGTGAAAACTCATCTAATTGTCATATAAGTTTAGGCTGATTTTGTGAAAACTTAGGAAGTTTATGTGCAAGTTCAGTTTGCCACCATCATGACTATATGTAGCAGTCTTCAAAGAGGCTTGCAGGACAACATCTGTCCTCTGATAAGTAGGATTGGTGTGGCAGTACGTGGGAAGTGTACCTGTGGTTTAGTGGAACATGAACCTGCTGCCCGGTCTCAGGATGACACCTTTCCTAATTGTACTGCTATCATTCATTCTAC
Source organism: Pristis pectinata (assembly GCF_009764475.1). Lineage (NCBI taxonomy): Eukaryota > Metazoa > Chordata > Chondrichthyes > Rhinopristiformes > Pristidae > Pristis > Pristis pectinata. The sequence goes on from NC_067410.1 coordinate 63,542,633, forward strand.
ACCCTTTGCTGTTACCAGTCAACAAGCCAGCCAAACTTCTGCCATTGAGAAGGTGCAGTCTGAATCTGTGCTTTCTTGGCTCTTAAGTTGCTTAAAGACAATTCCACAAGCCTTGCTATTGTCACTTAGATAGCAAAGAAGGTACCGTAGGACAGGGCAAAGTCATATGGAGAACAAGGAATGTTCAAGGATGATTAGTTATGCTACTTTGCATGTTTAGGTTTATAAATTGGATGTGAAATTTTTATTTGGCTTTTATTTTTGCATTAAAACCAAATAGACACAGTGCTGATCAGCAACAAAGAGAAAAGCATCATGGTATTACTGATGAATAGGTCATTGGGTTTGTGTTTATTGGTATAGTAGTTGGATGGATTGTTCACAGTAGCCTTCTTCCATTCCTCCTTTGCCATCTTTACCTTTCATCCTCACAGGATCATGTTGATCCTGAACTCTAATCAACTGGCCTTTAAAAGACTCCCACATGTCACATGTGGATTTCCCTTCAAACAGCTGCTCCCATCTGCTTTGCCCAGTTCCTGCTTAATACTGTTGTAATTAGCCTTCCCTCAGTTTAGTACTTTCACCTGAGGACCAGTCTTATCCTTATCCATAACTATCTTAAAACTCATAGAATTATGATTACTGTTCCCAAAATGCTCTCCCTTAGTATAGCTGTGACATTCTCCCTAATCGATAATGCAACTCCCCCATCCCTTTTGTATCTCTATCATGTTATATCTGAAACATCTATACCCTGCAATGCTGTGCTGCCTGTCCTGCCCTTCTCTCAAGTTTCTGTAATGACTACAATCTTGTAGTTTCATGTACTAATCCAGGCTCTAAGCTAATTTGCCTTGCCCGTTATACTCCTTGCATTAAAATAAATAGTTCTGATCATCATTCCTGCTGTGTTCATTACCCTGGCCCTGCCTGTTTTTTCTATTAGACTTAATTGACTTAATCTCCACCTTCTCCTTAATCACTCCACTGCTGACTTACTGCTCTGGTTCCCATGCCCTGCCACACTAGTGTAAACCCTCCTGAGTAGTGTATTAGTGTCCCTCCAATTTAGGTGCAACCAGTCCTTTTATAGGTCCCACCTGCCCTGGAAAAGAACCCAATGATCCAGGTATCTGAAGCTCTCCCTCCAACACCAGCTCTTTAGCTAAGCATTCAACTGTACTATCTTCCTACTTCTGGACTCACTAGCACATGGCACAAGGAGTAATGCTGAGATTATGTTGCTGGAGGTTCTGCTTTTGACTTTCTACCTAACTCCCTAAATTCTCAATGCAGGACCTCATCTCCCTTCCTGCCTATGTCCTTAGTACCAATATGGACCACGACCACTGTCTGCTTGTTTTTTGTCAGAATGTCCTGTACCCACTCAGAGATGTCCTTCACCCTGGTACCGGAGAGGCAACACACCATCCTATAGTCTCGATCATGGTCACAGAAATGCCTGTCAGTGCCCCCGACTATAGAGCCCCCTATCGCTACCGCTTGCCTAGAATTTGACCTGTCCTGCTGTACCACAGAGCCAGTCGTGGTATCATTGATCTAGCTGCTGCTGTTGCTTCGCCCTGAGAGGCCATCTCCCAACAGTATCCAAAGCACTATACCTGTTGATAGCTGAAAATGGGTGCTTGATGGTTGGCACAGACATGGTGAACCAAAAGGCCTGTTTCTGTGTGGTATGATTCCATGATTTCATATGCAAGTTATTACCCCTTTAATTATCGCTGGTTAAGAGTACTCTGCTGTTGTGTTGAGTGGTGTGAAATTAGGATGGGTCATTAGGTGGAATGTTGAACTCCAGTTGACCACATTGGCATCAAATCAGCAGTGCATGAACTGCCTACTTTCTATGGTTTCAGCAGTCATTAGTATATACATTTATACTCAAGATGATGGCAGGTGCCAGTAGTGCCACAAATATACACACAAATCAGTCACCATAATTGGAACCAATTTGGTATCTTAAGCACCTAAACAACAGGAGGTATAGTGACAGATTTTACAGCCCTAGACTGTTTTGATTTTATTTGGACATTTGGGCAGGGGTGAAAAATGGTGACATTGTGCTGATGCTGGTAGGGTAGGATTTATTCCTGGGGATTAGGTTGCACCCATTTTCCATGATTTAAATAGGTACTATATTTTGACCTAACGCCACATTAGGGAATCACCAAAAATTGTGAAATTGAGGCTTCCTGGCTTTAATAAATATTTATTGTGGGCCAGTCCTTTAAGAATTGTTAGAAGCTGATTTACAGATCTGAAAATGGAAGCTGCTGTGGGAGCTGCTGGGAAGTACATCAGCGATGTTAAAGTAACCTCGTTGTGGCAGACACACAGGCTGCCAAGGGAATGGGGGGATAAAAGAGGAAGGCAGAAACATAGTGGAGTGGAGATAGTATTGGGATGCAGAAGAGGGGAGATTTAATAGCACAGTGATGGTAGACACCCAAATTATGGAGCCTTCTGTTTGGGCTGAGTTCCACAATTGAGCTCCTTTGCAGCACTGAGCCTGATGGCACCCTGTACCTTAATTGTCTCCAAGCCTTCACAACATTGAGGCAGCTGTGCACTGAGCATATCAATGCACAGATATTTTGTTCTTTATTTAGGGCTGCTGAAAGTGAAATCTTTTATTCAGTAGAATGTCTCAGTGGAGATTTATAAAATATAAAAATTTAAAAATATATCAATATAAAGGCCCAACCAGGTCCCTTAATTCACAGGATTCACTACTTTATGCATGATGTTGAGAATTATGAGGGTTTTAAGGAGCAAATTTTTGATCCAATTTCTGTTGGTTAATGACAAAGTAGGAAATATGATGGGTGAAAATGTGTCAATGTTAAAGTGATTCATCATCTGGTCCAATTTCCTGATGGGTGGAGCATCAGCAGGAAATGGGTGCAAATACTTCATAACTTGCTCAGCATTAATGTGCTATTTCACATAGAAAATAGTTTTTTTTCAAATTTTTTCATAATTAACATGCTAGGCTTTAGCGGTTTGGAATAGAATGTAATATTAGAAACCTGAGCGCTTACATTTGTATGGTTTCATGTTTTGAGTTTTTACAGTGTTATATTTTATTATACTAAGTATACTGATATTTTTGTGGCAGGAAAACCAGGCTCAACTGGCATGAAAGGAATCAAAGGATTACGAGGACCCTTAGGTCCAAGGGGCTTTAGAGGGATAAAAGGTTTGTGTTTATTATTTTTGCTTTGAAGTAAGCATATGCATGATGAGCAATTGTTATAACAAAATTGCTAAATTGTGTTGGATGGAATTCACTTTGGTCAGCAGTACTCAACATGCACAAATGTACTGGATATAGTTATTTCTGCACATTCAGTTCCATTATTTTCACATTCATATATGGCTAATGACCAGAGGCAAATTTCTCCCACATGTGTATTTTAAGTTACTTAAGATATAATTTTAAAGAACTAGTTAGTTAATAAACATAGCAGTAATTAATATTCATCATTTATTATTTTTAACCTTGTCACTTTTATTTCAATTTTGCCATTAGAACTATATTCTATCTGATACAGTATTGCCTCACCTTCTTGAAATATATGTCTAAAGAATCGGCCTTACTGACTGAAATGAACAACGTCCAACCAATAGTCAATATGTCCCACAATGACCTTGGAGATAAATGTTCTCCTGGTCTATAGGAGATACCTTGGATTAATTGATTTCAATTAGAGTTCTGCAATTAGTGCATTTCCACTTCCAGCTTTTTGTTTCCATAGGACAGAATTAAACTCGACCATTTCTTGACCATCCCTTCAGGCAGTGCATTCCACACTCTACCACCCTCTGTGTGAAAAAATTTTCTAAGCCTCTAAGTCTCCTACCTCTCACCTTAAACCTATGCCTTCTTGTCTTTGACTCCCCCACCATGGGAAAATGATTTTTTACTATCTACCCTATCTATCCCCCTCATAATCTTATCTGTCTCTACCAGGTGACCCCTCAGTCTCCTCTGCTCCAGGGAAATCAAATCGAGCCTCTCCTTATAACCTTAATGCTCCCACCTAGGCAACATCCTGGTGAATCTCCTCTCTAGCACAACAACATCCTTCCTACAACGTGGCAATCAGAACTGCACGCAGTACTGCAGTGTGGTCCAACTAATTTTAAGTAAAGTTGTTACATGATATCCCAGCTCTTATATTCTATGTCACAGCCAATGGAGGCAAGCATCTCACCAGCCACCTTCTTCAACTCCTTAACCTGTGCTGCCCTTTTAGAGATCTATGGACTTGTACCCAAGTTCCCTCTGTTCATAAACACTCCCTATGGCCCTACTATTTACTGTGAATGTTCTACCTTTGCCTGCCTTCCTGAAATGCATTGCCTCATATTTGTCAGGGTTAAATTCTATTTGCCGTTTGCTCTGCTCAACCTTCCAGCAGATCTATATCATGCTGTGGCCTTAAACAACCTTCCCCACTATCTACAACACCACCAATTTTTGTATCATCTGTAAACTTATTTAATATACTTCATACATTCATATTCAAGTCATTGATGTACGTATATCACAAACATCAAGGGTCCCAGCACTGATCCCTGTGGTACACCACTGGTCATATACTTACAATCAGAAAAGCAACCATTACCATCCTCTGCCTCCTATTACCAAGCCAATTTTGGATCCAATTTGTTAGTCTGCCCTGGATCCCAAGGACTTTACCTTTCTGAACCAGCCTGCCATGTGGAATCTAGTCAAAGATGTTACTAAAGTCCATGTAAACAACACCTACCACACTCTCCTCATGAAAGTGCTTATTTACCTCCTCAAGACATTGAATCAAATTTGTGGGATAGGATTTCCCACGAACAAAGCTATGCTGACTATCCCTAATCAATCCCTGCCTTTTCAAATGAAGATAAATCCAGTCCCTTAGAATTTTTTTCCAATGGTATCCCTACCACACATGTAAAACTCACCAGCCTGTAGTTATCTGGCTTATCCCTGCTGTACTTTTTCAATAAAGGAACAATATTTGCTATTCTTCAATGATTCAGGACTTTGCCCTTGGCTAATGAAGATGCAAAAACATCAGTTTATGCCCCAGTAATCTCCTCCCTTGCCTCCCATAGAAGACTGGGATACATCTCATTGGGCCCTGGGGATTTGTCCACCTTTATGCATCCCAAGACATCTAGTACCTCCTCATTCCTATTGTTGACATGATCTAGAACATCACTGTCCCTCACTCTGAGCCCTCCTTCTACCATGTCCTTCTCTTTGGTGAATAGAGATGAGAAGTATTCATTTAGAACATTACCCGCATTCCCTGGTTCCACACACAGGTTGCCCCTGTGGTCTGTAAGGGGGCCTACTCTTTCCCTGGTTACTCTCTTCCCCTGGTTACTCTCTTCCCCTTAATAAACCAAAGAATACCTTGGAATTCAACTTAATCTTGTCTGCCAATGATATTCCATGGCTCTTCTTTGCCCTCCTAATTTCCCTTTTAAGTACATTTCTACACTTCTTATATTCCTCATAGAACTCTGCCATTTTCAGTTGCCTCTACTGGTCATGTGCTTCCTTTTTTTGTCATCAACTCCTCAGTATCCCTTGTCATCCAGAGTTCTCTAATCTTGCTATCCTAACTTTTCACCGTCATGGGAACACGCTGGCCCTGAACTTTCACTGTTTCGCTTATAAAAGACTCTCACATATTTTGTATTGATTTATTATGACAGCAATGTTTAAGAGGCATTTAGACAGGCACATGAACAGGCAGGGGATATAGACCATGTGCAGGCAGATGGAATTAGTTTAAATTGGCATTATGTTCGGCATAAACATCATGGGTACGAGGGCCTTTTCCTGTTCTGCATTGTGCTATGTTCTATGTACCTGAAAGCAGCTGTTCCCAATCTACTTTCACCAGGTCCTGCCTTATATTATTGAAATCAGCCTTCCCCCAATTTAGGGCCCCAACTTGTTGACCATACTCATCCCTTACAGAAGTATGATCGCTGTTCCCAAAATGCTCACCCACTGATCCTTCCACCACTTGCCTAGCTTCATATCCCAAGATTAACTCCAGTAGAGCACATTCTCTCATATGACTATCTACATATTGGCTTGAAATAACTCTCCTGGATGCATTTTACAAATCCTTCCCTATCTAAGCACCTCATACTCTAAAGGATTCTAAGTCAAAACTGGGGAAGTTAAAATCTGTCACAACTATAACCCTATTGCTCTTACAACTCTCTGTGATTTGTCTGCATATCTGCTTCTCTATCTTCAGCTGACTGTTGGGGGGTGGAGGGGGGGGGGTGGTGTCCTGTATTATAACCCAGTGAAATGATCACCCCTTTCTTATTTCTAAGTTCTACTCATACAGCCTCATTGGTGGTGTCTACCAAGATATCCTCCCCGAGGGTGAAATTGGTTCATCAGCTGTTGTCCAAATTGGCTAATAGAAGATTACAGCTCTTTTAACAAATTGCGATTCAAGGAAAAATCAAAAAGTGTATGAAAAAAATCTGCTAATTTATTATCTCCCATTTATTTTACACCAAAGAATAACTTCAGCTCTATGTTTTTCATTTACAAACCTGAGTAAGAAGTAAACATTCCATCTATAATACATTGTATGAAAGTCACGTATTTCACCTTTCTGTTTCCTCATTAATTCCAAATGTAACTGGTTTCCTCATTAATTCCAAATGTAACTGGCATAAATACCATAAATTTCCAATCCATATTAACAAAAAGGAGAATTTATGATTCCTTACAAATTGATCATTTGAATTCATTAATGTTACTAGGATGAGTAGTTCCCTTTAATAACTTGTATTGACCTTGGGAAAGCCACATTGAGGCATAAGAACATAAAAAAATAGAAGCAGGACAGAGGACTTCTGGTTACTCATACTGGCTCCACCATTCAATAAGATCATAGCTGATCTTTTATCTTTACACTAACCAATGTTCCATGATCCCCTTAATATATAAGTATCAATCTCTGCCTTGAATATAATGACTGAGCCTCCTTCGCGTTCCTCTTCTCACCTTTCCATGAGTGACCAGTCCATGACTTTGAGGCTCTGATCTCTGTTTCAAGACACCCCAGCCAAAGGGAACATCCACACTGCATCTTTCCTGTCAAACAACACAGACAGTTTGCATCTTCAATTAAATTACTTCTCATTCTTAGAAACTCAATTGAATATAGGTTCAGTTTGCTTAATCTCTTCTCATACAACAAACCTGTCATCTCAGGAATCAATCCGGTGAACCTTTGCTGCATTCCTTCTATTGCAAGTATATTCTTCCTTAGGTAGGGAGATTGGAACTGTACACGGTCTTCCAGATTTGATCCACTTACCCATAATTCTGTTCACAAAGCTCACATATTCCTTTGCATTTCAACATTTTTCGGGCAAAAGCCATCAGAAACTGAATTTGAGCCTCTGAAATTTTGGTATGTGCTATTTTATGTTGATTTGCTTGTTTTTAATTGCAGGGCAGAAAGGAGCTCGAGGACCAAGGGGCATGATGGGACTCAAGGGGATTCGAGGACGTCGGGGCTTTCAAGGCCGCAGAGGTATGTCACTGAAATGTCTAATCTTACATATGGATGTCAACCCAAGTGGAACTCAGGAGATGTCAGCACCTTCAAGAGGAAGTTAAACGTGACTGTTTAACCAACCTGTCCTCAAATAAAATATTGACCCACTAGTAAAAGAGCACATTAGCTCTACGTTTTATCTGGGCTAGGGGAAAGTGCAAACATATCGAGTGAGAAGGATGTCTGGAGCAGGTTAAATCTGTTATTGACAGTAATTTGTGCAAATGAGTGGTCAGTGTATGGAAATGTAAGTCTTGACATGGAATAACTAACAGAGAAATATTTGATAAAATGGAGTCCTTCTGTCACTTGGGTATAAACTTTGGGAGCTCGGTGTAAATGACTCCACTGTTCCTTCAGGGCTTTGTTGATATTGCACAAAAGGATATCAAGTGGATCCTTTCAGAAATTACTCATACATGTACATGGCACAAAGGTAGAGAGGACTAAATGCCAGTTGGCAATGAAGAGCTGCACTTATATCATGAGTTTTATGAGTATAGTACTGCAATATTTTTTCTCTATCCCATGGTTCCTTCTTTCTCAGTGGATGGTTCAATTTCTGATGAACAGTCATTGACCTTAAATGTTAACTCTGTTTCTCTCTCCACAGATGCTTCTTGGTCTGTTAAGTATTTCTAGCACCTTTTGTTTTTATCTCAGATTTACACTATCTGCATATTTTTTGCTTTTCAATTTAGTGGTCAATTTCTTATACTTGTTCATGACCCCAGTCATCCAATATCTTTTTCCTGTTCTCTTAGAATTTAAGTTTGAGGGTTATAGTCGGTTGGAAATTTTTTGAATACAGCCTATTGACAATTAAGCAACCCTTTAACAAGATAATTTACTTGTCTTTAGAGAATTTATAAAATTAAACAAAGTCACTTTCTGAATATCTGTGAATATCTTTTATTATTTATCTTTTCAATTTTTGATTTTAGGTCTAAGGGGTAACCCCGGTGCTAATGGACTCCCAGGTCTTAAGGGAAATGCAGGTGTGCCTGGTCAGTGTCCAGCTGACTGCCGTAGCGCAAAAGGAGAAAAAGGACAGAAAGGAGATACAGGTTTCCGTGGTCCAAAGGGAGATATGGGTGAACTTGGAATGGCTGGGGAACCCGGCCTCAAAGGTGAACCAGGAAGCACTGGACTGAAAGGAGACAAAGGTGATGAAGGAGTGAAAGGTAGCCGAGGGGATCCAGGTATTTGTGACTGTGCGGATGGAGAAAAAGGTGAACGTGGCAATACTGGACCAATTGGACCTAGAGGAGCCAAAGGAGATCGAGGGCCAATGGGTGAGCAGGGAAAGACTGGTGAAAAAGGAGTCAAAGGTGATCAGGGAAAAGAGGGTGAAGAGGGACCTCCTGGGCCATGTGTTCCTACCATCCAATCAGCTTTCTCTGCTGGGCGAAGTGCTGAAGATGGGTTACCAAATCCATTTTTCCCAATACCATTTACCATAATCTTCTACAACAACCAGGGGCATTTCAATCCTGCAGTTGGAGTTTACATAGCCCCAGTTAATGGAACATATCTATTTAGTTATCATTTGTCAATACTGACAAATCCTGTTAAATTGGGACTATTTAAAAATCGTAAATTAATTATCAAAACAGCTAACAGAGCTACCCAGGATCAGGCTTCCCAAACTGTGATAATACATCTTGTTGCAGGGGACAAGATATGGTTACAAGTGAAGGATTCTAGTTTCAATGGCATGTACGCAGATCAGGATACTGACAGCACGTTCAGCGGCTTTCTCCTTTATCCTGATTCCTGTTACCCACTAATTTCCAGGGGTATATTCCCAGCCATTTTTGAAGATGCTTCTAATTACTACAATCCCTATTTCGATGATGAAAACCCAACACCTCCTGCAGATGATGGCTCAGGTTCTGGTTCTGGCTCCAGGAACAGCTATGATTCTGGTTCCAGTTCTAGTTCAGCACTTGATTCATTTGAGCCCAGTCCTCCTAATGCCAGTGAAGCCCCATCATAGAGGCAAAAAAACTTTAAATCCCACAGAATGCAAAGTGAAAACTCATGCCCACCAACTTCAAGCCTGTAATGACTACTTGCAGTCGTATTTTCAGCTATAATCACCAATTAGGCTAACTAGTTCACAAAGGAAGCATCCAAAATATTGATTTAAATATGCTGTAAAATCATGAGCCAAGGCTTGTAGTTTTTTCATTATGCTATATTGCAAACAAACCATTATTGCCATTTGCTAACTAGGAATGAAAACAGTAATTCTTTCTTTTCCCTCTGAAGTCTGGCAACTTTATTTTCTCTTTCATATTCGTAAATTTATAAATCTAAAGAAAGTCACATTTCAGGTATGTTGACTGATGCCTTAACGGTTGGTTCCCTTTTATGATTACACTCACATACTACTTTTTGGAGCAGGCATTTTCTTCACTAACCATACATGTTTAGCTGTTAACTGAAGGTGTCAGTGGGTGAAAGTCATAAGCTCTGGACCAAATGCTCCATCAAAATGTACCAACTGCGTCATGTGGGTAGGAAGTGTGATTCAGACACTGCTCAGCCTACCTGGGACATGTTTCTTTAAGAAAATGTACCAATTAGAATAAAATTCTGAAAATTATGTTTGTGTCATTTTCTGTTTCTTGCAGACTAACTAGCTCCATTTTTCATTTGTTAATCATATTGACTCGAAACTTGCAATGTCGTCAGACACTCGTCAGATATGATCAAATCAAATTCCACTGTCCAGTTCAAGTTACTGTGTTCAATTCAGATTCCTCTGTTTTCTATTCTAATCAAGGGGTTGGAACACAGGAATATGATAGACTGGAAGAACATTCAGATTTTAGTTGCACAAACTCAGATTTCAAAGCAGATCTTACAGTTTACTATCAATATCCTACAGTTGCTTTACTCACAGATAACTGATGTTATCATTATTGATTATCCCTCTGAGAGGTCATTCCAAATATTCACTGACTCAGTGAATGAGCAAGTGAGTCTGCTCAGCGCTCCCAGCTCTACTCGGCTTGATCCAGCCCCCAATTGTTGCGGCCCAAGGGGTGAGGGGAAGGTGGGGGGGTTAGTGGGGAGAGAATACATGCACAAATGCCTCATTCTCACCTGGCAGAAGATGTCTACAGCCCTGCAGCAACTGGCAGGTACATCCCCATCCATCCCGACGGTCTCCCACATGCTCGTTCGTGTGTACAGGCCGTCCATAAGCCGGGTGTTTGTAACCCAGGGAGGACCTATACATGGATACAGTGCAAACACCATGCACATGCTTAAGGTTACACAACACAATGACGATAACTTGCATTTATTATAGCACCTCTAATATACTAAAACACTCCAACTCAGTTCACAAGAACATTGTCAAACACAGTTTAATACAGAGCCACATCACTGCTATTAGCGAGGCAACCAAAAGCTTGGTTAAAGTAATATTTAAGTAGGAAAGAGAATGAGAGTGGAGTGGAGATCAAAAGAGAATTTCTGAAGCCTAGGGCTTCAGCAGGTGAAGCTACGGTCACCAATGGTGGGGCAATTAAACTTGGGGATTTACAGGATATTTTGGAGAGTCATATGGCAGGTTAGACAGAAGGGAAGGAGCAAATCCATGGAAGGATTTAAAAACAAGTATGAGAATTTTAAAATTGGGGCTTCTCATTCTTTATTCTGCTATGCAATCTTTCCTGCTTATGGTTCCCATGTTGTTCACTGCTGAATGCTAGTCCCTGCCAGTGCTTTCACGCTTGGCCCTCTGAATACTGGTGTTGCGCATGGTGAATCTGCTTAGGCTAGGTCCTGGCTGGTGCTGTTGGCATTCTAGTTCTAATTCCTACTGTGCTGCTCTTGTTTTCTGCTATTAAATGCTGGTTTATGCAGGTCTGCTGCTACTGTCCCTTTGAGTAATGGTCCCTGATGATATTCCCCATGCTCCCTCCGCTGCAGGACAGTGATTTCTGTCGGTGCAGCTTCAGAACATAAGGACATGAGAAACAAGAGTAGGAAAAGGTCATGTGGTTCTTCTAGCCTGTGCTGCCATTCATCAGGATCGTGGTTGATCTTCTACCTCTCTTCCATTTTCCAGTACTATTCCCATATTTCTCAATTTCCTTAATGCCCAGAAATCTATCAAATTCTGTTTTGAATGAACATAATTGACCGAGCTTACACAGCAATCTTGGAAAGAGAATTCCAAAGGTTCACCACCCTCTAAGTAAAGAAATTCCTCCCCTTTCCAGTCCTAAATAGCCTATCTGTTATTTACAAACTGTGCCCTCTGGTCTTACACTTTCCAGTCAAGGGAAACATCCTCCTTTCACCTAGCCTGTCAAACCCAAGCAGATGTTGTTTGTTGCTGATGCTCATTCTCACGCCCACTGAGTGATGGTTCCTTCTGATTATCACTTTCTTTCTAATTAAATACTGGTTTCTGCCAGTTAACTCCCTCTTCCACAGAATGCTGGTACCTGCTTATTTCAACTCTCTCTTCCAGAGAATTCTAGTTCCTGCTCTGTCTTTCCACTTTGTAAGATTTCTTAAAGTCCAAGTTGTTATTTATGAAGTGGATAATGATCTATGTTCCTTAATGTGGCATCTATAAATCTGCAAAAGATCTTGACAGGGATTTTCCGCCCCATGGGTCTTGACAAGCAACATTAGATCTTGCAAGAAAAGTGCTTGCTTCCCAGGTGGTAGTCTTGACTCCTTGATATTGACCTAATCCTCCTTGCCCAGATCATTGGAAGAACAAAGCTCACTGGACAGTTGTCTCCTAGAAGAATAAGATACCATCACAATCATCAACTGACTGAATATAAACCTGCACTTGGAACATTGTAAAGTGACTGCTACAGCATTTCAAGTTCAGGATCAAATTTAATGGCAGCTTACTAAACAGGCCAAGGTTACCACAGAGATTATCACAAGATCACAAGACAAGGGAGCAGAAGTAGGCCATTCGGCCCATCGAGTCTGCTCCAAGGAAAAGGGAAAAAAGAAAAAAAAAGAGAAATTGGGGGGGGGGCACAGAAAAACACACTATTCTAACCCCAATTTCCGGCCTTATCCCTATATCCCTTGATACCCTCTCTATCACACTCTATGGCACTGTGAGCTACATTTTCATCCAGATAATTCAAATACTACATAGCCTTCATGCAGCCAACAATAAAAAATAATCTAGCAATGAGCCAGAAAATATGCATATTTAAATATATTTACAGAGGAAAAACATTTAAAGCCAGAGAAATGAGCCTCTTGGTACTAAGCCTTAGAAGTAATAATTTGAGTGCTCATTGGAGAGATTCCCAATGTCTGAATGTTGTTTGAATAGTAGGCTGTTCAGTAGCTGACTTCAGTGTTGCCTCATAACAATAAGCTACTGTACAAAGTGTTAGTGTTCCTAAAAAAAATCAGCATTTGAAGATTGAGCCTGTTCATCCTCATCAGAGGTCATTGGTTAGTGTATATTTTCCAGCATTTTTTAATCTTGCTTATTTTAAATGCCATCAGTATAAGGTCTGAAGCCAAGACTCTAAAGCCAAAGGAACTTTTCTGCTATTCTGTCCAATACAGGACGCCCCTAGGTTAGAAATGCCCGACGTTATGCTCACCTCCTACATATGAATGAGCTCCCATAATATTAAATTCAAAATCTGATATCTGTACCTACATTTGTTCCTACAAACGTTCGAACTTGTTTCCCTTTTAGTAATTGTTCTTCCTTATCAGTCATGTGCTTTTGATGCTATTCATTATAATACTGTGGAGGTATGGTTACCATATCGAGTGATTTTTGTGTATTTTCTGACTTATGGACAAAATCGACTTATGGGCATCTGTGAAAACAGAACTCATTTCTTACCAGGAATGGCTTGTAGTTTCCTGAATATAACAAGTGCTGTTGCTCACTAGACCTCCATGGCTTTATTAGTACATCCTCCTCAAACTAACTCTCCAAATCTACCTTAAAGCATTCTACCTTGAAACTGCCTATTCTGGACACCACACTTTAAAGGAGTTATTTGGGTGTAGAATGGATTTACTAAAGTAGTACCAGGGATACATAGCTACAGTTTTATTTTTGTTATTAACGAATGTGAATGCCACTGTTAAGGGGCACATTTATTGTCCATTTCTAATTGCCTCCCAAACCTATGGGCTTACTAGGCAATCAACCCCACATTTGGTGATCTGCTATCATATAGCGTCCATACCATGTAAGGGTGCCAGATTTCCTCTCTTGAAAGTTATTAATGAATCTTTTTTTCTTTGACAAAATGTTTCTTTCATTATCACTGTTACAGATATTGGTCTTTTATTCCAGATTTATTTAATTATTAAATTCAAATTGCCCAGCTTCCATGGTAGATTCAAACATATCATAGGATCAATAATCCTGCTCTCTAAATACTAGTCCAGGAAATTATCCACAATGCTACTGTATCTCATTGGAGGGATTAGGGAAGACTGAAGGAAGGGGAGGAGAAAGATGTAGCAGGAAGTGATGTGTTGGAAGAGATTTTAAGGATTGTGGCTCATGTCAGGAGAGAGAGGGTGCAATAGTGGATGAGAGTTGGGGAATAGGACCGGAGTATAATTTCCTTGATTCAGTTACATCTCTATCAGAAGATTGAAGTAACTCATATTCCAGAGACCTGAGAGCATAAATATTTGACAAGACAAAATTTAGGATGTCACCATGTCAGAGATACTTGGCTAGAAATTTGTTCTCACAAGTCCAAAAATAAAAACATGTGTTACATTGTTGAAAATTGGGATAACTTGGAGAAAAGGAATTTTACATATATTTCTGGGTGCCTGGGTAACTCATCCCCTTTTTAGATAAGATTTTAGTTCTTTCTCCTCCACCATAAACCTTTTTCCCTTCCCCACCCCATAGTGACATCAATAGTAATGCCATCCACAAACTTCATCTGTAATGAGATTTGCCACCCTCTCTGATCTGAAGACAGACAATCTTACTAAACAACCAGGGTTTAGTGACCCTGTTTCCCATGAAACCATGCTAATTATAGGGCCAACACTCAAAGTTCACTCTTAGTCTTCACTGAGATCTCTGACCTACAACCTCACATGTGCACCTTGGCTGGTTTCCCCTTGGAGATCAGGATCATGGGCACTATCAGACTCAGGCTGATTCTGGTCTGCTGCTGATCTCTGCCTCATTTCACTGATGCATTTGGGAGAGCAATCAAATTCCATATTCAAGGAGATAAGGCTTCATCTATTTTTCTTTCTTTCATGCCTCAACTGGAGTAGAAATGCCCTTCTGAAAATCAAAAAACCTGCACATGCTGGAAGCCCAAAACAAAAAAAAAAGAAAATGCTGGAAATACTCAGCAGACAGGCTTCATCTGTTGGAAGAGAAACAGAGGCAATGTTTCAGGTCAGAGATCTGAACGTTTCAGAAACCTGAAATGTTGACTCTGTTTCTCTTCGTATAGATGCGGTCTGACTTGCTGAATATTTCCAGGAATGCCCTTTTTTCTGTATTGCCGGCTTCTCCAAATTTGCAGGGACTCAAAAACAGAGGTCTCCCTACCAAATTCCTAACAAAAGCACATGGCTGTAGTCCTGGGTGGTCCCCATGAACAAAGAGCATGCCTCCTACAGATTCTGTTGTTTACCAAGGTCTTTCGCACTGTTTGGGAACATTCTCCTTCCTGTTATGGATTGTTAGACAACTTTAATCAGGAATTATAGGGGTAGCAGTCAGTAATACAAGCAAGAACTCATATCTCAAAGTCGAGTTTATTGTCAGATGCACAAGTTAATTTATGCACAGGTGCAATGAAAAACTTACAGCAGCACCACAGGCACATATGCAGCATTCACAAGATATCTTTATTAGTCACATGTACATCAAAGCACACAGTGAAATGCAGCTTTTGCATAGAGTGTTCTGGGGGCAGCCCACAAGTGTCACCATTCTTCTAGCGCCAACATAGCATGCCCACAACTTCCTAACCCAAACGTCTTTGGAATGTGGGAGGAAACCGGAGCACCCAGAGGAAACTCACACAGCCACAGGGAGAATGTACAAACTCCTTACAGACAGCGGCGGGAATTGAACCCGGGTTGCTGGCACTGTAAAGCGTTACGCTAACCGCTATACTACCATGCCTGCCCAGAAAAACATAAGTTAAACATAGTCTTCAAACTAGGGCTGACCATGGATAGGAAGGATGCAATTAAGCTGGAGAATATGCAGAAAAGATTCACAAGAATGTTGCCTGGACTGGAGGGCTTAAGTTATGAGAGACTGGATAGGCTGGGACTGTTTTCCCAGGAGTGAAGGTGGCTGAGGGGTAACATTATAGAAGTTTATAAAATCATCGGGGCATAGATAAGGTGAATGATCACAGTCTTCTTCCCAGGGTGGGGAAGTCTAAAACTAGAGGGCACAGGTTTGAGGCTTGAGGTGAGAGGGGAAAGATTTAAAGGGGACCTGAGAGGCAAGTTTTTCACTCAAAAGGTGGTGGGTATATGGAATGAGCTGCCAGAGGAAGTGGTAGAGGTGGGTACAATTACAACACTTTAAAGACATTTGGACAACTACATGAATAGGAAAGGTTTGGAGGGATATGGGCCAAACACAGGCAAATGGGACTAGTGCAGGAAGACACCTTGGTTGGCATGGATGAGTTGAGCTGAAGGGCCTGTTTGCGTGCTGTATAAGTCTATAACTCTATGCGAGGACAACACTATCTGTGAAAAGAACAGGCTACTGTCTCACAGTGGGAGTCCACCTAAGAGTTATAATATGAAACTAACATGACCATGAGATTTTCTCATATACAAACAGACAGTTGAGCTAGATTAATTAGTCTACATCAAATCAGACATCCTCACTTAAGATATTTTGAACCATTGTGACTGATATCACAGAAGGTTCCAGACTGGTTATTTCACTACTTCCCCCATCAAACATGTTGATAGGCAGATTTATTCTGTCAATCAATATTTAGGGTGTTTGTGTATCCAGTCAGCCCTCTCAACGCTAATTTGGGATGTCTGGGGTTTTTGTCCTCAGAACCTTTTAGAATATTGATGTGAATATTGATTGTCTCAACAAAGGTACTTGATGGTCTTGTCAGTTAAGATATGCTCTCAATATGTAATTCTATGGAACCATTTGCCTACTCTCGAAATATTGAATTAAATGATGCAATTGTAACTGCATTCAATCAGCTACTGTTATTGTTGTTCTTGAAGAGTATAGTTTCTCCCAGGAGATTCCTTCACCATTTCTCTTGCATGTCTACTTGTGCTGAATAAAGACGTGTTACATCTACAGCTCTGGTCTCTGTGTGGCTCATTCAAAGTCACAACACTCCCCAATTTCCATCAATACAGAATCCATTTATTCCATAGTAACATTCCACAGTGGCTGAAGGAGGGGTATTTGCATTATGGTATGTTAGCTTAAAAGATTCAAAAATTGCACCTGCTGTACTCAATGTTGAGAACTGTGAGCATTTGCGCAACATCAGTGGGGAACACAGCACTGATACCAGCAACATGAGTTTCACCATATTGTTGCACAGGCAAAAATTGAGAAGTTATTAAAGTTCTTTCTCTATATGGACGTTTACAAACAACATTAGAGTATCCACATGCTGTTTTGACACCAAGTGAAAATATAGAGCGACACGTGTATCACTCTATTTTGGTTATTGCTTTAATCTTGGCCTCCCAAGTGAAATTATTTTGCAGATATTTATCCTAAAATCAACATCACAATGCCAGATTACATGAACATTATCACAATGCAGTTTACAGGAGCTCGCTATGAAGAAATTGCTTCTTACATTTTCTAAATTACGGCAATAATTGTGCTTCATAGTTTGGGATAACTAATACAATGAAGAAAGATTTAGAAATTCAGATCTTTCTTATGGAACCATCAGAGGGAGAAATAGAATGTGAGGATTGGAGCCTTATTCAGAAAAGAATGGGAACAGGGAAGAAGGAGAAAGGGAGACTGAGGAGTGCATGGGCCTGCACTGTACCCATGAGCAGAGGCAACCTTGTTGTTTCCAGTTTGCAAATGCAGTTGACCCACTGGTTATCAATGAAAAGGAATATTTTGAGATGCTTATAGGCATTATTCAGCTTGTAGACACAAATTTCTGGCCAGTAACTGGTCAGCAACAAGGGTTACTGTTTAAAAAACAGCGGATGGTTTTAGGATTTCTTATTAGACTTGGGCTAATATTTATCTGCAAGATTGTTCCTGAGCAGGATACTGTCGTAATTTAGAAAACATAAGAAGCAATCTCTTCAGAGCCAACTCCCCTAAACAGGAATAAGCCCAGAGTTATTATTCAGTTACAGTGCTGAAAATTACTGTATTCTGAAACATCTCACCGGACTATAAAGGGTTCCTTATTGGAGGAATGCAAAAAACATTTTGAGCCTGAAGATGTACGAAAGGGATTACATGCAAATCCCTCCATCACACCCTCACCTATGAATACACTAATGAGATTTATCTTTGTAGTTTAGGCAATGAATTCCTGCAAACCCAACATCCAGCCTAGAATTTCCCTTTCTGTTTCAAGTTAAAACTGTGTATGTTTGTGTGTGTGTGTGTGTGTGTGTGTGTGTGTGTGTGTGTGTGTGTGTGTGTGTGTGTGTGTGTGTGTGTGTGTGAGAGAGAGAGAGAGAGAGAGAGAGAGAGAGACTTGAACACTATTTTAAAAGCCCTGTGAAGATCCCAGTCTTCTAATGTGAGATTCCCAGAGAAACATTTGCAACACAAATGAAAATCCTGCCAGAAAGTCAGACCGAATTTCCTATCAGGTTTCAAGAAGCCCAGAGATGTTACTCCAGTTAGTCTGTTTTCAAGTGAGTGACGCTTTTTCTGTTTCAGCATTGTGAGAAGGAATTTCTAGGGTCCTGACCCTAAAATCTGAAATGATGATCCAGGTTCCTCCCCTCAACTAAAGCTAGATGTTATTTGCCTTGTACTTTTTTTCTGTGAAAGACCTCAATGAGTTGTGCATCTCTAGAAACAACCTTCATGATTCTGCTATGTGCAGTCTTATTAATAGGACTATACTACTTACAAGCATGGGTGTATATTTTTCTACTGTACTATGATGAAATCCGCATTATATCTTACTTTTCTTTGGACTTACCACCTTCAGAGACCACTTCCCAGCAGCATTCACAGTCTTTCTGTACGTCAACAGCGCATGACTCATTGGTTTCAATTGCACCACTTCAAGATTGACTGGTTGCTTCAGTCGGACATTGTATGTTGCTCCTGAATATGTTAAAATGCCAATGGTTGCCCTTGCACTGACCTCTTGATGTGAAAAGACTATTAACTTCCTATCACAGACTGACCTCATCCTGTCCAGTGTGATCAAATGGTGCTCTGAATCAGACTCTGTCTCTGTCCCATCTCAGCCACTCCATGGACTTTTAATGTCCTCATTGTGCTCTGTTCATAAAAATTGTTTTTCATCCACATTATATGCAGGGCATTTCTTTTGTTGCACTCATGTGTCTGTTCACAATACTGGTAACATCTAAGCTACTTTGGCAGCAACTTCTGCTGATAGTTTGACAACTACTTGGCTAAAGTCTGGTGAAGTCTGTTTCACCTCAAACTCCACATCTGGTGACAGTTCATTAGTTTTCAAATTTTTTGGAGCTAGAATGCTCAGAAATCACCCATTCATTGACAGTGATTTGCAAGTTCAAGAGGCAATGTACTAGATATGATCTCCCTGAGGAACAAATTACAGACATTTCTTCTTTCTAAACAGTCCCTTGGGATCGAGGATGATTTGCTTTCACTCCATTCTGTGGGTTCTTGAGAAATACTGATGAAGCTAATATTGAAACTGCAAACTCTTCCACAGGAGAGACAGTAGGAACCTGACAGGGCTGGTGGGTGAGTAGTTCGTGTGGTGGTGTCTTCTTCCACCACTTAAGCAAAGCTTCTGTGTGCTCCCCATGCGTGGACTTGAGGTTCTCAATACCATCCTGAATGCTCCTTTTACATTTTGAGCAGCGGTGGGTCAAGGATTCAGAGGAGTCAGTGGGGACATTATGTTTCTTCAAGAAGGCTTTGTGCAATTCCTTGTATCCTTTCCTCTGTCCACCTTGGTATTCTCTTCATAGGCCACAGTCCACAGCAGACAATGTTGTAAGCTTCTTAATGGACCAGCAGAGACAATATCAGAAATGCTAAGCTCAGGTGACTAAGGAAGAAAGAATTTGCATTTCACTTGACTGAGATGCTGTGAGTTTCATTTTGCCTTGCAATAAATCCTATTCCATCAATTAAATAGCCACATTTTTAACTAAACTCCCATTTCAACAATACAAAGTCCATTTCTCACCCACTAAATCAGGGATAGGTAGAGTGAGAGCTGAAATTGCCTGAAGTTTACTGGTGGCACCTTCTGAGCCTTTCTTTTATTTTGTGTTTTTGTTCTTTCCCTTCCTCCTGCTGAGATTATTAGAAACTACAGTGATCATCGCTTCAACTAGGCCCTTCCATGCTCTCTCTCACACATGCCGCTCACACCCTCAATTCTCCCACTGGCCACCTTCTGTAAAATACACCTACACTAGCTGTAGTTTGCAGTTGCCAATTAACGTACCAACCCCTGTGTCATTGGTATGTGGGAAGAAACCGGAGCACTCGGGGGAAATTCATAGGAGAACATGCGAACTCCACAGAGCAAGGTTAAAATGATACTGGGGTCACAGGAAGTGTGAGACAATTGCACTACCTGCAGCATCACTGTGCCTGTCTCTGCTGGCCTACTCTTGCCTCTGCTCATGTGCAGAGCTGAACAAACTGACTCTCCAGGAGTTGGGTTATGAGACTAGTCTTTAGCAGGTGTGCAACAGGCAAGGCCAGGGGCAGACCCTCGCTTTCAGTCAAAACTGGGAGGCATACATTAAAGTTTTGAAAAATCTCTGATATCCAAAGACATTTAAAAACATTTAAAAGATTGCTATCCACAACTGAAAAATAAAATTTACTAAAAAATAAAATTCATTAAACATAAATAAATAATAAGAAAATAATATTTTCTTCCTTCTAATCTTAAGGTTGGAAACCTTGTCCAGAAGCTTTGGGACTCCACTCCCACACCACATTCTGGCTGGCATCAGGTTGCATCGGGTTGCAAAGGTAGATTCCTCAGTGTAGTGGGGATTCTCCCTCTACATCCTACACCACAAATTGGCTTGCAGAGGTGGACTCCTCATGAAGACCAGCAATGGAGGAAAGGAACAGATCTGCCTCTCAACTCATCACGCTTACAGGCAGGTCCCCACTTGGACATCCTTATCTGGGAGTAGCTAAGTGCCAGCAATTCCCTTTGGAATTGACACAGGTAGTTTGATTCAATTCATTGAGCAGTGGGGCAAGCTTAAGGGGCAATGTGGTCTACTCCTGCACTTACTTTTTATGTTCTCATGTAAACTTAAGATGCCTGCCATTGGAGGCCTTTGAGGTTGAGGTGTCCATTGCTTGATAGTAGCTGAAACCCTTCATCAGTAAATGAAAATCAAAAAAACTGCAGGTCCTGGAAATTTGAACTGAAAACAGAAGATGCTGGAAACACTCAGCAGGTCAGGCTGCATCTGTGCAAGGGGACCCTGTGCAGACCTATCTGTCTGTGGTTTCCTGCATGGTACCAAAGAAGAACAACATAAGCTTGAGGAACAGGACTTTAGTCATCTCATCGTTCATTGGAACAAGTAGCATTCTTCCAGATTAATAATGAATTCAACAATTTCAGGTAACTAGCTTTCTCTGTTTGTATTAGAACCAATCAGGTCAGTTGTAGGTCATCCATCTGTAATATTTGTTTAGTTTTTCTCTCTCTATTGAATCTGCCTTAACTGCTGAACATTACCAAAGGTTCTGAACTGCACTTCAGAGTTTTTCAGTGTCCCTTTGTTTGTTTTCTCTCTCTCTAATCTCCCTCACTAATCTATCAACTAGGTGGCTTCATCAACATAACAGTCATATCCCAGTCTATCAGAGATATTCCCCACATCCTATTCATCCCTCCACATCCCCTCTGCATTTTAAAACTAACTCACTTTCTCTCTTTCCCAGTTCTGTGAAGGGCGTTTGACCTGAAACATTAGCTCTTTTTATCTTTCCACAGATGCTGCCTGACCTGCTAAGGGTTTCCAACATTTTTGGTTTTTATTTCAGAAGCCATTCATCATTTTGAATAATTAGATCACTCCTAAGTTATCTATATTCAGGGGATACCAATCTCTTTTCCAAGTTCAATTCTTTTTGCCTTGGTATAATTTTAGTATCAGGTATCTGCTGGCCAGGACAGTTATAATGCTTCATTTAAGAGGTGTTAGTTAAACTGAGATCCTGTATGCCCTCCAAGGTGAACATGAAATGTCCCAAGGCACCACTTGAATAATAACAGCACTCTTCATGGTGTCCTGACCAATATTTATTCCTAAAACATTTTAACAGGTTATTATTTCCTTGCTGTTTAGAGGAACTTGATTTGTACAAGTTGTCTGCTGCATTTCTTACACTTCAAGAGTGTATCAGTGTCTGCAGGGTACAATATAAATCCAAGCTTTTGTTTATAACAAATACTTGGATGTAGACAGGAATGCTTTATTGAATGAAGCACTGTTTATATTGCAGCTAATTCAAAATAGAAGAATACAGGGATAGCCACAGGGCATCCTTGAGTGCAAATAACCATTAACCACACTTACAAGAGTTTAGTATAAAATGACTGAGATAGCCATTGTATTTAGAGAGGAACTAGGCTAGGAGTGTCTCCAGCACAACAAATCTATTCTCCAGAACAGGTAATCTGTCTTTGATTTGTAGTATATTGAAAATTATTTTCTTGAATTAAACATTTATAGAATTTATAGATCATTACAGCACAGTACAGGCCCTTTGGCCCACGATGTTATGCTGACATTTTATCCTGCTCTAATATCTATTTAACCCTTTCCTCCCACATAGCCCCCCTTTTTTCCATCATTCATGTGGTTATCCAAGAGTCTCCTAAATGTCCCTAATGTATCTGCCCCCATAACTTCTGCCAGCAGTGTGTTCCACGCACCCACCACTCTCAGTATAAACAACTTATCTCTGACATGCCCCTTATACCTTCCTCCAATCACCTTAAAATTATGCCCCCTCATATTAGCCATTTTCACCTTGGGAAAAAGTCTCAGAATGTCCACTCGATCTATGCCTCTTATCATCTTGTACACCTCTATCAAGTCACCTCTCATCCTCCTTCTCTCCAGAGAGAAAAGCCCTAGCTCTCTCAATCTATCCTCATAAGACATACCCTCCAATCCAGGCAGCATCCTGGTAAATCTCCTGTGTACCCTCTCTAAAGCTTCCACATCCTTCCTATAATGAGGCGACCAGAACTGAACACAATCCTCCAAGTGTGGTCTAACCAGAGGTCTGTAGAGCTGCGACATTACCTCACAGCTCTTGAACTCAATACCCCGGCTAATGAAGACCAACATACCATACACTTTCTTAGTGTATCGATCTGCACGGCAACCTTGAGGGATCTATGGAAGTGGACCCCAAGATCCCTCTGTTCCTCCACACTGCTAAGTGTCCTGCCATTAACCTTGTATTGTCTTCATAATCGTTCTTCCACACTTTTTCAGGTCGAACACCATCTGCCACTTCTCAGCCCAGCTCTGCAGCCTATCAATATCCTGTTGTAATCGACAGCAACATTCTACACTATCCTCAACACCACCAACCTTTGTGTCATCAGCAAACTTACTAACCCACCCTTCCATATCCTCATCCAAATCATTTATAAAAATCACAAAGAGCAGGTGTCCCAGAACAGGTCCCTGCAGAACACCACTGCTCACCAACCTCCAGGCAGAATGTGCTCCATCTACCACCACCCTCTGTCTTCTATGAGTGAGCCAATTCTGAATCCATACAGCCAAGTTTCCCTGGATCCCATTCCTCCTGACTTTCTGAATGAGCCTTCCATGAGGAACCTTATCAAACAACTTACTAAAATCCATGTAAACCACATCCACTGCTCTACCTTCATCAATGTGCTTCTGTCACATCCTCAAAGAACTCAATCAGGCTCGTGAGGCACGACCTGCCCCTCACAAAGCCATGCTGACTGTCCCTAATCAGCCGATGCTTCTCCAAATGCACATAAATCCTGTCTCTAAGAATCTTCTCCAGTAATTTGTCCACCACTGAAGTAGACTCTCTGGTCTGTAATTCCCAGGGTTATCCCTACTCCCTTTCTTAAACAAAGGAACAACATTTGCCACACTCCAATCAATTGCTCTTTCCTCACTTCTCGTAATAACCTTGGATATATCCCGTCCAGCCCCAGTGACCGATCTATTCTAATGTTTTTCGGAAGTTCCAGTACATCCTCTTTCCTCACGTCGACATGCCCTAGCATATTAGCCTTTGGTACGCTATCCTCACAAACGTCAAGGCCTCTCTCACTGGTGAATACTGAAGCAAAGTATTCATTAAGGACCTCCCCTACCTCTTCCAACTCCAGGCACATGTTTCCTCTTCTATCCCTGATCTGTCCTACCCTCACTGTAGTCATCATCCTATTCTTCACATAACATGTAGCATGTTTTGGGGTTTTCCTTACACCTACTTTTCAAGGCCTTTTCATGCCCCCCTTCTAGCTCTCCTAAGTTCAGTCTTAAGCTCCCTCCTGGCTATCTTGCAACTCTCCAGAGCACTGTTTGATCTAAACCTTAGGTAAGCTTCTTTCTTCCTCTTGACAAGATATTCTATGTCTCTTGTTAACCATGGTTCCTTCACTCTACCATCCTTACCCTGCCTCAGTGGGACAACCTATCCAGAAGCCCAAGCAAGTACTCCCTAAACTATCTCCACATTTGTGCTGTGCACTTCCCCAAGAACATCTGTTCCCAATTTACTCTCCCAAGCTCCTGCCTAATAGCATCATAATTCTCCCTCCCCCAATTAAATACTTTCCCATATTGTCTGCTCCTATCCCTCTCCAAGGCTATGGTAAAGGTAAAGGCATTATGGTCACTGTCTCCAAAATGCTCTCCCACATTTATAAGCTTTTCTATTTCTAGTGTTAGAAATTACAGAATGTACACTCAGGAACTCGACTTTTCAACATTAGCTGAACTGATTTACTGATAAGATGCTTCTCTTTACCTTATCACTATGCTTGGTGAAGCCAGAAAAGATAAGATATTCCATTCAAGAGTTCCAGGAGACCACTTTAACTTTTGATGGTATTTTAAAATGATATCAGATTAGCTGTCTATTATGCCTTGCCAAGCGTTCTTGCCAAAATTGGAAAATTAGGTGAGATATACAATAGCAGTTGATCTGATACTGACTGTTTTATTCTATCAACAGAAATCAAAGTCTGACTCCTTCTCCCACCACTATCCAACCCCACTTGCTCTTAAATTCCAGTGGCAGTGATCTGTGTATTGCTGGGAGTATCATTGAATTAGCTTTTTTTTAAAAAAAAATTTTCTCCTAAATCCATGAAGCTATGAATTCTTTGGTAAACCATAGAGGTAACAAATGCCTTGTTTGATCGTGCAGGAGACAGTACTACTTTCCCTGTTGGAAAAAGCAACAATATAAAAAGCATTCCATTTTTGAACAAAAAGGACTTGTATTCTATCAACATTCAAGCCTTGCTATCCTAGCATATCACAGAGATGGGGGGATTGCTGGAGCCACCTTACTTATGAACCTGAACACCCAGATGTTTAATGACCAAGGTTATCCATTGTCACACTGGTTAGTGGTCGTCTAGAATGGTACAGAGGGGTCCCAATATCAAGTGCATACAGTCAGTCAGGGGTAAGTGCAAGATGAATAAAATTCTGATGAACAAAATTCTGATGCATTGACAAGATCTAGTGGAATCATCTAAGGCTGTGAAGATTGGACAGTTGCCTGAAAGGTCCGCAAAAATATGCCACACCATCCAGCATAGGGAAAGGTTGAAATTCAGAACAAAACAAGTTGTTAGCAGATTGCTGGTCACACCTTTACTCAACCCATTTATGTTCACCCACTGGAATTGTGTCAGGAGTAGTTATGATGTTTAATGTGGAATTTCTACTTTAATGTGTCTGAGCTATTGCTTTGACTTCTCCCCAGCAATAAACCTCTGATGTTAATCAATAATGTTGCATTGGGGTTTTGACAAACTTTTAACGAGCTCCCCTAGCATTGCACACCTGGAATGGATGTGGAGAATTGCTCTAGTAAAGCAGTATTACTGGCAGCTGAGATGCAATTAAAGTAACTTCAATTTAAAAAAAACATAGATGGGGATATTTGTCACACAAAAGCTCAGCATTTGGATATTATTACGTCAATAATGAAGATCACAAGTAAATGGGAAAGGGCCTCTATTTACCCTTACTCCAGTTAGTTGATGGATCATCAAAGCTCTGCAATATTTTTGCAGACTATGGTTCATTTAAAAGATTATTAAAAGAAGCTTTATAATATGGGGTTGTAACCTTGGGTAGGATTTGCTGGTCTTACATTGTCTCCTTATCACAAACAGTAATCCGCTCAGGTTCTGATGCCTGGCAAATACAAATTTGTCCAATTGCTGACCTACTACTATCAGTGTTTCAGTCACTATAATCCAAGATAAAGACTCACCCTCTGACAAACATAAACAGCTGAAGAAGGAAAGGTATTGCCAAAGGATTCTTCTTCCAAACGTTCGTGGTCTTCCATCCCAGGCTGAGGTCGATTGTTTAAGGTACTCTGTAAAAACCTATCCATTTTATTTTAAACCAAACTGCTTAATAAACTGGGGAAATAAGTACTGTGCATGGGATTGAATAATCTTTCTATACTTGTATCAACTTCTTACCTAATATCAATAAAGAAAATAGTTGTGGAAAAAATCTTAAACGTTTAGAGATCTAAAGTGTCCGAAAACATAAGCTTGGTTATGATATGTGATTAACCTGTACAATGCATAGAAAATTTATATTCCCACCTCGTTATCACCATTATGTTGTCCAGCCAGCTCAAAGATGTCATTTATTGCCTTACTGCATATTCATAAGAACCAATTTCATGATATCTAATATTAGTTGATGCTACCTAGTGCCATTTGAGGTTATATCATAGCTCTTATAGGAGAGGTATGCATTTCTTATGGCTGAACATCATGAGGGAGCATGGGTGAAGCAGGCACTCTGTAATGTTTTTACATGGGTCTGGATTTTAGTGCACAAGGTGAAAGTGAGGAGCAACATCCATCATCTGCAGGGATCCATGAAGCCCTCCAATATACAGTAGATGATCAAGTAGCAGTGGTAGGAAGTTGTATTTAAAGTGAACATCATAATTACAGCATCAATGTTCTGGATGCAGTGAGACAAAAGAAGTTTAATGACCTAACACGTGTAGTCAAGGTCAATGGCACCATTAACCCAGCTCTCAATAGCTGCACTACCAGCCTGCCACACTGCTCCATGGAATGCAGCCCGTTTACTGGCCTAAAAACAATCCCTAACATTCATATACCCACCTAACTTTCACAACAATACTCTAAGCTACATATCAACATCATCCACAGCACCTTTCACATGACCGATTGACAAGTAGTGATAGCTGGAATACACAGGGTCTTATTTAGCAGAGCTGGTGTCAATCACTATTGCATAAAGAATTATGTTACGAACAACCAAGTCTGTACGCTTGGTAAGTTGGTTTATTATTGTCATATGTACTGAGGTAAAGTGAAAAACTTGTCTTGCATACCGTTCATGCAGATCAATTCATTATAACAGTGTATTAAGGTGGTACAAGGTAAAACAATAATAGTGTTACAGTACAGAGAAAGTGCAGTGCAGGTAAACAATAAGGTGCAAGGCCATAACAAGGTAGATTGTGAAGTCAAGAGTCCATCTTATCGTACCAAGGAACAGTTCAATGGTCTTATAACAGTGAGATAGATGCTGTCCTTGAACCTAGTGGTACGTGGTTTCAGGCTTTTGTATCTTCTGCCTGATGGGAGGGGGGAGAAGAGAGAATATCTCGGGCGGGTGGGGTCTTTAATTATATTGGCTGCTTTACTGAGGCAGTGAGAAGTGTAGACAGAGTCCGTGGAGGGGAGGTTGGTTTCCATGATGTGCTGAGCTGTGTCCAAAACTCTCTGTAGTTTCTTGCTGTCACAGGCAGAGCAGTTGCCATACCAAGCCATGATGCATCCGGATAGGATGCTTCCTATGGTGCATCAATAAAAATTGGTGAGGATCAAAGGGGACATGCCAAATTTCTTTAGTCTCTTGAGGAAGTAGAGGCGCTGGTGAGCTTTCTTGGCCATGGCGTCAATGTGGTTGGACCAGAACAGGCTATAAGTGATGTTCACTCCCAGGAACTTGAAGCTCTCAATCCTCTCGACCTCAGCACCATTGATATAAACAGAAGCATGTGCACTGCTCCCCCTCCCCCCTCCCTTCCTGAAGTCAATGACCAGCTCTTTTGTTTTGTTGACATTGAGGGAAAAATTGTTGTCATGACACCATGTCACTAAGCTCAATATCTCCTTCCTGTATCTCTTATTTGAGATATGGCCCACTGTGGTGATATCATCTGCAAACGTATAGATGGAATTAGAGCAGAATCTGGCCACGCAGTCGTGAGTATATAGGGAATAGAGGAGGGGGCTGAGGACGCAGCCTTGTGGGGCACCAGTGTTGAGGATAATCATAGCAGAGGTGTTGCTGTCAATCATTATTGTGGTTTGTTGGTCAGGAAATCAAGGATCCAGATGCAAAGGGAGGTGTTGAGTCCCAGGTCTCAGAGTTTGTAAATGAGTTTGCTTGGAATTAATGTATTGAAGGCTGAGCTGTAATCAATAAACAATAGTCTAACGTAGGTGCCTTTACTGTTCAGATGGTCCAGAGATGAGTGAAGAGCCAGGGAGATGGCATCTGCCATACATGTGTTTCGAATTGCAGTGGGTCAAGGTTGTCTGGGAGGCTGGAGTTAATACATGCCATGACCAACCTCTCAAAGCACTTCATGATGTCAGAGCCACCGGATGGTAGTCATTAAGGCACGTTACCTTGGTTTTCTTAGGTATCAGGATAATAGCAGGTGGAAACCTCAGATTGAAGCAGGTTAAAAATATCTGCAAATGCTCTCACCAGCTGATATGTGCAGGATCTACAAACACAGCTACGGACATCGTCCAGGCCAGATGCTTTCTACGGGTTCACTCTCCGGAAGACTAATCTTACGTCTGCAAAAGTGACTGTGAGTTCAGGTGCATCGGAGGCTGTTGGGGTGGGTGGTGACATTCCAATCCCCTTCTGTTCAAAATGTGCATAGAATTTGTTAAGCTCAGTAGGAAGGGATGCGCTGTTATCGGTGATTCTGCCTGACTTCGTTTAGTAGCCCATTATAGCATGTAAGCCCTGCCACAACTAACAGCTGGTCTGGGACTCGATTTTGGACTGATATTGTCTCTTGGCATCCCTGATAGCTTTAATGGAGGTCGTATCTTGATTTCTCATGTAGGTCAGGGTCACCTGAGTTGAATGCCACAGTCCCTGACTTAAGTAGAGAGTGGATCTCCTGGTTCATCCATGGTTTCCGGTTGGGAACAACCACATTGTCCTCTTCAGTGCACAGTCCTCAACACACTGCTGATAAAGTCCGTGACATACTCATCTAAGCTGGCTGCTGACTTTGAACATGGACCAGTCTACTGACTCAAAGCAGTTGTGTAGAAGCTCATCTATTTCTTCTGACCAGCACTGTACAACTTTCTGTAATGATCCTCACATTTCAGCTTCTGATTGTATGCAGGGAGAAGGAGAATAACCTGGTGGTCTGATTTACCTAAGTGTGGGCGGGGGGCTCGATAGGCATCTTTGATGGTCATGTAGCAATGGTCAAGGGTGTTTGGGCCCTGATGGTATAGGAGACATGCTGGTAGTATATTTCCAGTGCATGTATGTGATTCATGCACTATTGTGCAAGCCAATTTGCCAAATAGTGCAAGTGGCAGTAAAGTTGTTCACTCTCAGATGCATTTGAAATCAAATTGGCATCAGATTTGTCAGAGGAACAGTGTGAGACAGCCCACTTGAGTTCTCTTAACATTTAACTTATGACAATTATCAAATGCTTCACCTGGACTTCACATCCAAGCAACTTTGTTTTACAATGGTGCAGACATGATAGTTTTAGAATGAATTATGAGTTCAGATTAAGAAAGTCAGGAATGAAGGAACATTAAGTAATTGAAACTAAGTTTTTCAAGATTATGAAGACCAATCCAGCAAATGTTTCCCTCCAGTGAAGGGTTCAAATCCCAAGTGAAATGAATGAAAAACATGGTGGTCAGAATGAAGGAGAGTGAATATCATCTCCCAAAGGTTAAATAAGTTATGGACGGGTAGTACCAGGAAAGGGTATTGAAATGTGAGAGTGGGCGGAAACATTTGGAAGGGAACTGCCAGCAAGGTGTTCCCCATAGGTCATTCCTGACTTCCATGCAACTGCATTGTTAACACATCTGACCTCCTGCCCTTTTGCTGGCTTCATCCCTGTACCCAGGGATAAACACAAAGACCCTGAGCTGTGTAGGAAGCTACACCATCTGGCATATCTAGTATTACCCCATTCTGAATGGTGTCATCATCTGGAAAAGGATAGTTATTTTGTGCATCTTGTTTTAACTTATATAATGTTATTAATTATTTTATTTTCATTAAATTCATTTGAATAATGTTTTAAAGCTGTTTTGAATACTTTTTAATGTCTTGAATTATTATATGTCTTTAAATTGACTATCAAATACATTAGGAAACAGAGCCAGACGGGCAGCAACACAATCTGGGTCTGGGACCTCAGGCCTCTGCTCATGGGATGGCTGTGATAGGGAGGCTTGGAGCTTGATCCAACTATATGGAGCCACAAAAAGACTGTGTACCCACAGGGATGATGATGGGAGTGGGGAGGTAATCAGTAGGCACAGTATGGGACAAGCATGATCCAGTTCTGCTTCTTAAAGAGAGAATATACAAATGAATTAAGTACATAGTAGAAGAGATGTGGTTGATGGATCTGATAACAAGACAAATTGGTGAAGATGAGGGATACAGTAACAATGGGGGTAGATAGAGTAATCTCCGAAAAGCATCAGGCATGACGGATCCAATGATGTTTTACTGCTCTTACAATTTCCCATATGTTAGAATGTCGTGTCATACTCTAGAATGTTGGAGTGTGCTCCAGAATTCAGTACCTGCACTAGAATTTCGTACTACTCTTAAATCTTGCACCATGCCCCAGAATGTTGCACCTAGCTCTAGAATACTGTCCAATGCTCGACAATACCATGCTTTACTCTAAAATGTCATACTATTCTCTAGAGTGCTGCACTGCAGTCTAGAATGTTACATAAACCTCTGGAATATTGCATCCTCTAGAATGATGTATTCTGCTCTAGAAATCTGTATCCCACTCTAGGATATCATGCCATTATTAGAATGTTATCCCATCCTTTAGAATGTTGTACCATGTTCTTAAATGCCATATTATGACCTAGGATGACCTGCTATCCTCAGAATGATGTACCACGTTGTACTCTAGAAGGCCACACCATTCTCTCGAATATTACACCATACTCTAGGACATTGCAGTATAATCTTCCATGCTCTACTCTGCCCTAGAATATTGTTACATTTTGTTACATTTTCTAAAACGTTGCATCAGGTACTAGAACACCACACCAATCTCCAAAATGTTGCGCCATGCTCTTAAATGTAATACTGTAGTGTAAAATGTTGTGGTATCCTCTATAATATTGTGTTATCCCCTAGAATGTTGTGTTATCCTTCAGAAAGTTGTACTGCGGTTCTGAATGCTGTATCCATCTTTGGATGATCGAATCATATTTTTGAATGTTGTACCATGTTCTGCAACACTATTTCATGTCTTAAAATGTTCTTCTCAATAGTTATCATGTGAATGGGATGTGCTATGTTCCAGAATTTTATCCTGCATTCTCAAACAATGTTTTTTCAAGCATTATCATTCTAGGCTGATCAAGAAACTTCTTGGCAGGATGATGGTTAACATGCCAAATATAAAGCACTCAGTATAGCAATGACTGTATAATCATATCCATGTATCATCACAGCATGATCACAGCAAAATGCCATACCACTACCCAACCATTCTACCATCCCAACACTAAACCAGTATACTAATACCATCTATTGGATATAAATTTCAGACTCTTGGAAGTCCAAAGCTATTATCAAGAAAATAAGTTGTGAATTCTGCAGTCGGATCAAGTTTAATGCAAATTGTCATCAATGTGACAGTTCCTCATGATCCACTACTAAAGGACAGCCCATTCATACATCTTACTAATGTCCCAAGACATTTCAAAGGAGTGTTAGGAAACATTGACCAGGTCACATCAGGACAGAGGGAAGAGAGAGTGGCAGGCCAAGTACTTGCTCGGACTGTGCTGTATTGGTTGGAGTTTGAAGGATATCTAGTTGGCTGCAAAACAGAAATCAGTGAGTAGTGGTTAAATTCATCTATTCAAAGTGAGAGAAAGTGAGGAAATGTATCATTGACTGAGATTTTTGAATCAAAAACACGGGACAGAATTTTAACTTCTCTATTGGCAACAAGAGTCTGCCAGCAGTGGGCAGACACAACACCTTTAGTACCACTTATTTCAAAGCCACTTTAACACAGACTTACATAAATTCAGGTTTCCTGAACAGTTAGACTGAGCAATTATGGTCATGACTAAATTTCAGTTCTACTATTTAAGTAAATGTTGCAAGTTTAACTTTTGACCCTTTAATACCCCACAGGGCCTCTTGTCTGTCCAAAAGGAGGGTGTATTAAAACAGGACTCAGGTTCTTTTGGGTTCCTTTCGAAGGACAGAATCGGTAATGAAAGACACCACAATTTCACAAAAAGTTTGAGTAACTTTATTTGACACAACTAAAAAGAACTAAACGCAAAGGAAACTTCAGCTCTAACCACAAATCTAATCTAACCCAAACAAGAAACAAGACCAAAACCCAAACTCTCTCACTTAACACTTCCCTGGTAAAATTAAGCTCATGTTTGCATGCAGTTCTCAGTGATACTTATTGGCATCCAGTACTTAGCAATGTTGTGTTCTCTTCCACTCAGTCTATTGCCGAAAGGGAGCCCCAGGGTACTTCAGCAAGGCTTTTTTTATTATCCCAAAATAAACTTTATTCATCATAAAAAACAAACTATATACAACAATAAACAGTGCAAACCTTTACATTCGTGTATGGATCCATCATTAGTGTTACATTTTTATATAAAAAACACAGCACCGATGCCACTCGTGTGGCTCCCTGGGGTGCTACCCCAATCCCATGTTTACAATATTTAAGGGGCTTCCTCGCCTGACCCCACCCCTCCCTCTCCAGTGGCAGAAGAACCCTAAACTGTAGTCCTTCCCCACAGAGCCCTTGCATTGGCTGCACCCAGCTTCAGTGCGTCCCTCAGCACGTACTCCTGCAGCCTGGAATGTGCCAGTCGGCAGCACTTCCCCTACGGACATCTCGCAGTGCTGGGAGACCAACAAGTTTCGGGCAGCCCAAAGGGCATCTTTCACCGAGTTGATGACCTTCCAGCAGCAGTTGATGTCCGTCTCTGTGTGTGTCCCCGGGAACAGCCCGTAGATCAGAGAATCCTCTGTTACGCAGCTGCTGGGGATGAATAGTGACAAGGACCCTTGCATCTTTCGCCACACCCTCCTCGCAAACCCACAGCCTGCAAAGAGGTGGGCAACCGTCTTGTCCCCTGTGCAGTCCTCCCAGGGGCAGCACGCGCTGGGAGTGAGGTTCCGACCACGCAGGAAGGATCTGACTGGGGGAGCCCCTCTCACCGCCAGCCAAGTGAGGTCTTGGTGCTTGTTGGTGAGTTCTGGCAATGAGGCATTCTGCCGGATGGTCTGGACAGTCTGCTCCGGGAACCACGCCACAGTACCCATCGAGTCCTTCTCCTGCAGTGTCTGCAGGATGTTCCGTGCTGACCACTGCTTGATGGACTTGTGGTCAAAGTTGTTGGTCTGGAAGAACTTTTCCACGAAGGACAGGTAGTGCAGCAACGTCCAGCTGACTGGGGCGTTGCGCGGCATCGGGGCCCATCCTTCGCAACACTGGGGACAGGTAGAAACTCGGCGCGTAGTGACACTTGGTGCTCACGTACTTTGGTTCCACACACAGCCTGATGAAGCCACACATGAAGGTCGTCATCAGGATGAGGGTGACATTGGGGACACTTTTGCCCCCATTGCCCAGGGACCTGTGCATGGCGACCCGTCGGACCCACTCCATCTTGGATCCCCAGATGAACCAGAAGGTGGCTGTTGTGAGAAAGGTTCTTTTGGTATCTTAAAGATAAAGGTCTGGACACACAGTCTTTGTAATTTAAAAATGGTTTATTAACAAAGACAAACGCGGGACAGAATGAATGGGAACAGATGCACACTCACACACTCTCAAGCATGAGATCATGAATGTGAAGGGAAATCGCGACAGAGGGTGAGGTTCTCACACACACACACACACACACACACACACACACACACACACACACACACACACACACACACAATAACTGGGTACAAATGATCAAGGAATAAACTATACAATGTTTGGACACCCTGATTCTGGACAAACATTGGCTCTTTGGTCTGGGGAGTCCTTAACTAACTGCCCTGAAGTAGTGCACAGCTCACCTCAACATACTCGGACACAGAAAAAGAGAGAGAAAAACCAAACATACAGCACTTTTATGCTGCTGGGGGGCTGGGTAGTCCAGCAAGGACAAAGGTGTTTTAAACAGGCCAATCCAAGTGGTCCAGTAAGACAAAGGTGTTTACCTAATGGGGCGGAGCCAGACCCCTGATTGACAGCGGTATAGCTTCCGACCTGATAGGCAATGCTATCATCTGAACATGGGGGTCAGTAGTGTTGTCACTGTCATCTGAACCCTGGCCTTTCATACTACAATGGCATGGGTGATTTTTGAGCCAGAGTGGGGAACAGGCCACACCTGCACCAAGTATAGCAGCGCTGAGTGCGCCTCACACCTGATGACCAAGTTCTTCCCGGTTATTGAGAGGGAGCGCTGTTCCCACAGTCCCAGTCTCTGCTTCACCTTCCCAATCCACTCC
This sequence comes from Pristis pectinata, assembly GCF_009764475.1. NCBI lineage: Eukaryota > Metazoa > Chordata > Chondrichthyes > Rhinopristiformes > Pristidae > Pristis > Pristis pectinata. The sequence continues at coordinate 63,577,525 of NC_067410.1, forward strand.
CGCCAATTTTTGTTGCACGCCCCATCTCCTCCGAACCAGATCCCCATCACCTTCAGGTAGTCAGGCCTTGTGAAGGGACTTGTCAGTCACCAGACATTGGCTGTGAACCAACCCGTGGAGAAGCTCTGAAAGACTCTCTAGCAGGGCACACATTTATAGTCAAGGAGGGCTTTGTGCCCAGTTTGGTCCTAGTGTAACAAAGGATTCCACACCTTTGCTAAACCTTCCTGTTGCTTTTGAGAGTCTCATCAGTCATTAGTACAGAAAAATTCCACTGTTAATGAACAGATAAAAATTCCGATCTTCTAGAGGGCTGGTGGCTCCATGAGTGTGTAGCCGAGAAAGGTTTTGTGAGGGATCTTGTCTGATGGGGCAAATTAACACACCCCATTGTCTCGCTTGGCTGAAGCATACCCTGATTGTTTTGCAAAGCTGTCCGTTTAACTGCACCCGATTAATGCTTGGGGCTACCTTTCACAATGACGTCTTGCTGTTTCACACAGTTTCAGTAACTCCTGGGAAAAACTAATAGCTCTAACAGAGAAAGATGCTTCTTTTACCCCTTTAGTTACATACATCGAGCCATTGGTAGCTGCTGCAAGGGGGAAATCATTGATTGCTTTTCATCTTACCACAGAGGGGCAGCCGTGTAACATCATCCTCCTGAAAGAAGGAACTCACTCGGCCTGAGGGCATGCTCATGTAGACCATGCACTGACTCAGATACTCCTGGTGGGTCTGTTAAGAAAGAGAGTTGGGTTTTCAACTGGTGACTTATACCTCACAAGTGAGAAAGAGGTGATGATGGAGGCTCAGACAGCAGAGGACAGTGTGGATCAGATACTTGCAGAGTGATGGCTGTCAATCAACAAAATATTTCTGGAACAATAGCAAAGCATGTAGGCATCTCAGGCATCCCAGCCTCACTGTTATCCAAATGTTTGGATGAATTGTCATGAGCATGAATGGCATGATGTCATAAGCCTTTGTGGTGATGTCAGCATCCATGGAAAGAGCACAGGGAGCAATCACACTGCTGTTACACTGTGGGTGTACCGCACTATCAGCATTAGATTGAATCACATGCATGATACTCTAGCCTTGGTCACCGATCACCTTGCTGACCTGCAGCAGTGTCCAGCAATATTGTTAACAGGGAAATATGAGAGGGAGGATGGTGAACTGGGATATGAAAGTTTAGGCTTTGTTCAAGCACTACCACTTCTTATTGACTAACCACCCCTACCAACTCCCACCCCCTCTCCACGAAGCCCAATCAGTCAGTATTGTAAACACATTGAGTCCTGGGCTGTCTTCTTACACAGATCTGTACAGTAATCACAGGTACTGCATCATGTAGGAGACCTAGTATACTTTTGCAGTTGCCCAAGGAATTTGAATTGGTTTATTATTGACATGTACCGAGGTACAGTGAAAAACTTGTCTTGTATACCGTTCATAGAGATCAACTCATTACACAGTGCATTGAGGTAGTACAGGGTAAAACAACAACAGAATACAGCATAAAGTGTCACAGCTACAGAGAAAGTGCAGTGCAGGTAGACAATAAGGTGCAAGGTCATAACGAGGTAGATCGTGAGGTCAAGGGAACCATCTTATCGTACGAGGGAACCATTCACCAGTCTTATAACAGTGGGATAGAAGCTGTCCTTGAGCCTGGTGGTACATGCTTTCAGGCTTTTGTACCTTCTACCTAATGGGAGAGGGGAGAAGAGAGAATGTCTTGGGTGAGTGGGGTCTTTGATTATGTTGGCTTCTTTACCAAGGCAGTGAAAAGTGTGGACAGAGTCCATGGAGGGGAGGATGGTTTCCATGATGTGCTGAGCTGTGTCCACAACTCTCCACAGTTTCTTGTAGCCACGGGCAGAGCAGTTGCTATACCAAGCAGTGATGCATCTGGATAGGATACTTTCTATGGTGTACCGATAAAAATTGGTGAGGGTCAACAGGGACATGCCAAATTTCTCTAGCCTCCTGAGGAAGTAGAGGCATTGGTGAGCTTTCTTCACCATGGCGTCTACATGGTTGGACCAGGACAGGCTATTAGTGATGTTCACTCAAGGTTGTTCACAGGGTTGTTTTACAGAGTGCTGAAATAGTATGTATCCAATTCAAGGTAAAACTGATTGACTGTAAGCTCTCAGTGTGATTGCTGTTAAGTTTTGGTTCTTTGAATAGATATAAAAATTATCTGTTGAATTATTTGTTGGTTGAAAATGTTTCGACTAATAACTGGACTGTGCCCTCTAAACCAGTCGAATGATGGGAAGTAGGGATTGATCAAGGCAAGTGTGACTGGTTGCAGGACCTGCTTGTGTTGGTGGAAGGATAAGGAAGAACAGTTTGCAACCAAGGCAACAAAAGGACAATTCCTCTTGTCCTTATCGTTATCTTTTTCCTGTGTCTTTTGTGTATTCTCCTCCAAAGTGTTTCTTATTTCTCTGCCTTGTGTCTCGCCTTACTGTTGCACCATGTTGTGCCCAGCACAGCAGGGCAGCACATTACCGGAGATCATGGCCAGTGAGTATGGTGTGAGAGGCATCTCCTGATCTTTTGAAGAAACCCAAAGCGTAATGACAGCATACTCATTGTTTTGGTAAAACCACTCCTTATTACAGGCATCCCTATGGTGGTTTCAGCCATGTCTCCCAGCAGCTAGGCAACAGGTCTGATTGTCAAAATGAAGCGATCAGGGAGGACAAGAGCGGCAAAGCAGCTGGCTTTGAAACATGAATACCTACAGGAAAATCTCCCATGGTTACAAGCCAGATGCATATTGATAAAGGAAAACCGCCAGGCTGAAGGGTGGTCCCCTCTAGTCGCATGCATGCAGATGATGGCATCCTGAAACTGTGGCAAGTCAAAGAGAACTGCAGATCCAAGAGTCCACTCACTCTGACTGGCTTGATTGGTGCCAAAATTCATATGGTATGCAGTCGTGGAAAACAAGGTGTCCTTATGCACTTATATATGTAGCCAGTTACAAGATCCTCTTGATGTCTTGCAGAACACTGGAAGGATCCCAAGCAATTATAATGGGAGGTTGATTGGGAAATTTTGTACTGTTCTGTTAGAATTTGAGCTACATTTGTGAACTTTGTGAACAGTTGCAATCAGAGATGTCCACTTGTCTGTTGTAATTTTCAGCTCTCCACAAACAAATCACTTGAGTGTTTCAGATCCAAATTCTTAATTGTCTCCCATACATCTCACATGTAATATGTATTATTGGTGCTGTTCTGGGATTGGTATTGGGAGAATTATTCAGATTTATGACCTTCACTATGTTTCCACTGCAGTAGTATTCAAGTGACTGAATACACTGAATTGACTTCCTACATCCCTTTAACTATCTGCTATAAATATACCTGATTAACATAGTCTGATAGCATTTATTTTTCATTGAGAAACCACAAGATTCATGTGCCATATCTAGTAAGCTAATTGCTGTAAGAAAAATTTTGATTTAGCCTTGAGGGTTTGAAGCTTTACCAGGTTTTGTGTGTTGTATACAAGTCTGTGTACACGTGTGTGAGTTTGTGTGTAAATGTGCATAAGACCACACTTCAGTTTGCAGGAAAAACACCTGCGTACAAATAATAAAACAAATAATACAAGAATAAAACTTGAATATAAACCTTAAAATATAAGAGCGGTACCAAATAATCTAGAAAACAATACTTAATTGCTGAATTAGCATTAGAAATGACTGCAATATTAACAGAGAAATACTCAGGCCACACATTGACTTCTCTTGGCCTACCAATTCAGTTACATTCTGATCTGTAAGCAAACTAAATATTTGTCTGCTAACATTACCTGTAATAATTCCTAGACTCCAGTCTGTTTAAAGGCATTCCTTTTAACATCAATATGCCATATTGAGAGGCTGCTATTTAATTCATTTATCAATGTTTTTCTGTTTTTGCTTTTCAGTCTGTTTACATCACATCACACCAGGAAAGATGAGCAATCCCCAGCTTCAGAAGAACCCTGCTCCCAGTGTGGTTGTTACAAAGATGATGCCTCCACCTCCAGGCCCCAAAAACATCGTCTTCAAAAAGACTACCATTGATAAGTCGGTGTGTGACCTCCCTTATCTTCTGTGGATCTTACCTGTCCTTTGTCTCTTCCTCACAGAGCTCTTAAGACATTGTTGCATCAATGTCCTGACTCTGCGGAAGATTCAGGTTGTGTGAAATTAGAATCCACCCTGGAAAGCAAAATAGCAGTGTGAAACCAGCGGTATGGTGGTACAGTTGGTAGAGCTGCTGCCTCACAGCTCCAGAGACCAGTTCAATCAGATTGAACGGAGGGTTCAATCCTGACCTCCGGTACTGTCTGTGTGGAATTTCAGAGCTAAAACTCTAAACAATACAGTTTTAAAAAGGAGATCGTTTAAAAGTAGAATATTAAACAACTTCGTTTACTGTGCTGGGACTATTGCACCATGGTACAACTCCAGGGATCTAGGTTAAGGCCAACTGTCTGCTTTAACCAACACTGGCTCAACAGATTACCTGCTCATTTACTTCATTTGCTTTGTTCAGATTGGCTGCCAAAATTATCTATGTTTCAATGGTGACTATAATACTGAAAAAAAACATAACTTCATTAAATGTGTAACATTTTGGCTGTTCAAGGCTCTATTTAATTGTAATAAAAACTGAAAGTGCTGAAAACACTCAGCATCTCTGGAAAGAGAATTGGTTAATGTTTCAACAGAACTGGGAAAGTAAGGCTCTTGCCTGACCTGCTGAGTACTTACAGTATTTTCTGCTTTTATTTAAGATTTCCAACTTTTTTTTTGATTTTCACTATATAAATGTAACTTCTTTCTGTATAAATCTCAAGCCCCTTATTCTGGAAATGCCCAATCTAACCTTGAAAACCACAATGATACAAGGATGATACAGATGATACAGGTTTTTGCAGTTACACTTCACAAGGGTGACCCTAAGCTTCCAGTTCACCTGTCCCTTTAATTCTCCACCCTGCTCCAACATCTATGTATTAGGCCTCTTCCATTAATGCTCAACATAAGATTCCACCATAAGATGCTCAACGTAAGTTTGAGGAACATCTCCTCATCTTCCATCTGGGAGTGTTGAAAACCCCAGTACTTATTCTGAATTTCTATGTTTCTCATCTTTCTGTTTCTTTCTTTTCATTTTTGTCTCCAGCTGCCAACTTTTAAAATAATTGTTTTAACAACTTTGATCTGCACCTTATTACAGACAATCCTTCTGTTCTTTTCACCCCTCTTCCTCTCTACAGTTTAACATAATTGTTTTCTCACTTTTCCAGTTCTGATGCAAAGCCCCTTACATGAAGCATCAACTCTGTTTTTCTCGCAGGGACGCTGGCTGACCTCTTCATATCCCCAGCCTTCTTTGTTTTAATTGTGGTCACAGTTGGGAGATATAATTGACAGGGGCTGTCTCAATCATTCAGCATCTTATTTCTGCTTTCACAGATTGCTGTCTACTTGGGCAAGAGAGACTTTGTGGATCATGTCAGCTATACAGATCCCATAGGTATGTGCACTCCCTCTGTTTAACAGAGGAAGATTCTACAGTCTGGATATTTTATCATAGCTGGGAAAATGTTTCCAACTGTTTTTCAAGTAATAACCTCTAATGATCATGATAACAATTTGTACCCTTATATAAAATTACTTTACATTTGATCCTTTTTCTAGTAAGATCAATATCTGGCATTAGTAGGCACTCTTACACCAACCTTCCCAACGTGATCTTTAATGAAATGACTGTGCTGCTTATTTCCTGATGTCATTATAGTCATGGACTGAAAAGAGATTTAAATCATAAAGTACTGAGAAACAGACAGAATGCTCAGGAAAGCACGGACTGCCATGATGCAACAGAGAGGCTGCTTGAGGAATCTGTTGCTATAGATTTCAAACCTTTTAGTTCTGTCACTGAGACTGGAGCTTTCTTCATTCAGCACAATCGTATATTTTTTGATTGCGATCACTAAACAGAATTGGGGATTTAGCATGCTGGTAACATGCCTCTGAATCTTTGATCTGAGTCCTTTTGAGAATGCTGCTGTTCTCATATTTCCTCATGACACAGAAGGAAACCATTCTGCCCATTGAGTCTATGCCAGTTCTCAGAGCAGTCCCAATACCTCACTTATTTCCCTATGACCTTTTCTCTTTCATATGCTGCAGATTCCTCTGACACCCACCTATACTGGGGGTCAGTTACAGTAGTAATTAACCAACAAGTCTTTGGGATGTGCGAGGAAACCAGAGCAGCTAGAGGAAACCTAGACAGGCATAGGGAGAACATGCAATCTCTACACAGACAGCACCTGAGGTCAGGATTGAACCCGGGTCTCTGGAACTGAGGTAGCAACACTACCTGCTGTCCAACATGCCTTACTGCCACCCTGCCACTTCTCTGTTCAGCACAAACACTGATGCCAAATGGAGTGAAGTACTTATTTTGTCATCCCTTATAGGATATTATATCACATGTTAAAGGCCTGCAGACATCAGGAGCCTTCAAGACTTGTGGAAAGCAAAAGTTTGTGGCAGGCACGGTGGTGTAGCGGTTAGCGTAACGCTATTACAGCACCAGCAACCCGGGCTCAATTCCGGCCTCTGTCTGTAAGGAGTTTATACGTTCTCCCCATGTGTCTGTGTGGGTTTCCTCCGGGTGCTCCGGTTTCCTCCCACATTCCAATGACGTACAGGTTAGGAAGTTGTGGGCACGCTATGGCGCCGGAAGTGTGGCGACACTTGTGGGCTGCCCCCAGAACACTCTACACAAAAAATGTATTTCACTGTGTGTTTCGATGTACATGTGACTAATAAAGATATCTTATCTTATCTTCTTATCTATACTGAGGCTTACTATGGCAATACTTAAAGTTCCCAACCAGAACTGGGTCATCACAATGCTAGGGTATCTGAAGCACCAATCCTTCTTGGTATTTTCCTTCTTTAATGTCATCATTGATGATTCCCCCAATCCCCATACATTGCTATTGTCCTTTGGGACCGCTATCTTGAACCACAGTGTCTGGTTACTCCTTAAAAAGAAATGCTTCAAATCAAATTGTTAAGAGCATTGGCAGTGACCATGCAGCACTCCTGGATTGGTGGATGGCAGGATTGGCACTGATTTCAGGCTACACTATCCAGGGCAAGTATGAGAGTTAGTGCTGGATGAACTCCACACTGCCTTGAAGCTAAATGATGGGAAATCCAGCTTCTCTAATGGTATTGGATAAACACCACTGTCTCCTGGGGTTGGTTGATGGGAGACTTGGGGTTGGCATTGCTGTTGGATAAACCACACAATGTTCCTGAACCATGGAAGATCCGGGCCTGATACAGGGGATGGATGACTACAGTGTCCTTGAACTGCTTAATTAGAAGGATGGTGATGGATATACCCCACAACGTGGCCAGAGCCTATTTCAGTGACTGATCTTATCTGATTACTTTTCAGATGGTGTGCTTGTATTGGACACAGGCTATATAAAGGATAGAAAAGGTAAGAAATCCAGCATTGCTGAATATTACAAACAAGTGAACTGTCTACTTACATTCTAGACTAGTTGCCTTAAGAGGTTTGTTCTAACCAGAGGTGAAATTAATGTGCTTTATTTTGTACAGACATTTACAGCTGTATACACATTCTCAGCCTCACATACACAGCCTCACACACACGCAGCTTCATACACGCAGCTAACACACAGCATCACAAATACATCCTTGCAAACTTAGCTGCACTTGCACAACCGTTCACACTCAGCGTTGCACACGCTCAGCCTGTGCACACTCAATCTCACTCATCCCACCACATCTCCACATACACTCAGTCTCACACCTTTAAACCTGTAGGTGTTTAACCCCATTTTAATCTACATCCAGATGAAGAAAACAAAAGAAACTGCTGAAATGAAGAACTCAGAGCACAGGAGACTCAATATGTTGTGTCACCAAGCCCAGAAGTAAAAAAAAATCACTGACTTGATCTGAATACAGATCTACTCTCAGACAAAGCCCAGCAGGTGAAAGAGCCCAAGTTCCTCTAGCCAATGTCCCAGAATAGAACCTATCTATTATTTCTGGATCTTTATTTCAGTGTTTTGCAGACTGCTCTGTGCATTCCGCTACGGACGAGAGGACATAGATGTTTGTGGGTTGAAGTTCAGAAGGGATCTGTATATGGCCACAATGCAAGTCTATCCACCTACTTCAGGGGAAAAGCCTAAACCCCAGACCAAGTTGCAAGAACGTTTAGCAAGAAAATTTGGAGACAGAGCTTATCCATTCTGCATTCAGGTATCTCTCTCTCTCTCTCTCTCTCTCTCTCTCTCTCTCTCTCTCTCTCTCTTTCTGTGTAATGGACTAATTGATGTCCATCAACAGGAGGAGCTAATGGGTCATTTGACCGTTTGCACACCTTATAATACTTCAACCTAGCAAGGTTGCTTTTCAGCACAGGGTAAATCACCATGAAGCTCCTGCAGCTCATGTTGACTCCTCAGGATGCATTTTCTGGTGTAGTGACGCTTACTTAAGTGGAAACCAATTGGACACTGTGAAGAATTAGAACTATTATTATATTAAAACTGACTTATAAGGGGGCAGCAAAGCAGAGGACTTAAAGATCCCGTATCACGTCTTGAAAAGCAACTAACCAGTTTAATGGGCCACAGTGATAAAGTTATTGAAGTTACAGACCTGTAGACTCAGCCACAATGGTGGAGAAATTTAAATTCAAGTAATTAAAAAAATTGTCAGTAATAGTAACCTCGAAATCACTGGGTTCCTATTAAAACCGACCCAGGTCACTAATGTCCTTCAGGGAAAGAAATCTGCCATCCTTATCCCATCTAGCTTGTATGTGACTCTGGGCCACACTAATGCTAAACCCGAACGGCTCTCTGACATGGTCCAGAGGACACTCAGTTCAAGAGGTAGTTAGGGATGGGGAATAAATGCTGGTCTATCTGGTGACATTTACACCCTGTGAATGTTCATGCTGCAAATATGAATCAGAGGCACAGCAACAGAAAGGGCACATGACCAGGAAGAAAGATAGTAGGGCTGATTCTGTTGGTATCTGTATGTAATCTGACCACTTGGTTGCAGTTTTGTCGGAGCTGCTAGTTTCAGGAGCTGATGATGGCAGCTGCTTTTGCACTGAGCATAAATGTTGTAAGAACCCAGTCTGGACTGTAAGACAGGACACTGGCCTGCTCAGCTTCTGTAGAATAATATCTGATGCAAGCAACAAAAAAAGGCCGATGTTACTTATGAGGAAATACAGATTCATAGATGTATACAGAGTGGAAACAGGCCCTTCGGCCCAACTCATCCATGCTGAACAAAATGCCTATCTAAGCTGGTGCCAACATTTGCCTGCATTTACTCCATATCTGTCTAAACCTTTCCTTTCCATATACCTGTCCAATTGTCTTTTAAATATTGTAATTCTACCAGCTCCTCTGGCACTCACCACCCTCTGTGTGAAAAACTTGCCCCTCAGATCTCCTTTAAGGCTTGCCCCTCTGCCCTCTACTTATGGACTTCTTTACTCTGAGATAAAGAATATCTACCCTACCTATGCCCCTCATAATTTTATAAACCTCTGTGAGGTCACTCCTCAGCCTCCTATATTCCAGGGAAAACAGCCCCAGCCTGTTCAATCTCTCCTTATAACTCAAGCCCTCCAATCCAGACAACTTGTCTGTGAATCTTTTCTGCACCTTCTCTAGCTTAATCACATCCTTCCTATAGCATGGCAACCAGAACTGCACACAATGCTCCAAATGTGGCCTAACAGGTGGATTTGTAGATTGTAACATGATGTCCCAATTCCTATACACAATGATTCAGCCAATGAAGGCAAGCGTACCATACACCTTCTTCACTGCTCTGTTTACCTGTGTTGCTGCTTTCGGCGAACTACGTATTTGTGTCCCAAGGTCTCGCTGTTCAATAATGGTCCCCAGGACCCTGCCATTCACTGGTTTAACTTCCCCAAATGCATCACTTTGCACTTATCTGAGTTAAATTCCATCAGCCCTTCAACGTTCTTCACTGTCTGGTAAACCACCAATTTTGGTGTCATCTGCAAACTTACTAATCATGCCACCTGCATTCTCTTACAAATCATTAATATATACAACCAACAATAAAGGACCCATCACCGATCCCTATGGCACACCACTGGTCACAGGTCTCCAATCTGAATAGCAACCCTCCACTACCACTGTCTGACTCCTACCACCAAATCAATTTTGTATCTAATTTGCTATCTCAGCCTGGATCCTATGTGATCTATCCTTCTGGACCAGTTTCCATGAGGGACCTTGTGAAAGGCCTTGCTAAAGTCCATGTAGGCAACATCTACTGCACTGCCCTAGTCAATCCTCTTGGTCACCTCTTCAAAAATCTCAGTCAAATTTGTAACACATGATCTCCCAGGAGCAAAGCCATGCTGACTATCCCTAATCAGTCCTTGCCTTTCCAAGTGCAAATAAGTCTTGTTCTTAGAATCCCTTCCAGTAACGTTCCCACCATTGACGTTAGGCTCACCACCCTGTTGTTCCCGGGCTTGTCCTCGCACCCCTTCTTAAATGAAGGCGCAACATTAGCCACGTGAAATGTTATTGCTAATTGTTCTTGGGTGTATTGAAAACAATGGAAGTGAAGTGGCTTCTCAAAGTATTAACATTTCTCTTTCCTCCCTTGACAGTTCCCAGACTATCTACCTTGCTCTATAACCTTGCAGTTGGGTCCAAATGAAGTTGACAAGGTAAGGTACTTAAAGTGCTGTTGCAGGGATCAGGGTGTCAATTGCTGGAGATATTTCACTCACTTGTTTACATCCCTTTAATGAATAATTCTGTGAGTTACCATGGTAAAGCTGAATACTGCTGGAAAACATTGTAAGGAAATAATGCAGGAATGGAGGTCATAAGAATGAACTGCTGGCTGAGGGCAACAGCATTGTAGATTCTATTAAAACAGAGCCCAAATTATCATCTGCCCATGAGGCCTCACCTGCTGTGGAATATGAGGCCTTTTGGCAGCAACACATGCCACCAACGCAGGAGGGCCTGGACTTATGTCTGCTTGGATGCTGATAGGTCTCCCTACAGAGGAAGCACCAATCAGATCAGGAATTTTCCTAAGTTGCTTGCTAGGAAGCTTTTTGTCATCAGTGACAGACTTTAGAAGGAACTTTTCCCTCACCCCTCGTCCCATCACTTTCCAGACATATTTGGAGAGAGCTGGTACCAGATAAAAGCTGGACAATGCCTGAAGGAATAGAAAATGTAAATTCTTCACCAGCCCAAGTACAGAATGAACATAGCTCTATCCTGGGGCTCATACTGTGTGACCAATTCAGAGAATGCACTTATCCTGGATACTATGATATTGGCATTTGGTCTTAACATTTTTTTAAAAACTGGGCTGTCCATTCTTAGAAGTAGTTCTTTATCTTGGACAACCTCAACTAATAGAACAATGAGGATTCCAAGCTGCACTAATGTGACAGAAAATACAAATGTCTGTCTTCTCACTCAACACCTCAACATGGACCCAATTGAAATATTTTTGTCTCTGTATTTGGGGACTCAAGTGATTTGTGGAGAAAACGTCAAGACAAAGCATCCTTGTGGTTCTCCATTAACGTTTTTGGAAAGTGCCTCACATGAATGGCTCCAGTCAAGAAGTTCCTGGGTTGGTCTATGGTCCATGCTGGGGCAGGAGTTGAGTTGCTGTAGTTCTTTGATTTAAGAAGAAATAAGGAGCAAACATCCCCAGAACTAATCATTATCCAGTGACTCTAGCAAGAAAATTCACATTGTCACCTTCAGAACTGAGTTTAATGCTGATGCTCTCCTGCATGTATCAGAACTTCTTCTTCTTAGGCAGTCTCTTGGGATCAAGAATGACTTGCTTCCCCTCCAATTCTGAGAGACAGATGTGGGAACCCCAGACTCTTCCAAAAATGGGGCAGGAAGTGCCTGACAGTGTGAGTGGGTGGGTAGTTTGTGAAGTGGTACCCCATTCTGCTGATTATTCAGGTTGTCTGTGCACTCCTGATCCCTGACCTCGAGGTTCTCAATACCATCCTGTATACGCTGTCTCCACTTTGAGTAGTCATGGGCCAGGGATTCCCAGGTGTCAGTGGAGATGTTATTGCAAAGAGATTTTGAAAACATTCATGAATTGTTTTCTCCATCTACATGGTAATCTCTTCCATGCAGGAACTCAGAAAGGATGTCTGTTTCAGGAGTCTTGTGTTGGGTATTCAAATGATGTAGCCTGCTTGAATAATAAGGCCCTCAGTGCTGGGGATAGAACTTGCTCATGATTACCACATCAACTCATGAAATGGAAAAGCCTTTAGAATGAATGATCAGAGGTCAGGAGCCAGCAGTAAGCATTGCATTTTTTTAAAGGGTGGGATGTGGGGAAGGGAAGAGAATTGATGCTGGGATAAAAGTGGAGGGATGTCTGAAATCTGAACCTAACCCATGCATTCTGATATGGTTCCTCCACCAGAAAGTCTGGTTTTATGTTTGGGTTTGTCTGAATCTTATTCAGTATGTAGTCAATATATTCTGATGGATACAAAAAAAGTGCTGGAGGAACTCAGCAGATCAGGCGCATCCATGGAGAGAAAAAAAACTGTCGATGTTTCGGGCCGAGACCCTTCATCAGGACCACTTTCAGCAAGAACCACTTTCCTGATTTCCCTCTCCATTTTGCTGGGAATGTCAGGGCATAGAATTGGGGCAGGATGGGTGGGTGCTGGGGTTGGAGGACATGATACACCTACTGTCTATACACCACTTTTTCCCCATGGAAAAAGGAGGGAAGGTGGATGTAGGTATGCCTCAACCATCCACTAAAGAAACAAGGTACAATCAATCCGGCTGCACCATTCTACATTCCCACTGCTGACTGGTGTAATTTTGAAGAATGACAAGAAGTGATCTGGAGCATTAGATCTAGACCCTCTTAGACTTGAAACCCTAAAGGCTATAAACACGTGTGTGTATATATATTCTTGCTTAACCCCTGTTTCCAAAGGAATTGTGTCTTTGGTGGATCCATTGGTGAGGAACACAGCATTCATATAACCATGGAGCAGATTAGATGGTGACAAAATTTTAAGAACAGTCAAATTTGAGAAGAATCTCCAAGAATGTGTATGAGTATTTTGGAAAGGGATCATTTTGAAATGAAACAATAAACACTGGCTTGATTTCTTTAGCACAAATCATCTTCTTAAACTTGAATTCTTCCAGCAAATTGGTTGTTGTGAGTTCCTCCACCAGATAGTTTGTTGCTCCTGCCTTCTTCAACCCCTTTCTTGTGTCCACTCTAATCTTGAATAATGTGCACAACCCTTGTGGATTTTACCTTTGCTAAGACTGAGACCAATGGATCAGATGTATCTGCCCTTTCTCACAGCTTCTGGCAAACACATGTTTCAATTGAACACAGAAATCCACAGTGAAAATAATCCTGCTACTCCAAAGGCTACAAAGGAAAAGATGGAGTCCAGAAAGAAATTGAAAGCTTTCCTTTTCAGATACTATCTCAGGGCTTTGGGCCCTTGATAGCAATTTTCATACATGTGCTCCTGCAGGCTTTCAAATGCAGCAGTAGGCAAATTCCTGCCCCTTTTCCAAGTGCAAAGCCATGCTAAAGACAGGAATTCACTCATGGAACCTCTATCTAGAACAGTGATGTGAACCCACATATTTCAATGAGTTAGCCCAGGTTAGGTGGAAATCAATTGCTTTCTGCTTTACCAGGACTCAAAAGGAGAGGGTAGAGACATTCTCAGACATGTTATCATTAAAACCGAGGATATATTAAATGTCTTAATGGGCTTAAAAATAGATAAAAGTCCAGGACTTGATGAGGTGTGTCCCAGGCTACTATGGGAGTCAAAAGAGGAAATTGCTGGGGCCCTGACAACAATTTTTAAATCTTCACTGGCCACAGGTGAGGTGCCAGATGACTGGAGGGTGACAAATATGGTGCCTTATTCAAGAAGGGCATCAAGGAGGGAGCAAGAAGGGCACCAAGTGAATCTAACATTGGTGGTAGGGAAGTTACTGTAAAAAAGCTCTGAGTGACAGGATTAATCTACACTTGGAAAGGCAGGGATTAATCAGAGATAGTCAGATGTTTTTGCTGAGGGAGATCCTGTGTGAATGGCTTGACTAAATTTTTTAAAGAGGTTACAAAATACATTGATGAGAGCAGTGCAGTTGATGTTGTCTTCGTGGACTTCAGAAAGACTTTTGACAAGGTCCCATATGGCAGCCTGGCCCAAAGGTTAGAGCCCATGGGACCCAAGGCAAATTGGCAAATTAGATCCAAAATTGACCTGGTGATCAGAGGCAGAGGGTGATGGTGGAGAATTGTCCTTGTGATTGGAAGCCTGTGACCCATGGTGTGCACATGTGTTAGTGCTGGGACTTTTACTGTTTGTTGTATACATTAACAATTTGGATATGAATGTAGGAGATATGATCAGCAAGTTTGCAAAATGATACAAACATTGTCGTGGTTACCCGCAATAGATAGATGACCAGGAGAAGCAGAAGATTACTCAAGAAGTTAAACGTTTATTTGCAAAGAAAAGTTGTGACAGTCAAGACAGTCAGTTACTAGTCACGCTCTGACTACTGCCCTCTCTGACTGCCCCCGAGCAAAGCTCGACGGCCTTTTTTATACCTTTTTTCTTAGCTTAATTACATTGTTACAATCCATCATGTTCTCTCTTATCTTCACAGTTTCATCCTTCACCATTTGCCTCCTTTCACAATTGTCTCCTAGCTCACAACCATTTGTTTATCCCACAGTCATTTCCTGTCTCAATCGCAGGGTGCCCCAATTATTTATGGGCATTGGGAGTCCTGGTACTAGGCTACAGAATTATCAGTTATAAAACAATACTAGACTTATTCACTACAAAGCTAACGGTTATAAAACATTACAATGTGCCCCTATAACATATGACTTCTGAGACTTGCTGGCATCTGGCTTATCGGTTAAAAAACTATCAGCTTCAGAACTGCTGCAAAATCATTAGTCACACTAACCCTAACGACCCTTAGCTACACAATAGATCAATAGTGTCTTCCTAGGAATGTGCTAACCATTTCTTTAATGAGCTATATGTTTCCCGCACTAAGAGTTTCCCGCACTTGAGCTGAAGAAGAAGGAGGCCCAGCGGCCAACTTGAGGAGATCAGCAGCCATCTTAAGCACAGAGCAGATTATGAATAAAAAAGTATAGCCTCTACTTTCTATATATTCTATAACATCAGTAGTGTTGTTGATAGTGAGGAAGATAGTCATAGGCTACATGATGATATTGATCAGTTGGTAAGATATGCAGAGCAATGGCAGATGAAATTTAATTTTGATAAGTACAAGGTACTTTGGGATGACTAGTAAAGGTAGGACATATACAATGAATGGTAGAACCTTAGGGAGTATTGAGGAGCTCAGTGTACAAGTCCACAAATGCATGAAGATGATACCACATATAGATAAGGTGGTGAAGAAAGGTCTAGCATTCATTAGCCATGGCATAGATTATGGTACAACTTTATATAACATTAGCTGGGCCACAAATGGAGGTCCATGTTCTGTTTCTGATCACCACACTGTAGGAAGGATGTGATTACACTGTAGAGGGTGCAGAGGAGATTCACCAGGATGTTGCATGGGGTGGAGTGTTTCAACCATGAAGAGAGACTGGATGCACTGGGGTTGGTTTCTTTGGAGTGGCAGAGGCTGAGGGGGGAACCTGATAGATGTGTACAAAATTATGAGGGGCATTGATAGAGTAGATGGTAGGATACTCTTCCTCATAGCAGAAGTACTTAAAACTAGAGGGCATAGGTTTAGGATAAGGGATAAGAGGTTTAGATAGGATTTGAGGAAGAACAATTTTACCGAGAGGGTGTTTAGAATCTCGATCACAATGCCTGAGGTGGAGACAGGTTCTCTCACAACAGTTAAGGAATATCTGGACAAGCACAAATTAACAATGTACAGAAGGCTCATAAATGTGATTAGTATAGATAGATACTTGATAGTCAGTATGGTCATGGTGGGCCAAAAGGGCCTTTTTCTGTGCTGTATGTCTCTGTCACTCTATGGCTCTATGGAATGGTGGTCAAATCTTCCACGTATAGTCTATGATCAAGAAAACTGTGCTAACTTCCTGAGTTTGATCTGTCTCCCTTCTTAGTCCTAACTGATGGAAAATTGTGGGTAGGCACTTTCATTGTTTCTTTGCCTTGTTTCTGAAGGTTCTCTGAGGGACAAAAAGGGTCATACTTACAATGAAGAGCTGAGATAGCGTGCCTGCCCACCTGGGTCATTTCTCTTTCTCAATGCTGGTCCTCGCCATTTTGAGGGATGACCAGAAATCTGTCATGTTATGGCTTCAGGATGAATTTTTCCAGGAGTATGCTTACCTTTCCCTTGTTAAGTATATGAATTGTGCTTGCCTCTCTAATTATTGTTGCATTTATTATTATCATGTATACTGTTTACTCTGTGAGCTTCTTGCGAGCAAGGAACTTCATTACACTCTGGTGTATATGACAATGAACTGTTCTGAATCTGAATCTGAATCTGAATCTGAATATGCTTTCTCTGCAGTGCTGTGGAGTGGACTTTCAAGTCATTGCATTCTGTGCAAAAAGTTCCAGCTATGATGAAAAAATCTCCAAAAGGTAAATTGACTTTCATCCAAACATGGAAAGTGATTGACATTGCTTTCTTTCTCTGCAGAACAATAAATATAACACATAAAAATACAGGAAGCGACACTTGGTCTGGGGGAGAAAAAAGGTCATACAATCAAGAGCTGAATAGTGTGCCTGCCCATCTGGGTCATTTCTCTTTATTAATGATTGCCAGTGCCATTTTGAGGGGTTTTCAGAAGTCTCTCATTTCTCAGGGTCCCTTTAGCAAGCCACACTGGTTCACACTTGCTGGCAGTGGATCATTGTCAACTATTAGATCTGTTAATGCATATCTACAGTTGATCTACCTGTTCTTTTGCTTATAAGACCATAAGATATATACTGTATAGACACTCTGTCATTCTAAGCAATAGAATCATATGAGAATGGTAAGGTGTTCTGGTTGTAAATGTAAGATTAACATTTACTTTAAACACATTAATTTTTTAGTATTGTTTTACTTAATGAAACAGTTAAAAGTTATTAATACATAGAAATCTTTAGTGGGCAGAACATTTGCATTGATATAATTTAGATGATGTAGTTGCTTGGGCATTTGCTAAAGCAGCAGGATGTGTCAGACTCACGTCTCTTGGCTCGTTTTCATAGGCACATTGTGAAATAGTTGACGCGAAGGCAGTTCAGAATTAAGGAGTGAGCCCGTTATCCTGAAGGAAGCATTTCTCTCTGAGGATCTTGTTCACGATTAGACTTGTTTTTATTCAGTTAGGGGATGTGGCAGTCACTGACAAGGCCAGCATTTATTGCTGATCCCTGATTGCCTTTGAGAAGGTGATGGTGAGTCACCTTCTGAACTGTTGCGTTGCTCCCAGTGATGACGCTGCTGTCACTTGATGTTCTGCTGACTGCTTCTCCCTCAATCAAAGTCGATTATCTGGTCAGTCATTTCATTTGTCATTGGTGGGACCTTGCTTTGGGCAAATTGGGAAACACATTCTTGTGCATAAAATATTTTGAAAAGTATTTGGACGTTAATGTGCTTTGGGAGGTACTTGAGGACTTAACAGGGTGCTATGTAAAAGCATATTCAGTATTGTTGAGGAAGGAGTTCCAGGATTTTGACCCAGTGGAATAAAGGAATAATGATATAATTTCAAGTCAAGACAGTGCATGACTTAGAGGAGAATCTGCAGTTGGAGGTGTTTCCATGTGCCTGCTGCCCTTTTATTCTTGGTGCTATTGGACCCAAGTTTGGGAGATGCTGTCAGAATAGCTTCGGCAAGTAACTGCTGTGCATTTTGTAGACACTGCATTCACTGTGCACTGGTGGTTGAGGGAGGGAATAGTTAAGATGGTGAATAGAGTGCCAATTAAGCTGGCTGTTTTGTCTTGGATGGTGTTGGGTTGCTTGAGTGTTGTAATGCTGTAGTTAATGACAGACTTTGTGAGAAACAGATTATGAAGTTCCTACATTTTCTTAAAAGTTGTAGAGAGAATTCAAGAATTCCTATCCAGTAGGGAAGACCAAACAGATGAAAGATAATGCACGTTTCAAGACTTGTTCAAATACAAAGACCATATTTGGTGATAAAAATCAAAATGATAAGAGGTACACAACGTTTACCTGCCTATTCACTCATATCAACATAGCAGATTGGCTGTTTTAATTGAAATGGAATCCAGACTATCATTGTCTAGCTTGAACACTATTGAACTACTAAAATTAGCATTGGTTGTCCTGGATAGTTCATTTTTCCTAATTCTTTCTTCTCCAAGGAGTTCTGTGACAATGGTTATCCGCAAGGTGCAGTATGCTCCTGATATACCAATTTTTCAGCCAATGGCTAAAACAAGCAGACAGTTCCTCATGTCAGACAAACCCCTTCACCTGGAAGCGTCACTCAATAAAGAGGTAAGTGTTCGGTTAATCATACATCAACCAGAGAGAGGAAGCTGAGGTCAAAACTGCCAGACATACTTTTTTTAAGAGGTTCTTTTTTTCCTGTTCAGCTGGAGGTTAAACATTCACTGGTAATAATCAAAAAATAGCGGGGAACCTCCCAGTGTTCTGATCGCTACTGGATAGAAGTATATTCAGGCACAAAAGAACAACTGTTTGGATTAAATGTACTCAGCTCCCCTGAACTGAAACTGAGTCACCTTTTTGATTTCAAAAGAATGGGAACGGAAGCACCATTCTTAAGTTCTGGCATTCAATTCAATATCTAGATGGGAGTGGCATTTACCTCCAATGAAATTAGAAGTGACAAGGTTCAAACTTGGATCTCCTGGGAATTCTGCAGCTGAGCAGATTTCCATTCCCATTGCCTGGAATGAACTGGAGTTCAGATTCATAAGATTCATGTGGAGTTTGCATGTTCTCCGTATGACTGTGTGGGTTTTCTTTGGGTGCTCACAATGATCAAACATCCCAAAAACATGGGGTTGTTTGATCATTGTGAGTTGTCCTGAGTGTGTCGGTGAATGGTAAAAGTTGGGGGACAGTTGATGGAAATGGGGGGAGAATAAAATGGGTCAGGGTAGGATAAGTCTGGGTTCCAGTGCGGACTCGATGGGCTGAAGGGCCTGTTTCCCTGCTGCATCTCTCTATAATTATATAATATTAACTCCAATCTTATTCATCTCATCCCTTTGATTTTGGCCCTCAAAAACATATTCCCACACATCTCCATACTTTGATGTCCACAAGATTTCCTCAACCTAACTGACCCCAGAGGATCCCCACCTCCACTGTCCCAAATGGATTAGTTTAAACCTTCTGACAGGGTTCCATGGACCAGTCACTTTGATCAGTGCACTGTGTCAGAAGTCATTTAAACCTTGGAGTTTGCCATGCCTCTTAAAAATAAACTTGGCAGTGAAAAATACATGAGGAGCCTCTTTGACATTATTGGCCAAGGCAAGTCCTCTCCCTTTGCCTACACAATTGTCTAGCAATGTGAGAACTGATCTATATGAATAATTTGGGCTCTTGTCCCTCAAAAAGAACTCAGGCAAGATGTTGAAAAGTTACTCAACAGAGTAAAGTTAAACCGTGATTATAGAGGAAGGGTACACAGACACAAACTACTCTCTGCAGAAGTGATTTCAGGAAACAATTCATCACCAGTAGAACAATCAGTCAGACATTGTGAATGTAAATTTGTAGTTTGCAGTGGATGAGTTAAAAATGCCAAACATTATCTTTGTGAAATACTCTCCTGACTTGAAATGCACTATTTAATAGATCTTTTACCATGGTGAACCAATTCAAGTGAGTGTTGAGGTGATCAACCATTCCAACAAGACTGTGAAGAAGCTCAAAATAACAGGTAGGGAAACAGAACAGGACTTCAGAACCAAGATTTGTATCAAAGCAAAATCTACCTGTAAATAAAAAAAATGAATGTAAAATGCTTCTGATGTATTGGAATTTGGATCCAAATGGGGTTAGATAACAATGCTTTACAATGAGATTACTGTCCCAGGCCTACTCTCAACCTGCTCTATGGTTCTGAATCCCTTAGGGCACTCCAGTGTGGAAATAAGAACTGGGCAATTTCTGTGTTGTTATGGTTGGAAGTTCACGGCTGCAGCTAAATTGGTGAATTAAAACTCATTAAAAAGTCTTGTTCTTCTTTAGCAGTCCATTGGGATCACGGATGACTTTCTTCTGCTATTATTTTGTGGGTTCTGAGGTGGCTGATGAAGAACCCAGACTCTTCCATGGATGGGGCAGTGATAGCTAATGGGGTGGGCGAATGAGGACTTTGTGACGTGGTGAAATCTTTCCACTGCTAATGCAGGGTTTCTGTCTGCTGATGCATGGACCCTAGGTTCCAAATATCACCCCAAATGCTGCTTCTCCACTTTGAATGGTCATGGGTCAGAGATTCCCAGGAGCAACAAACAATCTGCTGGAGGAACTTTCCTTCCACGGATGCTGCTCAACCCGCTGAGTTCCTCCAGCAGATGGTTTGTTGCTCCAGATTCCTGCATCTGCAGTTTCTTGTGTGTCCAGGGATTCTCAGGAGTCAGTTACACTTCTTCAAGGTGGCTTTCAGAACATCCATTAATGTTTTCCTCTGTCCACCTGGTAGGTGATATTGGGAACATGTAGTCCTTCCTGAGGGCAAATTAGCACCCATGATTTCTGCATTCAGCACTAACTACTTCCGGTACTTCGGTAGCTTAACAGAGCTTGTAATGACCTGGTTCTGTAAAAGCTCCTTCTTGGCAAGTCTGTCGCTATTTATTCATAAACTGAACCACTTCCACTCTTGAATATGATGATATTTCTTTGAAGTATTCAGAGAATATTAACTGCATTGTCTTTGCCCTCAGCTGATCAGATTTCAAGTGTGGTCCTGTACTCACATGACAAGTACAGCCAGACAGTGGCTGAACGGGAAGTACAGTAAGTGAGGCACTCTGTCCAGTATACCCTGCTTTTAGTACAGCTTCCTGGCATAGTAGTCAGTCTGACGAAAGGCTTCACTCCCTTTCTTGAATGATAGGAATTGATGAAGAATGATCAAAGGCCCAGCCCAGAACTTCTCCACATTACAAAGAAAACAAAAACACATTCCCTGAAGAGCTATGTGGCTACATCTCCATCCACACAGCAAGCTTTTGGTGTCCAGTGGGTCAGGGAGATTTCTGGATATAATTGTTACTCTTCAAAATAGATTTTAGTTGTTACAGACTGTAATATGTTTATCAGCTAAAGTTATGTGTTATAAGGTCTTTATCTATAAGGAGAGGTTTGACAAACTTGAATTATTTTCTCTAGAGCATTGGAGGCTGAGGAGGGACCTGATAGCAGTATATAATATTATGATATAATATTATGAGAGACATTGATAGGACAGATAGAGTCATTTTGCCAGGGTGGAAATGTTATATACTAGAAGGCATAGCTTTAAGGTGAGAGGGGGAAAGTTTAAAGGAGATTTGCAAAGCATGTTGTTTACACAGAGAGTGGTGGGTGCCTGAAATGCGCTGCCAGGGGTGGTGATGGAAGCAGAAATGATAGTGGCATTTAAGACAGGTAAATGAACAAGAAGGGAATGGAAGGATGTAGACCATGTACAGGCAAGTGGGATTAGTTTAATCTAGCATCATGGTCAGCACAGATGTCATGGGCTGAAGGGCCTATTCCTGTGCTGTACTCTTCGATGTTCTATGTTCTATGTTCATCTGAAAACTACATACAGGGCAATGGGGAAAGAAAGGATGAACAGGATTTGTTGGGTTGCTCTGCTGAGATGGCTCTATGACCCCTTCTGTGTTGTAATGGTTCTAAATGAATTTGAGTTTTTGTTGGGTATGTTTGACCCTAAGATCATTGAACATATTGCCAGACATGCAACCCCGTTCTGTATATAGTGTTTGTTTCCTATATCTGCTCTTCCCAAATATTAACTTCTGCACTAAAGTGACATTACAATCAAAATATCAGAGACCTGGGCTTCCTTTAGAAACACAGTCAGTAAAATGTGCCGGGAATATGCTAGTTCAGCTGAAGGGAACGTATGCCCAAGTTACTGCTCAAATTCATCTGCATAAATCCAGCATCAATTAATGGAGTCAAACATCGATTGGAAATTGGTAATAAACTGGCAAGGCTAGAATTAAACTCATTTAAAACTGGAAGCTTGTTCAAATAATTGGTGTAGCTAAAGAAACAGGCTGATCCATTGATTGCTGGTCATGGGTCTTATGCACTAAGGAAAGTCAGTGGGTTGAATTTGAACTCCTTTGAACTAATATTAAAGTATTTTAGATTAAGTGTAGCACAAGAAGGAAAATTAGACCAAAATATGATTTCAGTTGATTTCTGTTCACCACAACTGCATGTAGGTCATTGATAAAAGGTAATTTTAAACAGGGGTACAATGAGTCTGCAAATCTGGCTACAGGATGAATGACCCTCAACATACACAATCCCAACAATTTGCTCCAATTTGAACTGAGGGGGTAGTCAATTTGAGAGAGGGGACTGTTTTGGGTGAATTGACTTTTAAACAAATGGTTATGGATGCAATATTTTATTAACCGATCCTTTGTAAAATCTCATTTTGTTCCGTTCAGATTTCAGCCCTGTATGTGTGAAAATTATGTGGAAACTTTAGGTCTTTCTGAATTGCACAGTTTGCAGTTTAAATTGCAATGACTTTTAGATGTTTACAAAAAGTATGGCAGGTGCTTCTGCGGTTTAAGGGATGTTTGGTGGATATGCATAGTATGCTTACAGGCTACATTTGCAATATTTATTATTTGCTTCCCAATCTGATAGTTGGGAACTGTATATGGTAGCTGCAGGACTGCTTGGGGTGTTGGCAGGGGTATGCAGCCCTATGTAATGGTTTGTATTTTTTTGCATTTTATTTGTGTTGATATGTGTGTTTTTGCTTAGTGAACAGGTCAGTCCAGGTTCCACTCTGAAGAAGGTTTACTCACTCCATCCCATAATTGACAATAACCGTGAGAAGCATGGCTTGGCGCTGGATGGAAAAATCAGACATGAGGACACCAACTTGGCTTCTACCACCATGTAAGATGTGCAGTCTTTACAAAAGGACAGGGTACCTCATGTTCAACAGTTTAACAATTTCAAAGATTCATTTCTTTATAAAGAAAAGTGTCTTGTGTTTGTGTTGGGAATTTGACACATGCATCTGCTCATCATTACAATTGTTTCATTTTACAGTAAGCACATTAGCCTATAAAGGAGTAGGAGTGAGCTAACTGGTCCTTCAGACCTTCTCTGACGTTCATTAAGATGAGTGATATTCTACCTCAGTGCCATTTTCCTGCTCGATCACCATGTCCCTTAACATTCAGAAATCTGCCACACTCAGCATTGAATGAATTTAATGATTAACCCTCCACAACCTCCTGGGCTAGGGAATTCCAACCGTTTGCTAATCTCAGAATGAAGAAATTTCTCCTCATCTCAATCCTAAATGGCCTGCCCCTTGTTTTGAGGCTGCAGACCCTGGTTCCAGACTCCTCAGCCAGGGCAGACATCCTTCCAGCATCCACCTTGATGAGCCCTGTAAGAATTTTGTGAGTTTCAATGAGATTACCACTCATCCCTCTGAATCCTAGAGGATACAGGCCTAGTCTACTCGATCTTCCCTCATAGGGTAAACCCACCATCAAAGAAACCAGTCTACTGAATCTTCACTCCACTCCCTCAATAGCAATTTTGTCTTTTTTTTAGTTAAGGACTCCAAACATGTACATAAGTGTGGGTCTTGCCAAGTTGGTAAGGGCCAAATAATTGTTGGCATTGTCCATGGTTGATACAGGCATTACACCTAACCAGCTAAGAAGCCCAAGGCTTGCAAGAGGTCCCCTCTGCAAGACAGGTTTACAAGCTGTACCCAGTATAATCAGATCTGTACAGCTGTAATGTTTCTGCACATACATAATCAGATATTTTGTTCAGATATTGCTGTGGTATTCATCTTTATGAGTAGTGGTAGGAAACATTTAATGAGTGGGAGCCTGTGTTTGTGCCAGCAGTCATGTGACATGAGACATATGCACACAGTCTTTTTCCCAGGGAAAGGGAATCAGAAACTTAAGTTTTTGGTGAGAGCAGAAAGCTTTAAAAGGGACCTGAGGGGCAACTTCTTCATGCAGAGGGTGGTGTGTGTATGGAACGAGCTGCCAGAGGAAGTGGTTGAGGCAGGTACAATAACAACATTTAAAAGACAGTTGGACAGGTATATGGATAAGAAAGGCTTAATGGGATATGGGCCAAATATGGGACAAGCTTAGGTGGGCATCTTGGTTGGCATGGACAAGTTGGGTCAAAGGGCTATTAAGAATCCTAAAGTAAGTAACCAGGAAATTACCAAGGGAAAACACACACAGCCAGTTCTTCAACCTCACAATCCCAGTGTAGAGGTGACTCAAACAATTACATGTTAGTGAAGTAGCTATACAACGCTAGCTCAGAGTTAGGATGAAGGCAGAAAGGTTCTAAGAGTCCATGTGCCTGTCAATCAAGCACAAGCAGGAAAAACAATCAGTTAAAAGGTGACAGAAACCAAACACGACTGGGTAATTTACAAAATTTTAATCCGTGTTCAGCAATCTTAGATTATAATTTTGTTATTCTTATTTATACCCGCTGCAGATCCATCTTTTATTTATTTACTTGTCACATTGTAATCCATTTTTACTTTGCATCAGCATTTTGCCATTTAATCTCTCCTGCCTTTCACCTCATTCTAAGCCATCCCTGCCTTCATCCCTTTCCCCCTTTCCCTGCTGCTGTACCTACATTCTAATTATGGAAGGTTATTGACCTGAAACTTTAACTTGCTTTTCTCCAGACACTGCTCTTAGCATGTTTTATTTTTACTTACGATAGTCTTATCCCACATCTATAACTGTTTGATTTTAATATCTCTCTTTCTCTAACCAGCTAACACAGTTGTTTTCCATTTTCAGCTTAAAGGAAGGAATAGATCGGGAAGTTTGGGGAATTCTTGTTTCCTATAAAGTTCAGGTGAAGCTAATTGTTTCTGGGTGAGTGTCACGTGCCAGTTGTGATTCCTCTTCTTGATCCGAGCTCCCCAAGATTGTCCAATAAGCTTCCCCTTTTTTAAGAACACTGGACAACTCATGAATAATTGGACTGTAGCTCGCAATTGTCTCATTTTATTGCAACGAGGTTAAAATGTGAAATGAATCTGAGATCTTTTCACAGTGGATGGAGGGGTGTGAGAGTATGTGAAATTGATCCATGCTAGTGACACAGATCGAATGTACTGTGAATCTGGAGCTTACAGTAAATTGGCCTTGGTAATTTTTTTCATCTCCAATGTATCCAAGCTTCAGCCTTGTGCTCTTTTGTCTTCCTGAATGGGACAGAGAGAACTTCTACAGTGGAGACTCAGAGACTACAGATGCTGGAACCTAGAGCAATGAACAAGATGCTGGAGCAACTCAGCGGATCAGGTAGCATCTGTGGAGGGAAATGGGCAGTCAAAGTCTAACTGTCTACTTCCCTCCACAGATGCTGCCTGACCCACTGAGTTAACTCCAGCATCTTGTTTGCTGCTGAACTTCCATAGTGCTCACTCCTCCAGTGACATCATGTTGCAAATTGGATTTTATTTTGTCCCAGAATTTTCTGCAAAACACAACTTGTCAATAAAATAATTATCTGATAGCGTTCTCACTGCAGACCTCAGGGAACAAACAACCTCAGCTGCAGGGGCCTTGGGATAACATAGGCCTTTGTAGCCCCCATTGCACAGAAGACTAGGGTGAAGGTTTAAGCTGATTGTTCATTGGTGAAATTTTAATCAGCTCAGCAATGAGTCTCCCTTGCCATAAAGCAGAGAGAGCGAGGATCAGCAGGAGTGTTGGTTTCACAGTGACTGTGAACTCCAATCTTCCCATTCAGTGGGGAATGTCCTTTGGTTGGACCCAAGCCAACACCCAGAGTGAGGAAGTATTTTGAAGAAGAGGAATTCTTTCCCAATACCCTGGTGGGTGAGTGCTCTGCCTAGGGTGAAACTCAGCCACGCACTGACTTGTAGCAGGCCAGCACCATCAATGTTTCAATTGCAAAGGGAAAGGCAGAACCAGATTACTGCCCATTCATAGGACAGACAACTGCCCCACTACCATCAAATAAACTGCCTGAAGTCACTATCCAGGTTCAGACCTGGAGAATGTGTCTTGCTCTTGAAGTCACTGGTTTGGTGGGTGGCCAGCACTGTGATGTCACATTAAAGCACAGGTCCAGTCCTTCAGGTACAGGAAGTCAGTTGACAACAGGCTTACCCAGGAGACATAGACAGAAGTCTGTTTGATTCAACTGGGCTTTAGTTATTACTTCTGCTTTACCTCTGACTTCCTCCTCCCCCAAGGGTATCACTGTGAAGGAGAGGCAAAATCAGAGTACAGTTAGCTTGGATTTAATTGGTAATTGGTTTATTATTATCCCATGTACTGAGATACAGTGAAAAGCTTTGTTTGCATGCCATCGAGACAGTTCATTCCATACATCAGTACATTGAGGAAGTACAAAAGGAAAAAAAACAGAATGTAAAATATGGTGTTACAGTTACAGAGAAAGTGCTGGTAGATAACTAAAGTGTAAGGGCCATGATGAAGCAGATTGAGAGATCAAGAGTTCATTCTTATTGTGTAAGATGTCCGTTCAAGTGTCTTATAACAGCGATGTAGAAGCTGCAGTTGAGCCTGGTGGTACTTGTTCTGAATCTTTAGTATCTCCTGCCCATTGGGAGGGGGGAAAAGAGAGAGTGACTGGGATGGGAGGGGTCTTTGATTATGTTAGCTGCTTTCCCGAGGCAGCAGGAAGTGTAGACAGAATCAATGGAGGGGAGGCTGGTTTTCATTAAAAGACTGGACTCTGCCCACAACTCTCTGCAATTTCTTGCCTCAAGGTGGCGTGTTCATAGAGACATGTGTGGCATCAGTCACCTAATAGAAGGTGCGCTAAGATTGTTTTAATGGCACTCATTCAGAAATGTCACAACCACCCTTACAGTTTATATTGACCTTTTGTTTTCCTTTCAGAATGCTGGGAGATGTTTTGTTCAGGTAAGAAGATACATGAAACAATTGAAATTTGAGATAGATCATTTGCCTCCCTGTATTATCAGTCCAGTCACACTACAGTGTTATGAAGATCAGATTCATCAGTTAGATTTTCATCCTGCTGCTTGGACGTAAAATGGGAATGTTACTCATCATAGCAATCTTTTACTTCAAACGAAATTGTTGAAAATCTCTACCAGTTCTGTTACTGTATTGGCACTAAAAACTATCTCCAATACCTCAAACCCACAGAGACTAGAGCTGGATTCCTGTGTTCAATTCAATACCAAGGAATTAGATTGGATGTTCATGAATGCATTCACACTAGTGACTCTTATCCAAGATTATCCAAAATTCATGTGGAAGTACTGGATTGTGACACTATTCATGGCCAGTTATCCTGTTGCTGCCTACTGTCTACTACTCATGAAGAAAGATTAGCAGCTTATGTGAGAGTGTTGATAAATATTTTCACTGTGTACACCAGCGATAATTCCCCCTCAGAGGAAAATTTCGGGGCAAAAGCCACATCAATGCAGTAATGTAAAGCAACACCAGCATCTTCCCAGTGTCCAGAGTGAGTCACAGCGACACAGCATTGTAGAGCAATGTGAGCAAGATCTGCTTCACATCAAAACCCAGCATTCCCTGTCAGCAGGAAAAGTTACCTTTCACTCAATGTCCAAATTGTCCATGGCTTCAGGAAGTGAGTCCCAAAGATCTGTACCAGATATTCTGGAAAAAGTCATGAAGCTCTCATACTGCAATGGTCCTTTATAAGCAGCCTGTCCCATCCCAACCAATATATGGCAGGTTTGGAGCCAAGGGGTGTCCAAGGGGTGACTCATGACTGGAGCACAGATGCAGAATGCCATCCATCAGTAAGGGGTTTGTCTGAGTAAACCTTTGGCACCCTGAAACAACTGGGAAAGAAAGCACAAAGACCTGCTCCAAAAGTTTAAAATGTGCTATTCCTCTTGTGCCAGGCAGTTTGCTTTAATACCATTATCCTCAGCCTTGGTCTGCCTCCTTCTGTTGACCTCCTTGCTAACACTTTAAGTATAGACATAAACATTCCAAAAGCCCTTAGACCTTTTTTCCTGTGCCTGCTATTGTCCCCAA
The DNA here is from genome assembly GCF_009764475.1 of Pristis pectinata. Classification (NCBI taxonomy): domain Eukaryota; kingdom Metazoa; phylum Chordata; class Chondrichthyes; order Rhinopristiformes; family Pristidae; genus Pristis; species Pristis pectinata. The sequence continues at coordinate 63,606,009 of NC_067410.1, forward strand.
ACTATGGCTATAATTGTCCTTCGTCCCGTAATTATTTATGATGCATTATGATTACTGTGATCATTTTCCAACAGGGGCAACTTTGTCAAAAAATCTCCAGTGTGAATAAACTACCAAATTAACACATTGCTTACTACTCCTTAGCATTGCTCTCTCCCTTGCTCTCTCTGTCTCTGTCTCTCTCCCCCACTCTCTCTCTCTTTCTTTCTCTTTCTGTCTCTTTCTCTCCTCCTCTTGTTTCTTTTATAATTTATTTTATTTTACAACCTCACTTTACCTGATTCAGTGCCCGCTCCTCTCTTAATATGTTACCCTTTCTTTCTCTCTTTCTCTCTCTGTATCTCGTGTTCTGACTACCTGGATCAGTGTTGGCAAATACTCAGAAACACAATTTGTAAAGTGTGGTGAGCGTACATTTCTTTGGAATCAAATACAGTGGGACACAGTGGGATCATGGTTTACAAAAGTGAAAGGTAGACTGAAGGGAGATCCTGATAATATTGTCAAAAATAGCAATGAAGAAAACTGGGAGGAGGATTTTCAAAATGTGTGAAATATGGCCAAGGAATTGACGAAATATGGAAGTAAACCATTAAGAGACATAAAGAGGTTGTTGAAGCTTCCAGGGGTAAGTAAAATGTAGAGAGCAACAGCAGTACATGTGGGCCCAGACAGGAAGATTATAAAAAGAAGACAAAAATGGTAGGAAACAGTAGATATCGCTGAGACATCCCTGTTGATCAAAAAAGAAGAGACAGGATCCATGCACCAGTTAGCATTTAGGAGGTTTTTATTCAGAATCTGGGGTCCGAGGATTGAACATTATTTTACCATGTATTGAGGACTGATTAATAGCGGAGAGTGGGAATAAAAGGGTAATCTTTGGCATGGCACTTCAGCTGTGCATGAATGTGAGTTCCCCTTACGTGTGAGTCTGTGTCTATGGAGAGATGGTGAGGGAGAGAGTCCGCCACTGTACGACACCATCCCTCTTTGTCTTAGAGCTTCATCCCTCCTCCACTGGCTCTCTGGAATTGTCCTCCCCGCCCACGGACTCCTTTCTTTCATCCTCCTTCTCTGGGAATGCATTCCCACATTCCCAGCTCTGTTCCGGGCCCTATTCCCCCCTTTCCCCCATCCCTTATCACCCCACTCTCCCAGCCTCCGTCTCCCAGCCCGCAGCCACTCTCCCGACCCTGTTTCTGAACATTCACTTTCCACTAATTAAAATGGATTTCCCCTGATCCTGCTTTCCTCATAGTGGATTTAACACACCTTCTTAACATTTCGTACTCCTTTCCACAGTTCTCCTTCTGGAGACTCAATAGGGCTGAGTGCATCCTTTGCACGTCTTCATACTTTCTTCTGTAAAATAAAAGTCAATTGAAGGACTGAAGCACAGTACAGGGCGTGTCACAGGGAAAATTGAGGAGTGACTTGGAAGAATGGAAAGGATTTCTTTCCCCTGAGTGTGTGGTAAATCCTTGGAATTCTCTACCCTGGAGATTGTGGAAGCTAGATCACTGGAGATATTGAAGGGAGAGATAGGTACATTTTTGGAAGATTAGGGAATTGAGAGCAAAGAAGTAGATTTGATCATATTGAATGTGGGGTAGGCTTGAGTAGACCGGTGGACCACACCAGCTCTGATCCCCTTCTGTTCTGTCCTTGAACCATTGTAGATTTTTCAAGCACTTCTGGGACTTTGTAATTTACTTGATTTGTTTTTCTCTTGCAGTGATGTTGCTGTGGAATTACCTTTCTTGCTCATGCATCCCCCCCGAGAGGCCTCAGCTGGTGAGCACCAAATATATTATAAATTAAAATAAAGAACACCTGATTAAATGGCATGAGGTGCTGATAGATTTAAATTCTGTCTAATGAATGAGAATGAGAAGTGCTTTGGTTCATTAAGTAAAATGGTACATAACAGTAATAAGGGGAAAGGACTTCAGACCACAACAGGAGTGAATAATTTAAGTGAGTGAGGAGGATGGAGTTTGGTCCATTGAAAATCTCTGGAACTGAACTGATGAAGAAGAATTTAGTCTGTAGAACTGAATGGGAAAGAGTTGGACTATTATAATTCAACATTGTGCAATTAAATGGGGATGTTTCTGTCCACTTCTATTTTAATCCTGGTATTTCCAATTCAACCTGAAGGTTATGACATAAGGACATTAGGAATAGAAGTAGGAGTCGTCATTTTGGCTCCTTGCACCGACTCCACCATTCACTGCTGATAACTTGTCTCAGTGTCATTTTCCTGCATTCACCCCATATCCCAAGATCATATTCATGTCCAAAAATATGTCAATTTCTGTCTTAAACATACTCAGCATCTGAGCTACCTTGCGTGAGTAGTGATTTCCAAAGATTCTCTGCTGGGATATGTCATCCCTACATCCACCCTGTCAAGTCCCGGAATAATATTTTCTATTTCAATGAGATCACCTCCCATTCTTCTAAATTTTAGAGACTATAGGCCCAGTTTGCTTCTCTCTCCTCATAGGTCTTCCCTCTTCCCATCACAGGTATCAGTGTGATGATTCTAAGTATTCCTTCTAAGTATACATTTCCTAAGGAAGGGAAACCAAACCTAGACACAATATTCCAGATTCAGTCTCGTCAGGACCCTATATAACTGCAGTTAATTTTCCTTACTCCTGTACTCAAATTCCCTTTCAATGAAGGTCAACACACTGTTTGCCTTCCTAACTGCTTGTTGTACATAGAATATAGAACAGTACAGACAGGAATGCCAAAAAAAACTAATCCCATCTGCCTGCACATGATCCATATCCTTCCATAACCTTCATGTGTCTGTCTAAAAGCCTCTTAAATGCCACTACCATGTCTGCTTCCATCACCCCACCACCCCCCGGCAGCGCGTTCCAGGCACCTACCATTCTCTGTGTAACAAAACTTGCCCTGCACATCTTCCTTAAACTTTCCCCCTCTCACCTTAAAGTTATGCCCTCTAGTATTTGACATTTCTACCCTGGGAAAGAGACACTGACTATCTACCCTATCCACGTCTCTCATAATGTTATAAACTTCTATCAGCCTCTGACGACCTGGTAGGTTGTGCCTGGTAGATATTACTGAGACATTGGTGTGAGGTGGTCAGAACTAAATATACAAGGTTTCTAAAGGTTACTGAAATGAATGGGAAATTTTAAAGGAAGAGGAGCAGCTTTAATGATTAAGGATGAAATCACATCAATGATAAGGGAGGATATTACGATTGTCCTTCATAAGACACTATGAGTTAAAGTTGAATCCTTTGGAGCTGAAGGCTGACCATTGACCTAGCTCTGACATTGCCTGAGCATCAGAGACAGAGCAGGGATCATGGGCAAAACTTGAGTTAGTAAAATGTGACTAAGTGGTGGCCCACAAGCTTCTCTGTTCTGGCCACAACTATTCATCATATTTATAGACAACTTAGAAACCACACAACCAAGTTTGCTGATGACACAGTATAATCAGTATAGATAGAAGCATTGAACACCAAAAAGAATTTTCATAGAATAAGCAAATGGGTAAAACTATTGAACATAATGTGAGGCTATCCACTCTGAACCTTAAAAGAAAAGGAAAGGATACTTCCTAAATCTGGAAAAGCTGGAAGCCAAGGATAAAAGCAGAAGACTTGGAGCATGACAAAATTTCATGGATACAACTAGGTTAGTGGAATGAAGCTCTGGGTTTGATCCTGACCTCAGGTGCTGCCTGTGCAGAGTTTTCAAGCTCTCTCCAGGACCACATGGTTTTTCTGGTTTCCTCCAACATTCCAAAGACATGGTTGATAGGTTGTTGAATAAAGAGAGAAAGGTTACTGGGAATTAAGCAAAGGAAAGGGGCTGGTGGGAATGTTCTGAGAGCTGACATAGACTCAATGGGCCAAATGCTTCCTTCAGTGTTGTAAGGAAATACCAGAACTGAGAATCTGGAGTATTTGTTAGCAAATTTGTATGGAGTATTTGTCATATTTGAGGCAATGTAGCATTTGGGGTTCATTGATGATTTGATTACAGATTTTAAGGAATTAAGGGGAGCTAATAGGGAAAACAAAGAGAAAATATTTCTGTTGCTTGGAGCATCTAGGGCTAACCGTCATAATCTAAAAATTAGAGCCAAGTCTTTCAGAACTGAAGTGAAGTTGGCAAACATTTTCATCTGGAAAGGGTGAGAGAAGTTTAGAACTCTCTTCTAAAAATTGTAACTAACCCTGGTCAATTGTTTTTAGTGGTTTTATGTTAATCAAAGGCATGAAGAATATTGGGAGAAGACCATTGTTCTGACTGACTCAGTGTTGGTCAAGGATCAGCTATGATCTCATTGAATGGAAGAACAATCTGGAGGGACAACATACAATGGAATGGATGCAAGAAGGGATTCTGGTCCATTGGTTTTCTATTTCACACAGGGAAATGGGAATGAGTTTGATCTTTTGGAATTGTGTACAACACAAGGAATGTTCTCCAGTCCTTTGGAGTGCTAGATAATAGAAGCGAATAGGAATATATTTAGTTTATTGATATTCTGTGTGAATAGAATGACTTAAAGCAGTTTGCAGTGATAGGATTCTGTTTGATGTATATGAGTGAAATGGAGTCTGACCTGTTGAAATTCTCTATAATTATTGTGAGTCACACCATTAGAATTCTGTTTAAATGTCAACGCAAAGGAGTTTGGACCATTAGAATTCAATGTAAGAGAGCAAATAAGATGTTCTGGTCTATCAAAATTATGGTGTAATTACTTGTGAAAGGAATTTCTGACCAGTGGGAATGAATGAATGGTGTTCAACAGGCTGATATGCAAGGGCATGTCAATGTAAGGAAAGAGAATGTGCTAGAAATTTTGAAAAACATTAGGATAAATAAGTCACCGAAGCCGGATGGGATGTATCTAGGGTTATTACAGGAAGCGAGGGAAGAGGTTGCTGTGCCTCACTGGCCACAGGAGTAGTGCCAGATGATTGGAAGGTGGCAAATGTTGTTCCTTTGTTTAAGAAAGGGAGTAGGGATAACCCTGGGAATTACAGACCAGTGAGTCTTACTTCAGTGGTGGGCAAAGTACTGGAGAAGATTCTTAGAGACAGGATTTATGGGCATTTAGAGAAGCACTGGCTGATTAGGAACAGTCAGCATGGCTTTGTGAGGGGCAGGTTGTGCCTCATAAGTTTGTTTGAATTCTTTGAGGATGTGACAAAACACTTGTATGAAGACAGAGCAGTGGATGTAGTGTACATGGATTTTAGTAAGGTGTTTGATAAGGTTCCTCATGGAAGGCTCATTCAGAAAGTCAGGAGGAATGGGATCCAGGGAAACTTGGCTGTGTGGATTCAGAATTGGCTCACTCATAGAAGACAGAGGGTGGTGGTAGATGGAGCATATTCTGCCTGGAGGTCAGTGAGCAGTGGTGTTCCACAGGGATCTGTTCTGGGACCCCTGCTCTTTGTGATTTTATAAATGACTTGGATGAGGATGTGGAAGGGTGGGTTAGTAAGTTTGCTGATGATACAAAGGTTGCTGGTGTTGTGGATCGTGTAGAAGGTTGCTGTAGATTACAACAGGATATTGATAGAATGCAGATCTGGGCTGAGAAATGGCAAATGGAGTTCAACCTGGAAAAGTGTGAAGTGATAACTTCGGGGGATCAAATTTGAAGGCAGAATACAAGGTTAATGGCAGGACTCTTAGCAGTGTGGAGGAACAGAGGGATCTTGGGGTCTACATCCATAGATCCCTCAAGTTTGCCATGCAGGTCGATAGGGTTGTTAAGAAGGCGTATAGTGTGTTGCCTTTCATTAGTCAGGGTATTGAGTTCAAGAGTCGCAAGGTAATGTTGCAGCTCTATAGAACTCTGGTTAGACCATACTTGGAGTATTGTGTTCAGTTCTGGTTGCCTCATTATAGGAAGGATGTGGAAGCTTTAGAGAGGGTGCACAGGAGATTTACCAGGATGCTGCCTGGGTTGGAGAGCATGTCTTATGAGGAAAGGTTAAGTGAGCTAGGGCTTTTCTCTTTGGAGAGAAGGAGGATGAGAGGTGACTTGACAGAGGTGTACAAGATGATAAGAGGCATAGATCAAGTGGACAGTTAGAGACTTTCTCCCAGGGCGACAATGGCTAACATGAGGGGGCATAATTTTAAGGTGATTGGAGGAAGATATATGGGGGATGTCAGGGGTAAGTTTTTACACAGAGAGTGGTGGGTGCGTGGAATGCACTGCCGGCAGAGGTTGTAGGGGCAGATACATTAGGGACATTTAAGAGACTCTTAGATAGACACATGAATTATAGAGAAATGGAGGGCTATGTGGAAGGGAAGGGTTAGCTAGATCTTAGAGCAGGATAAAATGTCGGCACAACATTGTGGGCCAAAGGTCCTGCACTGTGCTGTAATGTTCTATGTTCTATGAATAAGATGTAGAAGGTGTGGAGAGATTTAAATACCATTGCTGAGGTTGGGAAGCTGTTAGATTCCAATGTCCTATACTTTTACATGATTTGGGCTAGGTTCTCCATGTACTCTATATGTTAATACTTCAGAAATGAATTTTGACAATGAATCAAACATACTTCCCTAATTTCCTTTTTTAATGCTTCCTGACATCCACAAATCAGAAAGCGTGTAAGTACCTGCTCTTATTTCTTTGCATGTTTGCCTGATGGGTGATCCTGAAAACTCGCGTCTTTGCTGTGTTCATTTTATTCCAGCCATAGAATTCTGAAATTAAAAATACAAATACAACATTGACATTCTTTTCCAAAAGGATACAATTGAAGAGCAGAGAACTTATGTTAAACTTGGCTTGTGCCTTGGTTTGCAATACCTCGTGAATAGAATTAAATGCATTTGACATATTATAAACAGCTCTGGTCACTGTAATTATATCAAGAGAAAAATGGCTCTGCGAAAGTACTTGATACTGGAATTAGGAGATTACGTCTATTAGGAAAGCTTGAGTCAACAGGAGCTTATCTGTTGGAAAGGGAAGACAAAGGAATAACCTGACAGAAATCTCCAATACTTTGAAAGTTTGATTGGATAGATTTGAAACTAAACTAAGGAGCCTAAATATATGCTAGTTCCTGATAAATTCAATAGGTCATTCAGGAGTTTAGAAGAATGAAGGGTGGTCTTGTCAAAACGTATAAGATTGTTAGGGGGCATGATAGGGTAGATATTGAGATGTTTCCATTCGTGGGAGTATCTCAAATGAGGCGACACACAGTAGTCACAAGATTAGCATGTTGTCAGTCAATTAAAACTGGGGTAATTAGGAACAATTTCTCATAGAGAGTGGCGAATGTCTAGAATTCTCTACCCCAGAGGGTTGTGGAGGCTGGATCATCAGGGATATTTAAAGAAGAAGTAGATAAGTTATAGAAAGATCATGGAATTGAGGGCAATGAGGAACTGGCACAGAAGAGGAGATGGAGCAGACCAGCCATGATCATATTTAATGGATAGGCAGGCTTGAGGGGCTGAGAGTCCTACTCTTGCTCCTAATTTCTTCTGTTCTAAGGTGCTGTGCCCTGCTGAAGCAGCCTTACATGAGATAAGACCCTTCCTTTGTGCTATACCAACATAGAGATGTGAGAAAGCAGGTGGATGCAGGGCCATTACAGGAGGCATCACAGGGAGTGGGGATGGAGGACCATGGATCAGAAGAGGGGGTCAGCCAGTAGGAAACAGAGGGTGTTGGGCAAGTCAAGAGCTCGGGAGGTAGCATGGTGGGGATGTAATGTGGGAGCCCAAGGTTACCAGTAAATAATAAAAAATAAAGGGATCTGACCTGAGTGGGCTACTCAGCTTTGGCTCAGAACCTCCTCTGGGAGGTCTGCTTAAAGTAGGAGAAGATTTCATGAATGCATCAGAAGCTTGCTTCTGCAGGAGTGACTGACAGACTGCATCTATTAATGAAAATCCCAGAGTAGTAACATGCTGTGCGACATTGATGGGGCACTCCACTTGTCCAGTGCCCTACATGCATTTACCAGCGGACACTAGGAGGAGCCTGGAATATAGATTCTGTTCTACATGCTCTAAGCCCACAGTTTTTTCCAATGATCATTTGCAGAAAATGGATCATGTAATGCTAAAAAATGTGGACCTTCATATTTCTTGCCCACCAGAAGCTTTTAGTAAACTGTTTGTCAGACCGTCACCTGAAATTTTGACAGCAAATCCTGGCCCATTGTACTCTAAGTCCCAATGTGCAGCATGCACTCATGGGATACATCTTGTCCACCATCTGTAGTTACGCATCTGCTAATGACATGACCAGTGGTTTCCCATTGCACTCCTCATACTAACTATATGAAACTGGCTTTTTCCCTTTTTCCCCTGCTTCATCCTTAGGGCTGATGACAATGACATTGAGTTCGAGGACTTTGATCGTGGCGGCCCAATGGCAGTAGCAGAGGATCTCAAGGAAGGGAAGGAATCAGAGTCCCCAGTTCCCTGATGTGGTCTTCAGCCTCTCACTAGAATCCAGCCATTTGTGTGTAGATGAAAGAAATGCATCAAAAACTATATCAATATTGAGTGTAATTGCTTTAGTTTTTATGTTTTAAGTAAACCTGTAGGTTATCTCAACACTCCCAGGTCTGGTGGAACATGGGTTAGGTTTGGGCTTCTAGCTTTTGGGAGAAAGCTCTGTGCACATGTAGATCCAAGTCTTGCACCGGATTCAATAAAGATTTCCAGCCCAGAAAAGACCAAACCACATACAGTAAATGCGGTTCAATTCACTGGAGCTTCTGCATGTAATGCCTGCTCTCAGACAATGGAAACATGAGGAAACAGCTAAAGGTCATATTGGGATGATGATAGATTGACATTCTGGAAGGGTGGTGAATGAACAGAAACTGTAGAGCAACAAAGGGATTTCAGTACACAAACCAAAGAGCTCTTGCATAATGTCATCCAAAAGGCAAGTGAAACATTGGCCTTCATCTCAAGGACCCTGTGATATAAAATGATAGAGGTTATATTTCAGTCAACAGAGAGTTGGTCAGATCCCATCTAGAATACTGCTTCTGGTTTAGGGCAGTGAGGATCATGCAGAATACATTGGATTTGGAAGGAAGTGCCGCATAACTCCAATTTAAAACCAGAATTTAAAGATTCATGAGACTTGGTTGTGTATGATTGACTGGAGTGAGTGGTTAGGGTCTGGAATGAATTGCCAGGAACAACAGTGAAACCAGATTCAATTGCAGTATTCAGAGGGAGCTGGATAGGTTTTTGAAAAGGTAGATTCAACATGGATTTGTGAAGAGGTTGGAGTGGGAGTGGCTGGATTAATTTTACATAAGGTTCTTATGGACAAGTGGGTCAAATGGCCTCCTTCCAAGCTGTAACCATTCTGTGAAGTGTGATTTAATCAGGATCTTTAAAATATTAAATAGATTTGCTAGGATGGATATAAAAAGATTTCCTGTGTTAGGGAATCCAGAACTCTGGGTTTTAACGGTAACATTAGAGTTGGACTATTTAGGAGTGAAGTCAGGAAGCAATTTTAATCCAAAAGGGGGAACAAAAAAAAAAATCAGGGCCTCTTTCCTTCAGAAGGTTGTGGGTATTGGGTCTGATTAAACTTCTTAAGACTAATCATGAAAAGTTGATAGATCTTTGTTAGGTGAAAGACGTGGAGCAAAAGCAGGATCACAGAATTAGAGAAGAAATTGGTTCTGATCAGTTAATATTGAAACAAACTATAGAGGCAGAACGACCTCCTCCTGTTACTGAACTTGAACAGCCTTCTCTACTTTGGAGAATAATTTGCCTGAATTTGCTTTGCTAATTTTATTCATCATCTTGCTGACTTCTCCAAATGTGTCTCTATATGCAGTGGTCTTATTGCAAGGCCAAATGGATTTTTCATCAATCAACTTTCTGAAACCAGAAGTTAACCCTTGTTAGTTATCCATTTAACACAACAGTACTCCACATCACCAGTCTTGGGCTTGCTCTGACTGTTCCCCCACAGCCACTTGATGTCCATCATTTACTGTCTGGAACGTGCATAACACATGTGTCTGTTTGGCAAAGGTGACAATGAGATAGGTAGAAATCAAATGAAGCTTCAGGAATCTTCATTATTTGTGAAAATGAAAGGCTGCAACTTTAAATGAAATCCCATAGAAAAAGTGGCATCTTATAAAAGAAAAGCTTTACAAAGTGGCTGTGTGCATACATGCATGTGCAGGGCACCTTGTGTAAAACCGAGGAAGTGATGTTGAACTGCCAAACTGCTGCTTGGACTTTATATGCAGTAGTGAGCACTCTGTTATAAAAAAGGATGTTCCAGTTACAGAAAGGATACAGCTATGATTTATTAGAATTCATTAGAGTGACGAGATGATATGGACATCACAAAACACTTGAAAAGATGCAGAAGGCTGGGCAGGAATTAATTCTGCCAGGAACCATGTGCTGAGAGGATTAAGTAAACCTCCAAGTGCTTTAACAGCATTCTATAAGCCCTGCAACTTAATTACTTAATGATGACACCAATACTCTTAACTGTCCTCATTCTGAATAGTCAATATGCTTCGTCCCAGTTAGTCTGCTCAATCCAGTGAATCTTCAGACTGTGATTCTGGCTCTATGACTTCTCTGAAACAGACAGGAAGAACTTACTTTGTTTATACCACAAAAATGATAAAAATCAAGCAACTGCCAATTTCTCAGGTCTTGCAATAGTCTCATTTACTTTTCATAACTTCAAGACACCCTCAGAGCACTTTGTGAAATTGTTTTAAAGTGGAATGTAGGGAATGCAGCAGCCAGATCCCAAAATGACAAGATAGTCTGCTTTTAGAGTTGGGTGAGTGACAAGTACTATCTAGGCTATCAAGAGTTCTTTTTCAAAATACTGCAGTGGAATTTTTTTGTCCCACCTGTCGCCTCAAATACACTAACTTCAGCAAGGTTGCAGCACAGTATCTGTGGAGTCTTTATGCTTCCCTCCCAAATGGGCCTCAAACAGTCACACATTGGGTTTGCAGGCAAGAATGCTGCTATCCAGCTACAATGAGCCTATACTATCATTTACTGTGGATGCAGTGAATAGTGAACAGACAAGAAGCTTAGAAAACTGGTGGAAAGATAATCCAAATGAAGCTGGTGGAAGTATCTATCACTTCTGAGACCAGGGTAGTGGATATTAAAGAAACTGCATAGTTAATGATGCAATGAAAATAAAGTTCAATAAAATGAGTTTTGGTAAAGTAATATAATCTGGACAATTTTTTTTAATGTGTTTCCTGTCCTAATAGCTCTGAGATTAAATTGGAAGAAAGTAGATCTAATAGAAAAGCAGAAATTGAAATCTATTCCAAGCAATGTGGTATGAGATCCACGAAATAAATCTAATTTGTTTATATTTCTCCTGATACAGTACACTACTGTCTCTACAGCTGGTACAGTATGGTAGGTGTGTCTCAACAGCTAGCTCGCTACAGTACTCTTCATCTCTATTTAGCTGTTATATTGATGTTCCTGCTGTCTCTTCAACTGGCACACCACAATCCTCCTGATGTCTCTACACAGCTGGTCAAGACATAAATCTGACTGCAATAACTACATGGAGGTGACCCTGCTATCTGCTGCAGGGAAAGTTATTGGTAGGGTCCTCCTCATCCATCTCCTCCCTGTGGCCAAAGAGCTACTCCCTGAAACATAGTGTGGATTCCAACCATCATTGGGCAGAGTGAACATGATCTTCATTGTGTAACAACTTCAAGAGAACAGTAGGGAGCAGCACCAACCACTATACATATCTTTCCAACCATACCATATCCTTTGACTCCATCAATTAGGAGGTAGTGTGGAAGACCTTCCTCAAATTCAGGTGAACACAGAAATTTGCCTCCATCAATTTGCTCCATGACAGTATGCAAGCTGTTATATTAACCAATGGGTCTACGACAGAACCATTCTCAGTGAAGACTGGTGTCAAAAAAAGGCTACATCATTGCCCCAATACTTCTCTCAAACTTGTTGCAATGTTGCTTCTAACATTCAACAAACTTACCATGGCAGTGGAGCAACGAACAATCAGGGAATAGAGGGATCCAGACAATGTGCAGTCAGATGGGAATAGTTTAAATTGGCATCATGGTTGGCACAGACATTGTAGGTCAAAGCACCTGTTCCTGTGCTGTACTGTTTTATGTTCTAGGGCACAAAGTGGATTCACCAGGAAGTTTCATGAAGAGAAACTGGATAGGCTAAGTTTGATTTGCTTTAAGCGAGAAAGGGTGGGGGGGGGGGGGTGGCAGTGGGATGGGAAGAGAACTGGGAGGTAAATAGTAAATAGAATAGATAATAGGAAACTTTTCCCCATAATAGAAGTGTCAAAAATTAGAGAACATAGGGTTAGGGTAAGGGGTGGTCAGGAAGAGGCTTTCAGTGGGAATCTGAGAAAGAACTGTTTCACCCAGAGGGTGGTTGGAACCTGGAACGCACTGCATGAAAGGGTGATGGAAGTGTGTACTCTCACAAGTTTTAAACATCTAGACTTGAATCAGCAAGGCATAGAAGGTTACAGACCAAGTGCGGGTGAATAGGATTAGTGTAGATAGGCAACTGATGGTTAGCATTGACATGATGGGCCAAAGGGCCTGTTTTTGTGCTATGAAGCTATGATGACAGACAGGCTATGTCACTCGAATTCCCTATACTGTACTCCCAAGACACACTACTCTGAGCTGTGTCATGGGAAGAGGTTACAAGGTGGACTGAGGGAGAGATTCAAGAGGGTGGTCAAAATGTTCCTGAAGAAATGCAAACGCCCCCACTGACTCCTGGGAATCTCTGCCCCACAGCCACTCAGGATGGAGAAGGAACATTTGGATGGTATTGAGAACTTCAGGCACGTGCATCAGGAGCACACAGCAGCCTCATGCAAGTGGCAGGAGGCGTGCACTCTCTCACAAACTACCCAGCTGCTTGTCCCAACAGCTATTGCCTGGCCCATCTGTGGAAAAGCCTGGAGTTCCCACCTTAGTCTTTTTACCATCTTAGACCCACATCCCCAGAGTGGAAGGAAATTATTCTCAATCTCAAGGGGCCTCTTAAGAAAAGTAAGGTATTGTGCCACTCCTGGTGTCTCTATAAGGGAATTGTTATTCTGAGAGCTTAACTCAAGCTCGGAATTTCATAGCACCCTGGTGTATATGACAAACTAATTTGAATCAGAATCAGTCTTCCTGTTGTAAGAGTTGGTGCAATAACACTCTTCCTTGCTTGGTGGTAATGAAGCGAAGGGATTCCTGAGACTCAAACATGTGCAGGAGCTCAGAATTATCGATCTCCAGCAGCATTCCAGTAATTTTTCAAGCTAGTGTTGGGTACATACTGTGGATCAGCAGATAGAGATGCTCACACAACATCTGCTTCTGCTCCTGTGGCAGTGCAGCAGCTAGCATGGAGGCCGTGAGTGGCATCTGGCTAGGGACATCTGCAGCGGGCTGGGACACCATGCTGTGTGCTGGGTGGGTGCCTGACTATTGTGGACTCCTGACGTGTACTTGTACTGTGGCACTATTCAGAAACATTATATATAAAAAATTGCAATCGTTTCAAATGGACTCAAAAGAACAGACAAGTGTTTTGAATGCATTTTATTTTAAACTAATTGTTGCAAATATGAAAGAAAACTACTAATCTATTCATCTCACACACAAATCAGAATGATTAATGTTTGTCTAGTTCACAATAACACCCTTAGATGACCAAGGATTAAACGGAGAAATATTATTCAGGCCTCCTGAAGAGGAAGTCATACTTTCAATGCATTATTTTGTTCTAGAGGTAGGGTAGGTTGGAATCTGACAGGGTTCTTATAATTTATCTAATGCATAACCAATATCTCAGAGTAAGTTGAAGGAAAGAACATAATTATTGAATATGCATGGCTTATATCTGTTGCTTTATGCATCTTGGATTGTGTTACAAACCAGAATATACTCCAGAACTTCAGGTGTCTTTATGAAGCAGATTACTGAACTCAAATAATACTATTAACTGAGTGAATGGTTTGCAACTAATTCACTGAACCTCTAGACTAATTTTTGACTTTGACAGTCACACATCCTATTTTTAGAATATACACCTTCAGTTTGTGGGAGTGTTTTACTCCATTATACATTCACCATTTACACTTACTATCCTTCTTTCTGAAAGTGTTATGATTCCAGTGTAAGCTATGCAAACTTATCAAGTGATAATTCACAGTCCAATATCACGAAATAGCAGTAAATTTGTATCATCATCAATCCAAGTCAATGACCCCTTCTTAAAAGATTTAATTCATCTTTGCGTGCACAGCCTTCCCATAAACAATTTTTTCCTCACAATTTAACATCTGTGATACTGAAACCAGTCCAAAGCCAATTGAGTTTAATAGGATCCAATCCTCCCTTGATCCATCCGCCCCATATTCTGAACGTTTCTGACTCTTTCTTGGCTCTGGAGAATAAATCAGAATCCTACCCACTAAACAGATAAAAAATTCTCCGTCATATTTAATCGAGCTACAAACAGACAGTCTACTTGGCTCGCCAGAGTGTGACAGATGTCAGTCTTCGTCTTCCGCATCCCCTGTTCCCTGAGGTGACAGTTCTCCAGCATCCTCAATGGCAAAGTCATCATCTTCCTGATTTCTGAAGGTAAAGTCAGCAGAGTATAAAATCACGTTCACAGCCTACTTCCACATAACTTCTAAACAAGACCAACAGCAAACCCCAACTATCCAATGAATTCTAATCCATGCTGAATAAATCATGCTGAGGATAAACCAACATTTATTATTACAGTGAAACATTGTTGAAATGGAACGTGTAATTACTACCCAATACCATTTACAGGTCATTAAAACAAAATGTCACAGGAGACAGCTGTTTGGTTCACCGTGGGTGTACCTGTTCAATCATTCTGATTCCACCTTCTAGTCCTGGGTCTGAAGCCCTGTAGGTCACGGCTTTTTGATTTCACATTCAAGTGCTGCTTAAAGTGATAAGACATTCTGCCTCTACTGTCCTTTTAGGCAGTGAATTCCAGACCCCTACCACCTCCAGGTGAAAAAAAATCTTTACTCATCTCTCGTCCGATCCTTCTCCAAATTACCTGAAGTCTATGCCTCCTGGGCTTTGAACATTCTACTAAAGGAAATAGGTCCTTCCTATTTCCTCTATTAGGTCCTTTAATTATATGTCTCCTCAGCTTCCTGCTTCAGAGAAAACAACCCTTGCTGATCCAATCTTTCCTCATAGGTACAATTTCCCTTTCCTGGCAACATTTTTGTAACTCTTGTTTCCAATGTAATCTCATCCTTCCAGTAAAGTGGTGACTAGAATGGTATGCAGTACTCGCGCAGTGGCCTAATTAGTGCTGTACGCAGTTCTAGTATAGCCTCTCTGCTCTCATATTCTGTGCCTTGGCTAATAAAGGAAAGCATCCTATATACCTCTTCAACCACCTTATTGACTTGTCCTGCTACCTTTAGGGGAATCAGTGGACATATATTTAAACGTCCCTCTGCTCCTCCATGTTAGAGATTATTTGGGACATCTTCAGGAGTTATGGAATAGTGGGGAGCAGCCAGTTAATTCAAATGAGAACCAGTCTTCAAACAAAAACAATGTAACATCCACTGATACTTTAAAGCCATTGAAACTAGCCATTATGTGTGGGATATTCTGATTTTGTACCATTGTAACTACCATAAGATAACAATAAATGCTCATGTTAAACAGTTGTGACAAGATCAGGGAAGGCATTAAGTCGTCATCACCTGTATTAACATTGTTAAAGATATATCCCTGTCACTTAACACATAGTTCAGGACATGTCTGTTGTGTCACTTAATATTTTGGCTGTTTGTATATTCAGGGAGCAATCCCTCAACACTGTAACAAAGGTATGTTTTGGGTGTCTGGTGTTTTGTGCTCAGAACCCAATAGGACCAGCCACCGGTATCTGAATATTCAGAGGGGTTCTGTCAGTTGGGATCTGCTCCTATTGTAAATATGTAATTCTGCTAAATTACCTGTCTGTATTCAAAATGTTAATGTGGGTAATTATAGCCATTGAAACATTAGTTAATCCTTTATTGCCTTTCTGTTTAAAAAGTATAAAACATCACTGTACTGTTGTGAAGATCTTTGTGTTGAAACAAGACCTTTTACATCTACCAGCTTCAGTCTCTGGTGGCTTAGTCACAGTCACAACACTCCACATTATTCAATATTCTGCTGCTTGTTGTAGATTTGCCCTTTTGCATCTCCCTAAGTGCATAACTCCCCACCTCCCTAACCAGACTGTCTATACTTTCCTGCTGTCTGACACTTTCCTCTTCACTGTCAACCACACCATCTTCAAACTTCTTTACCATCACCACCCCCATGTTTAGATCTAAATCATTAATATACATTACAGAGAGCAAGGAGCTGAGTACTGAAAGCCTGTCATATGTAGCCATGTCAAAACCCTGCTATAACCCATGGAGAATACCTCAAATGCACTGCTCTTATCAACCCTCCTTGTTACCTCTTTAAAGAATAATAGAAGTGTGAACCCATTTTAAACAGCTAATTAAAATCCAAATGAACAGCTGAATATCAACAAATAAAAATCAATTTCCATTTGTGATTGAATCTCAGTCAATAAAAACCCACTGAATAATTCAATAAAGACTTATCCTTAATTCAAAGTCAATAAATTCCCAAGCAATGAAACCTATGTCCAAACTGAAAATTAAATATCACTCATTGATGAATAACTTATAAAAGATAAGTTCAATAAAGATTAAAACCTATGAAGTAAAAAGTCACACAATGCAGACTACAGGCATCCTGTGGTTTAATTACCGTAAACTGATGATTAAAGCCATTTGAGCTAAGGTCTTTAAACATTTTAATGAAAATCTTATTCCTTGTCAGGCAAAGTAACTTTCCACTCAGTACTGTGTTGCTAGAGGTGGTCTATCCATTACATTCTAGGTGGCAGCTCTTAGCATTGGAAAAAGTGTTAAAGAGGAGAAATAAAATTCTTTGCCCCAATGAGTTTCATCCATTGACCACCTATCTACATATTACACCAGGGCCAAAGCAAACTCATTCAGACCAGGTTTTTTTTTAACATAATCATTCTGGCAATACTTCACCTTTCAAAAAAAAACAGATTTGTTTTCTATTATTAAAATAAATATTCTTACTTGTTACTTTCTGTCAAAGGAATTCCACGGTAAGAGAGATGAAGAGACAAGATAGGAGAAAAATAAAATTAGTTCTGTTATAGATTAATGCACACATATATACAGAAACATACAGACAGAGACAAATGGAAAGATAGATAGTGATAGGTACAAAGAAATCACACCAATAAGGACAAACGCAGAAACAGAAAAATGTACATCATGTATAGAAACAAAGACACTCATGCCAACAGAAAAAGATAAACACTCAGGTGCACACATTTATAGAAACACAATGATGAGTTATTTGCATTGTGCCTCCAATATCCCAAAATTGTTGCAGGAATCACTTCAGGAGATATTAGAGCAAATGACTAAATAGTTGATCAAAGAGAAGCAAAGAACTGCAGATGTTGGAATTCAGATGAAAAACATGATGATGCTGGAGGAGCTCAGCAGGCCAGGCAGTACCCGTGCTTTTATCCACAGATGCTGCCTGGCCTGCTGAGTTCCTCCAGCATCATTGTGTTTTTCACATAGTTGATCAAAGAGGTAGGTATTATGGAGCATCTTAAGGGAAGAAAGAAAGGTTGAAAGAAAGCTTTAAGAAGGAATTTCCAGGGGGCTTTAACTGGAAAGGGTAGAGTTGCCATTGGTGGAGGGTTAAATCTGAAGTTAGCTGTGGTAGATTTAGTTGAATCTGTACTTACTACCTGCTTAGCAGATGCAAATCAAAGATATTGTGATATCCACAGCTAAAGCCCCTTGCTGACTGTTCTCTTGAATTCCTTCTGTCAAGTCCTTCCTGAAGATAATGACTGAAGCCAGGACTTGGTCCATGGAATTTCAGTTCTCTCTGGTGGCTTCTCCAACCAGTGAATAATGCCAGCTTTAATTATCCATCAATGACAACCCTACCTTTGCCAGCTAAAACCTAAACACTGGATTTCCCTTCCTAGAATGCTCTGTCTCTCAATTTTTCTTTCTTCCCTTTAGATGATACTCAATACCCATCTCTTAGATCAACAAAAGCCATTTAACCACTTGTTGTAACACCTCAAGTGGTTCGCACACCTATCCTAATGATGTCACAACTCTGTCCATCCAATCACACCTGAACTGCATCCTTATGAGCAACCAGAACATTCAGCTGTGGCTGGTATGAATTCTTTTATGATCAATTACCTCCTCATGAGGAAGTAATAGATTAATAAACTGTAACTGTATTCATATCTTATAACTGATGAGAACTGTGGCTACATGAAATACTGATTAAAAAGATGGTTGGCAGGCCAGAGCAGCAAAACCAATTTTTCTGGGCTGGGTGCTGAGTGATAATTGCTGTGTCCGGGACTTAATTGGCTTGCAATCAAGTTAAACTATAAGGATGATGGTCGCACTTAACAGGAAATGGGAAGGCTGTCCCAAACAATGAGTGTGATACCTGTCTTTGTGTCTCTTGATTGCAAACCGATTAACTGAACCTTGGGTGTGATGCTGTTCTTTGTTTCTCTGCAGTTGTCCTTTGTTTTTTTGCTGCTCAACCCAGAACTGTGGCACCTGGCTCATTAAAGTGTGCGTGACAATGCTTGTATAAATTACTGTCTGCCCCCTCCGTACCTTGGAAAACTCCACTGCGGACTCTACCTGAGAGTAAGGAGGTTTCTCCCTAGCGATATATTGCTAAATAAACACGTTTGAATTAACCTGTGGCACTGTGTGATGTTACAGCAGACAGAAGTGGGACTTCAAAATTGGGTTAACAATGAAATAATCATTTTTTGGTGTAGCCACAGTTCTCATCAGTTATAACATATGAATACAGTTATAGTTTATTAATCCTTTACTTCCTCACTCACACACCTTCCTTTCCTGTGTGTTTGCATGCAAATTAAGCCATCAGAGGAGCACCTCCTTTCATTATTAGTGCAACAGCCTAGTGTCAATGAAAGATCAAGGTGATTCATTCTGCGATTCCATTCTCTCGCACTGATGAAAATTGCACTTGCAGAAATAGTGAATTTGAGGTCAGGAGTTACGATATCAATACCAGTGAATTCTGCAAGGACACCATCCTAAACAGGAATATGATATTGCCGAGTCCCTCAGAAGTTCCTGTTAATTAGATAACCAAAAGATCTACTAATTCTATCTTACTCCCATTATAGAATTCTGATCTACTCACTCCCTTATCATTTCCAGATTGCATTGACAAGTAGAATGCTTGAGGCTGCCAAAGAATAAAAACATGCCTTTTGGTAATATTTTGATTTAGCTGTTCAGGTTACATTTGGTTTGTTGCATTTTAAGCATTTTGCTCCATAATACCTACCTCTTTGATCAACTGTTTGGTCACCTGCTCTAATATCTCCTTAAGTGATTCCTGCAACAATTTTGGGATATTGGAGGCACTATGCAAATAACTCATCATTGTGTTTCTATAAATGTGTGCACCTGAGAGTCTACCTTCCTCCGTTTTGTGCATTTTTTGTTTAATTGGACCACTTATTGGTTATTATACTACCAAAGCTAGTGTTGGTAAATGGGATTAGTATAGATGGGTATTTGATGGTCATTATGGACAGGTTGTTTCTGTGCTGCATGACTCTATGATTAAATGAAGCCTTTAACCTGCTGATTCCTGTCAAGTGGTTTAGGACTCTCTCAGTGCCATCCTTATTGATCTATTAAAATAGGCCCAGTCATTACAATAACAGATAGATAATCCCCATGGAAGTTTCAAAGTTAATTCCCAATAATTTCTGTTTCAGTCTCAAATCAAAAGGTTCAAGGGTAGATCCTCAAGCTTTTCCTTCACTGTGCCTAGGACTGGACTCAGATGATTGAGGTGGGCTGTAGGGGTGAGGGGTGGTAGTTGGTGTTGAGATCTCTCCTCTGACTGGTCTGCCAAAATCCCAGAAAAAGGGGGTAGTTGGCTGCAAGTGAATGCCTCTTTCCCACTCCCAGAACTGCCCACAACTCTTTACCATTTTCAAACCTCAGGGACTTAAGGCCAATGCAGCACAGTATTTATCCGGGTGGGAAGTTCCTGAGGCCCTCACTTGTGCTACCTTTCTGACTCTATACCCAGTGCAAAATATTGTCAAATCCAAAAGGGTAGCTGCACACTACCATTACGAACCACAAACACGTCTGCTCAAAGCAGATTCCACAATATCTTCCATATAGCTAATACCCACCAGGTCTGGGGTGCATGAGCAGGAAGGGTATTTCCACTGTGGTATCGCTGCAGAAGGAAAAAAACATCAGTATAAGACTTAAAACCTTCACGGAATAAGAATGTTGACATTGAGTGAACAACACACTTTGCATCAAATCTAACCAGATTTCTTGATCTCTAGCCACTAAAAGAACAGCACTGTATTGATATGAAGCCTTTCATTTTCTCAGATAGGGAATGTCTGCAGCCACTTTGTGCACAGCAAGCTCCCACTAATGGGAATTAGATAAAAGACCAGATTAAATTGGTCAATTAGTTTATTATTGTCACATGTACCAAGGTACAGTGAAAAACTTTGTTTTGCATGCCATCCATACAGATCATTTTATTACAACAGTGCATTGAGGTAGTACAAGGCAAAACAATAACAGAATGCAGAATAAAGTGTTTCAGTTACAGAGAGAGTGCAATGCAGGCAGACAATTTGGTGCAAGGCCACAATGAGGTAGATTGAGAGGTCAAGAGCCCATTTTATCATACTAGGGAACCATGCAATAGTCTTATAGCAGCCTGGTGGTACATGCTTTCAGGCTTTTGTATCTTCTGTGATTATCTGCATTTAATGATTGGGATAAGAGAAGCCATTGGCTAGGACATCAAGTGATCTCCCTGATCTTCAGCTAATGCCTTAGGATCTTTTATGCCCATTTGCAAGTTTAATATTTGCTCAGAAAGTGCAGTAGTCCTAGTGTCTGCCTCGTTTCTGCTCTCAGGGGATGGGGGAGTAGGGGGGGTACACCTCCACTGTTTGGACAGAGCACAGAATCAAAACTAGGCAGGTCCAGCAAATGGAGCATGATGCTGGGTGGTTAAAGTGTGAATTACTCTGCCTGTGGAATGGGGTTTTAACTCGTAGTCTTTGATGCAGAGACAAGAAAGCATTCACTGGCTTATGTGGCTTAGTCATTCACTATACAAGGCATCTGATCATGACGATGCAGAAACAGGGAAATGACTAAGAGGATAAATTATACACTCTGCCCTTTATTTGCTCTCTGTCAGCTACATGCCCCCAGCTCACAACATGTCAGATACTCTGTTGTAAGCCTGCATTCTTTGCAACTGTTGCATGTGCAGAATAAGAGGAGATCCTCCTGTTTATGATTTATCACCAACTCAGGAAAATGAGTTAAATTTCTGCAATGATGAACACAGCACAGGAACAGGCCCTTCAGGCCATGATGTTGTGCTGAACTAATTAAACTAGTAATTAAATGCCTGATTAAACTAATCCTTTCTGCCTATCCCTCCATTCTCTACACATTCATGTGCCTGTCCAAGAGCCTCTTAAATGCCTCTATTGTATTTGCCTCCACCACCACCGCTGGCAGTGCATTCTAGGCACCCACCACTCTGTGTAAAAAAAAGCCGCGCACATCTCCTCCAAACTTACACCCTCTCAACATGCATGCCCTCTAATACTAGATATTGCGAATCTGGGAAAAAGATACTGGCTGTCTACTCTATCTATGTATCTCATAATCTTATAAACTTCTATCAGGTCTCCCCTCAGCTTCCACCACTCCAGAGAAACCCAAGTTTGTCTAACCTCTCCTCAAAGCACATGCCCTCTAATCCAGGGAGCATCCTAGTAAACCTCTTCTGCACCCTCTCCAAAGCCTCCACATCCTTCCTATAATGGGGCAACCAGAATTCAATGCAATACTCCAGATGCGGCCTAACTAAAGTTTTATAAAGCTTCCCGATTCATAAAGATACCCGATTTATAAAGCTTCGTAAAGCAACATAACTTACTGATTCTTGAACTCAGTGCCTCAACTAATAAAGGTAAGCATGCCATATGCCTTCTTTACCACCCTATCAACCCGTGTAGCTACTTGCAGGGAGCTGTGAACTTGGATCCCAAGATCCCTCTGCACATCAACACTGTTAAAGGTCTCCACTGATATTGTATTGTCCCTTTATATTTGATCTCCCAAAGTGCAACACTTCACATTTGGCTGGATTAAACTCCATCTGCCATTTCTCTGCCCATATCTGCAACTGATCCATATCCCGCTGTATCCGTTGGCAATTTTCAACACTATCCACAGCACCTCCAATCTTTGTATCGTTTGCGAACTTACTAACCCTCCCATCTACATTTTCATCCAGGTCATTTATATACATCACACACAGCAGAGGTCCTAGTATGGATCATTGTGGAACACCACTAGTCACAGACCTCCAGCCAGAATAAGTCCCATTGACTACTACCCTCTGTCTTCTATTGGCAAGCCAATTCTGGATCCCATGCATCTTAATCTTCTGGAAGAGCCTCCCTTGAGGGACCTTGTCAAATGCCTTACTAAAATCCACATGGACAACATCCACAGCTCTAACTTCATCCGCTCCTCGAAAAACTCAATCAAGTTAGTAAGACATGACTAGACCCGCACAAAGCCACACTGACTCTCCCTAATTAGGCCATGGTTTTCCAAATGCTCATAAATCCCACCCCTAAGAATCCTCTCCAATAGCAATGACGTGAGACTCACCGGTCTATAGTTTCCAGGATTATCCCCATTTCCCTTCTTGAATAACGGAACAACATTAGCTACTTGCCAGTCCTCTGAGGCCTTGCCTGTGGCTAGAGAGGACACCAAGATCTTGGTCAAGGCCCCAGCAATCTCATCTCTTGCCTCTCTCAATAACCTGTGGTATATCCCATCAGGTCCTGGGGACTTATCCACCTTAATGTTCTTTAAGAGACCCAATACTACCCCTTTATCACAAGATGCCCCAACATATTAGCATGCTTCACACTGATCTCACTATCCTCCACATGCTAAGATTCCCAATCAAAATAGTAATTATCAAAACAAATCATACTGAACCAATACACTGACTGGCCCAGTCTGGACATTAGTTTAGGAAAAATAATTTTCTCATGTGTTAAATTAATTCCTTTTTACATACAATAAAAACTTGAGCTTTAAATTAAAATATTGATAATTTAATGTAATATTACTTCACCTGGTGCTAATGTCACCCAGCATGCTGCAAGAAAGTATTAACAGCAAAATTAATGTTGTTGCAAAGTGTTAAATACATTTCAATTTATTTCAGGAAGCTTAGATTTAAATATCTTCACACAGAATGAGGAATGTGGGGAGTACACTGGTCAGAGACACACTGGAGGGTGAAAGGTGCCAAGAGTGTCTAAGGAGTTCATGGAATAAAGAAATAGCTGAGGGAGAAGCGAGATAAAGCAGAGCAAGGCATTTATTAAACTGAAGAGACCGATGCATCACACCTGTTTAACTGCACACAGTGAGATTCCAGCAACAGCAATGACCAGCTAATGCACTATCAGTGATGTTGTTTGAAGGCTAAATACTACTCTGGACATTAGAACTTACCTGTTCTTCTTTAAAAAGGTACCAGGGGAATTTTACATCCACCTGAGAGGACCGATGGAGCATCTGTTTAACACGTCAGCCTGTACTAAAGTGTCAACCCTGAGTCTGTGCTCAAGTCTCCAAACTAGAGTGTGAACCTGTGAGCTTCTGAGCCAGAATTAAGGGTGCAATTATGGAGTCAAGTCTGACCGTATTGAGGCAGGGACCAAAACTGGAATAAAGTCACGCTAAGAATTTAATATTTCATCCTGGAATGGAGTTCTGGGATCGCCTGCAGAAGAGCTTTAAAAACTCCTTGTGTTACAGATTTCATGTATGGGTGAATACTAGGGCTTCAAGGCTTAGAAAATCAATCTTACAGCATATGACAACTGAAGAGTACCATAATAAAAATTGATCACTAAGCTCCAACAGCATTTCCAACCATGCAAGGTGCAAAGCAGAAAATTGAACTGTGTGCTTCCACGTTCATGAAGCATCAGGGCATAGGTAGCCGGGCATGAACTGGTGATGCCAATCTGCATGCAAAGCATGCTTAATGTTGTTGCTGCAATACTGGAGTATCCATACACAACTGAACAGGAAAACGAGGCTGAACAGCAGTTAGGCAGATGACTTGAGTGCCACTTAAATGGGATAGTGGGCTTTTTTGGGAAGGATAAGTGTGCGGCTCCACGGAAGACAAGGATGGATTTCTTTCTACTGCACCCATCAACTGACTTTACAGGAAGGGGCAACTTCCCTGCAGGGTGTGTGGGGACCACGTTTCCCTTGACCTCGGTGCCAGAGTATCTGATGGAGGGTTGGAGAAGTCAGGATGCCATTCCCATGACCATACCAACCTTCCTCGCATAAAGTGAGGCAAATCCACACCACTACTGGTAGTGGTGGTTCCCATGAAAATAACTCCCCCACTGCCTCAGAGGAAATGTGAACCCACTAAATAGCATCAGTTTACCATGCACTTCCATGTGCAATACAACTTTTTGGTAGAATCTGTGATTTCCTGTGTGAGTGCATTCAGGTTCTGCTTGTGTAGGTAGGTTAGGTCCCTACTGATAGCTCTCTGTGAATATAAATGTAATTAATATGGTTCTTGCCAATCCAAATAAAACTCTGAACGTAGGATTATGTGGAGTTGCAAAGATGATTTTTAAGTGTAAAATGTGAGAATTGCTACTAATTGAAACTAATTTGCACATACTACTCACCCAGGAATCAACAAGCTGACTTTTACGGTATAGGACACCAACATCCCCTGAACTTCTCGATCAGTTCCTTCCTTTAAACTGCAACAAAGGAAGGAATGGCATTACACTGCATTGTACCCTCTCCCGCAGGTCCTCAAACATACTGGATTCACTTCAGTGCCTTCATTCTGTCTTCCCTTTCTGCTCTAATCTTTCAAAACAAGCTTCTTATGACCTCTCTTTAAAACAAAGCTGACGGACCTTTGCTAATCCAATCATTTATCTACACCTATATTTCCACTTTAGGGAACCTGCACACAAGGCAGAACTCTGCTAGCTCAATCTTGTAATTCTTTCCCTTACACGACTAGTTTTGCTATTAATGTACTACCAGATGCCTTTGACTTCACACAAAGAAACATACAGCATCTGCAATACTTAGTCAGCCATGTGAGAAGACTTTATTCTGCAGATATAGCCTTCCCTCGCTTGTTAATGCACTTCCTGGAATATAATAATTATTTTGTTGACATAATAATTATAGCTTCTGTCCAGACACGAGCAACAAACTTGTTTTGTACCTATACTATATTGCATAGGAGAATACACATCTTCTCCATGGATATCACCTCATGATATTTTGATCTGCAAATTGCTCGGATAATTAATGGAATGAATGTCAATGTATTCCTTTGTTTCACATTGCTATGAAATTGCTTGGGAACTTCTCTTTGCCATAAATCTAGCAGCATCTACTGACTCCTGCAATTATTTTTTCAAGTTTGTGTGGTTATCACATTTAACCTTCATAAAGAAACAACAGTCTGAAGGATCATTGCATATACCCCACAGATTGTGCATCCCAAGCTCTACTACGGTTGAATTCTGTGGTTGGCATCTCGCCACTCTGCCAGAAAGCAGTCTATATCCACAGTGCAACATCAAGTATCTGTTTCCTACAGATAGCTTGCATTCATGATTCATTATCCTCCCACTCCATCAGTTCTCTTCAAATCTCATGGATACTGGCTTCATAGCAACATAAAGGAAATTAGGAATTCTTTCTCATTGTTATCTACTCTTCTGAATAAGGCAAGTTCATTGATCCAAACTATCATGGTAAAATTCTCTCTCTCCAACATCACCTCTCCTTAAGGCCTCTTCTGTGCTGGTTACACCCAGTAAGCATCAGCAAGATAGTTAACCACAGTGGCATCAGAGCCAAGCCCAATCCTGCCTACAGTTGGAGAAAGGGAGAGGTAAAAGAACAAATGAGGGGCAAGGTGGGCTGGGAGAGGAAAGGAGATAACCTTGAGAACAGGAGGGAGGCTGGATAGAAAAAGCAAGATACCAAGATGAATTACAAGAGGAAAGGAAATGAGCATTTTCCAGCAAGACCTATTGTTTTGCAATCTGGAGTTGGAATCCTGGTTGAACTTATCATGTGCCCATCCCAGGAACATTAACTGTGGTGTAAATAGTAGAGCTGCTTCCTCATAGTTCAAATGGCACATGTTCAATCCTGACCACTGGTGTTGTCTGTGTGGAGTTTACACGTTCTCCCTGTGATCACATGAGTATCTCACATGTGCTCCAGTTTCCTCTCAGATCCTAAAGATGTGAGAGTTGTAGGTTAAATGGCCATTGTAAATTGCCTTTATTGTGTGGGTGAGTGGTCAAATCTGGGGGTAGTTGATGGGAATGTGGGGAGAATTATAATGAAACTAATGTAGGATCAGTGTAAATGGGTGTTTGGCCGTTGGTGTGGACTCAGAGGGCCAAAGGTCCAGTTTTCATATTGTTTGATTCTACAACTCTATGACTATAATTCAGAGAGGACAGGTAACTGAACACAGACTGAGAATAGAACCTGGGACCTTCCTATTCTGTGCAGCTCACAACCACAGCAGGCAGTGCTTTCATCCACTGAGCCCTCAAGGTGAAACACTGTGTTTAAGATATGTACAATCAACAGGTAGCACTCCATCTGACATATGAAACTTTCAGACTGATTCAACAAGACCCAATGACTCCAGACAATTTGGTCCAGAATCCTAGTTTGATAACTGGGTGACGACAGCTCTTCAAATCTTCTTCCTCCTTATATTAATCCCCTTCTTAACCTTTCCCAGCAGACTTTTCCCCTCATATTTCCACAATTCCCAAATCCCCATCTCCCTTCAAACCCCACTCCATCTCTTTGCCCAATTTCCCTCCTCACCCATCCTTGATCAAACTTGCTCCTCACTGCTCCCCCAACCCCCACCACGACTTAATTCTCCAAGTCAAATCCAAATCCCTTACACGGTGGAAGAAGCCAGGTTGGTGTCCTCCTGTTTGATTTTTCCATCAAGTGCGATGCCATGTTTGCCTCGGTTGTTGGCCAATGAGGGCACAATCACATAAGTCTTTGAGAAAGTGGAACCTGTGGCAATCTGGTCACTGTATATTTAAAAAAAGTATATATTTAGAAGCATAATATTATTTGATCGAAGCACATTTCCTGCTCACATTACAACACATTCGGTTAGCACTTTCCTGAATACCAACTGACTCTATTCAGAAGGAAATGATATTCTGACACTAGTGTTGTCCCAGCATAGGATGTAATACATGAACTGTGCCTCTAATGCTATTCCTTTCTATCCAGTCCTACACTTAAATGACTTGGATGAAGTTTTGGATGACTGAAAGCGTGTTGAGGAGGTAAATTCCTACTGTACATGTTCTTCTCATTCTGCCCAGACCTCAAAGATCTTGCACTGTACTTAGAGGATCACCAAAAATTAAAAGAATGAAGGCTTTTATGGCGTGGACTAAAACCTTATTGCACACTGAGGAACAAATTTAGAACACTTGTGCCCTTATGGTAGATACTGGTGTGCAAGTCTCAGGATTGACTCCTACAGGTATGTGCACTGTTACCTCAGCTGAATGACACAATCTTATCCAACTGAACACTGATAGGAATAAACTGGGACTTTAATAATGCAAGCTAAAACATGCTGTATATGGGCTACTTAACTGGAGAGGTTGAGTGTAGAAGAATGCCTAGCCTCACTGTAAGCCAGCCAACAATAACCAACTGGGATCTACTGTATTGTGACCAGAACATGGAAACCTGGCCAATTTGCCTCCTTCCCAATTCACTGGCTTTGAACCTGATTATACCGACCTAATTGCTGGTGAAATTACAGGGTACAATGCCAGGATACTAGTGGATGGGAATGTGGGTCGAATAATAGGATTAGTGAAAATGGGTGTTTAATGGCTGGCATGGACATGGCGGGCCAAAGGGCCTGTCTCTGTGTTGTATCTCTCTATGATTCTATCTCTTTAAAAGGTAGAGTGACGAGATAAACAGTGAGATACAACAACAACAGCGGACCAATACAACTTGATCATCATACAGGGCTCCAAAGTGGCCCATGACTGTCATGTAGAGCTCTGGTTATTTTGTAGGTTTTTATAATCCATGTACTTACTTTGCTTCCTCCACAGCAACCTCCTCTGTGTATTTATCATTCGAGTACAGCACCACGTTGGTTGTTTGTTCAACTGAGAACAAAGTAAAAGTATTTAGATCTGCTGACCACCCGGCATTTATAGGTGGAAAACTCTTTGGCTTTGAGATAAAGTCTCAACATTTCCATGACAAATTAGGAGATGTAGTTAATACCATGGAGAACTAAGACAATTTAGAAGACAACATTAAAAAACAATTCAGAATGGACAAGTAATCACCAAAGTAGTTTCAACGTAGTGAAGATTAGATAGTATATTTTGAGGTCGTATGTCACTTCAGATGGCACAGTGCAGATCTTGGTGTAGAGGCACAAAAATTACTGCTAGTAGCAATGCAGTTTAATAAGAGGGGGTTAAGGGTGGGAGTGTACAAAGAACAGGAGTCTATATCAAGGATATGAAGAATTTTACTGCAGATGTTGGAAATCTGGGGAAAAAAAACAGAAAATGCTGGAAATGTTATTATGTTCCAGCAGCATCCATGCAAAATGGAATAGATCGATAACCTTTCATCAGAGTTAGTTAAAAATTGATGAAAGATCATCAGCCTGAAAAAGTTACTCTGACTCTTACTCCACAGCTGTTATCTAGCCTAAGTATTTCCAGCATTTTCTGCTTTTACAGAGTTCAACCACAATTGTGGTTCCATGAAGAGTTCCCATCTCCAGCTTACAGAAAGGATGCAGCATCTGATGAAGATACAAGTAAGGTTTATGAGCAAGAGAAGTTATACCACTTAAGAAAACCCAAAAGGTTTTGGGTTATTTCCTTGAGAAGATAGACCAATGGCTGATTAATAGATGTCTAAGATCATGATATGAAAGACATACAGAAGATGCTCACGTTTATTAGAACCTCATTACAAAACCAGTAGGTGATTTCATCAAGGTTGTCTGGGGAATCAGTGAATTCAGAATTAATACTTTGTTTTTACACAGAATGGGCAAGTCTCACTCAAGGTGCAAATGAGGTGATAGCATAGGTGGAATAAAGGGGATGCTAGATAAAACACAAGGGAGCAAGGAATCGGGAGTGTGCTGGGAATAATTAGTGTGGAAACAGCTCACTTAGAATGTAAACACCAGAATGGACCAACCTGCTGTAAATACAATGTAGTGCTATGTAAAGAGAAGGGAAGGAGATAAGCAGGCAACTATTAACGGGCAGACTCCCACTGAATTTATATTCAAACAAACAGAAAGGTGAATCAGAACCTGCTTCATCATTTCAGCCTGATTGGCAGGGGAAAAGAAAATATGTTATCTAAATGGTGAGAGGTTGGAGAGCTCTGAGATGCAGAGGGATCTGGTGTCCCAAGGCAATATTCACAGAAGGCTACCCTACATGTATAGGAAGTAATTAGTAAAACTAACTGAGTGTATTGCTTTTTAGAAAGGGAACTGAATACAAAAATAAGTTGGTCACTCTTCATTTATATAAAGGATTGGCATCTGGAGTACTGTGGAAAGTATTGTTCTTATTTAAGGAAATATGCTAATGCATTTGAAGCAGAGAAGTTCAACAAGACTAAAACCTACAATGGACAGGCTGCCTATGAGGAAAAGGCAGACAAGTTTGATTTTTATTGGAAGAGCAAGAGGTGACTTAATTGAAACATACAAGATCCTGAGGGGGCTTGACAGCATGGATGTATAGAGGATGTTTCCTCTTGTGGAGAAATCTAGAACTGGGGATCATTGTTTAAAATAGGGGTTGTCTATTTAAAACAGAGATGGGACTTCTTTTTTCCCTCTGAGGGTCAGGGTCCTTGGCATTCTCTTCCTCATAGGGCAGTGGAAGCAGAATCTTTGAATATATTTAACACAGAGGAAGATAGATTTGTGATAAGCAAGGGGGCAAAAGGTTATTACAGAGAGATGGAAATGTGGAGTTGAGGTTACAATCACCAAGTGACCTACTCCTGCTCCTAATGCATTTGTTTGTTCATATGTCTTCACTGAGAGTTGTTGTGTGACTTTGACACTCACTCGCGTAGCTCCGTTTACCCGGAAACCAAGGTTGTGCTGTTCACCAAGATACCCATGAGACTGTCACTGGCC
Organism: Pristis pectinata; assembly: GCF_009764475.1. Taxonomy (NCBI): domain Eukaryota; kingdom Metazoa; phylum Chordata; class Chondrichthyes; order Rhinopristiformes; family Pristidae; genus Pristis; species Pristis pectinata. The sequence goes on from NC_067410.1 coordinate 63,636,610, forward strand.
ACTAAGACAGAGCACGAGATTTAAGGGATTAAATCTTACTCATCTTTCATGTACAATACCTCAATGTTATAGAATCATAGGTTAGTACAGCACAGAAACAGGCCCTTCAGCCCACCATGTCCATGCCACCGATGGTACATGTCTACATTAATCATTTACCCACATTAGGTCCATAGCTTTATATGCCTTGGCACTTCAAGTACTTGTCTAGATATTTCTTAAATGTCACAGGAGTATCTATCAGTCAGCACATTCCAGACTCCAACCACTGTGTGAAAAAAATCCCCTCAGAGACCCCGTCTAAATCTCCTACCCCTCACCTTAAACTTCTGTCCTCTTGTCTTAGACAATCTTACCATGGGAAAAAAGATTTTGACTATCTACCCTATTTCCCTCATAATTATATATACTTCTCTCAGGTTACCCCTTTGGTCTCCTCTTCTCTAGGGAAAACATCCCCAGCCTATCCAGTTTCTCCTTTTAGCTGTAATGCTCCAGTCCAGGCAACATCCTAGTGAATCTCCCCCGCACCCTCTCCAGAGCAACCACATCCTTCCTTTAGTGCAGTGACTAGAACTAGACACAATACTCCAGCTGGGCCTAACCAATGTTTCATAAAACCGTAACATAACAGCCCAGCTCTCGTATTCTATGCCATGCTGATGAAGGCAAGCATCCCATATACCTTCTTCACACCCACCTATGTTTCCACTTTCAGGGATCAATAGACTGGAACCCTAATGTCCCTCTGTCCATCAACACTCTCTAGAGCCCTATGATTTACCGTCTACATCCTACCCTTGTTTTCCCTTGCAAAATGCATCACCTCACATTGATCAGGATTCAATTCCATTTATTGTTGCTCGGCCCAACTTTCCAGCTGTTCTATATCATGCTGTTCCCTTAAGCAACCTTTCTCGTTATCTACAACACCATGAATTTTTGTATCATCTGCAAACTTACTTATCAATCCTTGTGGTACACCACAGGTCACAGACTTCTAACCAGCAAAACAACCTTCCACTATCACTCTCCATCACCTATTACTAAGCCAATTTTGGATCCATTTTGTCAACCTGTCCTGGATCTCATGGGCTCAAACCTTTTGGACCAGATCAAACCTAAAGTATTTAACTTCGTGTAATGGCTATGGAAACCCACAAAGTGACATGCACTCTCAATGTAGAAACGCAGTCTGGTATAACACAGCTGATTTCTTTAAATTCTTGGGACATGGTCAATGATGAAATTAAAGCCCACTTGTTGCCAGTGTGAGGCGATGTTGAGCCTCCTTCTTGAATGAAATGACCATGCTTATAAGAGCTTGATGATAAGCTATTTCGTGGAGAGCTGAAGCCATATTTTGGCTACACCAGGTTCACTTGATAACTTCAATTCCTTAGTAAACCAGTTGTGATATCATGACAATTTGGCAGCTTTCATGGAGATTTTTCTGGTGCTAGCCCACAAATTAAAATTTCACTGTGAAATTGCAACCTCTGAGTTAATAACTCACAATAACAGTACCGGTCTACTCATACCTGCTATTTTGATGCTCTTCACATGCTTGCTGGAATTATTTGTCACTTGAACGCTGACGTTGATGGGATCCCCATGATAAAATATCTGAGGAATGAACATAATCATCAGCTTAAGTACTGTCCTTTGAGTCTCTACTGAAACCATTCACTCTTTCTGGACTTGCCCTTCCAATCTTTCATTCAACTACCATACTTCATGTATGAAATGACTGAGTATTGCTAGGATTCAGGATCTGGGCATTATTGGCAAGGATAATACTTATTGCCCATTGTTCAAAGATATTGTTTGGTAAATTGCTCTTCACCATTCAAAGAGTGAAGCATTGTTTAGTTGAAGCTCCTGTCATGCACCCCCTTACCTCTTTATTCAGGGATGCCTGCAGATGAAGTGGCTGGTCTGACATAAGGAAATGCTTGCTGATCTGAGCAGCTGGCTGAGGTCCAGCTCGATCTGGAGCATACTGTACTTTACGGATAACCAGGCGCACAGAACTCCTGGGAAAGGAAATGAGAAAATCAATTATTTGTCAGAAACAAGTTGAAGTAAGATTTACAAAACATTTTGACTGTGAAATTTGCTAGGTTTTCTTTAAAACCTAATTAGTTCAGCAAGGAAAGGAACTTTTCACCCTTTCATGTTCCGTCAGACCAATAATACTTGGTTGATTCTTAACTCCCTAAAGGGAGTTTCCTGAATGGAAATAATGACTGACTCACCAATGTTTCCCACATTCAAAAATTAAAAATTAAGTTAAACTGCACAATTTAGATACACAGTAAATCTTTCCTTGCACTGTCCCATTAACCACTCACAGAGCAATAAAGGTTAGGTACAATGTAAAGTCTCCTCTACACTGCCCTATACCTTTTTAATTATTTATTGGCTGTGGGTATCGCTGGCAAAGCCAGCATTGTTGCCCATCCCTAATTGCTTTGGTGTAGGGTTACATACTAGTGTTGGTGTTCTTATGTACCTGCTGCCTTTATCCCTCAAAGCAGTAATGACTTGGGGTTTGGGAAGTGCTGCTGTGATGCTAGGCAAATAACTGCAACACACTTTATAGATGGTACACAATGCAGCTACCATGAGCCATTGGAGGAGGGAATGAATGTTTGGAGTAGTGGATGGGGAATTAATCATGTGGGCTGCTTTGTTCTGGATGGCATTAAACCTGAGTGTTACTGGAGCTGCATTCATCTAGACCAATGGACAGCATTTCATCACATTTCTGACTTGCACCTTGGACAAAGTGGAAAAGCATTAGGGTAACTCACTCACTGCAGGATACCCAGCGTCTAAGTCGTTCTTACAGCTGAACCTTAAGATTGACAGAATCCAGCTGCAACTTGGGGAGCAGCTCTTTGATTGGGAGAAGGTGATGATGAGGATCCTGGTGATCTCTCCCTATGACAGACAGCAGGAAGATCCCTCTGTAGTTACAAAAGTCAGACTTGTCTCTTTTCTTGCAGGTGGTTTAATTACTGTGTTCCTGAGGCCACAGGTATGTTCTGCTCTTTCCAGATGTGGGAGATAAGGCAACGAATTGGTGTCTGAAGTTCCTAATGGGCAATTTTTAGAACTTTAACAGAGTTATTAACTGCTTCCAAGGCTTTGTTGTTCTTTAGTTGTCATTTGACTCCTTCTTGGTTAGTTTTGGCAGCAAGCTGACCTGGGTAGTTTGCTATGGGATGGAGTTAAGGGAGTTCATATCAAGGACATGGGAGTGATTGAGAAAACTTGAAAGGTTCCTTCCAGTAGACTTTCTGTTCATCTGGCCTTGCTAATTTGACCTCCATTCTTGGTTCTCAGTGGTGTGGGACCTTGGATATTTGGGCCATAGATGGTCTTGACAGTATCAAAGAATCCACACATATCATGGTCAATTTGCAATGGAAATGAACACCAAAATCCACATTTCTGACCTCATGACTGAAGGAAGGTCATTGATAAGCATCTGAATATGCTTGGGCCTGGAACATTGCCCTAAGGAACTCCTTGCTGTAATATCTGGGGCTGGGCTGATTGACCTCCGACAACCAAAACCATCATGTTCTTCAGCTCCATAACAAGACCAGTATATTTGTCAAAGTATTTTCTACACCAGCATATCTGGCCCCTTGAAACTGATGAATTCCATGTGTTGGTGCTGAATTCATGTGCACAAAGCACACATCCCGTGACCACGTGAAAGAGGCGAAAAAAAAAGAGTACTTTCATTACACTTGCATGGATCAGATTTGACCTGTCTCTTAGGTTGTTATAAATAGTATCATAATAAATACCAGTTTGCAAGAAAGTAGAGATTGTTAGGAGTTCACGGTCTCCTTTAGCACACTTATTCACTGTGGATTGGTTACCTTGTGATGATGCCAATTGTCTTAATTATGCCAGTCTGGCCCATAAAAGGTACAGAGCTAATTACTGATGGAATGGGGGCATAGGCCAGAATCAGTTTGAGAAGGGACTAGAGATGGAGACTTATGAGAGCACTCTTTCAGCTAACTGTGCCATGGAAATAAATCAGACACCTGAAGAAAAAGGCAAGTGTTCTGAGATGGAGCACTTCCTGCCTGTCTTCCAATCAATAAATGAATGAGTTGTTGGGGGTAAGTGAATTAATGACTGATTTGATGAGGGTCTCCAATGCCCTTAAATTGTCCCCTAAATATAAACCACCCAGAGGGAAAATTTGGAAAATTGAAAGCAAGAAGTATATCAGGCCAGCTTAGACAGCTTTGGTGGATTCCCCAAAGAACCAAATGCTCTCTGTTGCAAAGGCTGAGCAATGAAAGATGTTTGAGAGAGAGATAGGGAGAGGGGACTTCTGACAGTTGCTGTGAATTAGTCTTCATGCTGTAATTGTCATTTTTTCATAAACTAATAAACTTTCTCAATTCTTGGGTTAATCAATGACCTCTGAGGAAAGTTAAAATTTCACATAGTGAAAAGTCAGTGTCTAACCTACTACTCCAAAGAGTCATAGAGTTATAGAACATGGAAACAGACCCTTCGGCCCAACTCGTCCATGCCAACTAAAGTGCTTACTTGAACTGGTCCCACTTACCTGTGTTTGGCCCATATCCTTCTGAATCTTCCCATCTATGTACATGTCTAAATGTCTTTTGAACATTGTAATTGTACCTGCCTCTACCACTTTCCTCTGGTAGTTCATTCCATATACCCACCACCCTCTGTGTGGAAAAACTTGTCCCTCAAGTCCCCTTTCAATCTTTCCCCTCTCAACTTAAAACTATGCCCTCTAGCTTTTGACTCCCCTACCCTGGGAAAAAGACTGTGATCATTCACCTTATTGATGCCCCAAATTCCTCTAGTCCCTTATGTAGGTGAGACCTTGAGGTGAGTGCCTTACTGGCAGTAGCAAGTAGTTTACACCAAAGGTTCACTAAAGGCCCATTGACAATTCACAATTCTTTGCATCTTCTCTTCACTCATCCCATTTCAGCTGGTAATAATCAAACTTCTAATTGTACAGACTGGTTGGCCAATCAAAACCTTGTGAGCACTATAATTGACAAGATAGAGATATGTTATTGTGTCATTTGATCACTTTTACAGAATATTAGACAACATCTGGGGCCACTGCCTTCCATAATGCAGTAATTTCTAATTTTTACCTTTTATGGATCTTTTCCTCCAGATTGCTCACGCAGAAGGCCATTACCTCAAAATCTACGGAACAGAACTGAGGAGAGATCAGAAGTATCAGAAGTTGCAATTATCCAGCAGGGAGGGGAAGTGGTGAAGGGTTCAGGTCCATGGATACTGACTAGATCTTGGCTGTGGGTTCATGACCCCTGACATTCCAGGTTACAAGTCAACAGAGGAAAATTCATTGGAATTTGGCAGTCCGTGAGGCACTGACCATTTCCAGTTCATGTATTCCTAGGAGCTGACCCATTCTAGGTTACAGGTCCATGGGGCGTGATTCATTATGAATTACTAGTCTGTGGAACATTGACACATTCTACATTACAAGTCACGTACACTGATTAATGGATAAGGATTCTTTCTAAATTTCAGGTTCAAGGACTCATACCAGATTATACGTTCATGCACCAAGTTCCTCATTTGCAAGTACTTGTTCACTATCTTTCAGAATCAATTATGGAATCAGTTTCTACCGTTTTTTCCCCAGCTGGAATATGCAGATTCCAACAACTCAGAGGTCAAAGAATTCTTCATATCTCAATTAGATCTTTTGCCAATGATACTGAATCTGTGACCAGTCATTAAAACTACTGTTTAAAAATAAAGGAGAATTTATTTTAGATAGAGGAAAGGCAATTTATTTTCCTCTCAGATGGTTGCTTTCCTTTGTCAATCTATTTCTATGCCTTTGAGGTAGAGTGTCTTTCAATAGTTTTAAGATAGAGTTGCATGTATTTGTGATAAGCAAAGAGGTTAAAAGTTACCACAGGTAGATGGGAATGCAAAGTTAAGCTTGCATTCAGATCAGCCACCATCTTATTATATGGCAGAACAGGTGCCAGAGGTCAAGTGGCCGACTCCTGCTCCTAATTTGTATGTTCTGTTAGGTAACCTCCTGACCTTCTCTGTTCAAAGGAGAACAGTCCTAATGCTAACCACATTATGTAACTGAAGTCCCTCATTGGTACATCTCTCCTCTATTCTTTCTGTGGTCTTTCCTGACATGATGTCGCAAGAATTGACTACAACACTTCAACTAAATATTAGTTTTTTTTAAAAAAACTGATCCCTTTAATTTTATATTCTATGCCTTCATAAATGCAAGTAACCCAAACGCTTTCTTAGCCACATCATCAACCTGCTCTGCCACTTTGAAGGATTTCTGTGAATGGACACCAAGGTCTTTGCTTATCCGCACTTTGCAAAGTAGTTTCATTTATACTATAGAGCGTTTCAACATTGTCCTTCTCAAACTGAAATACTTCACACATATTAGCAGGATAACATTAGTAGCATTCCCGCCCTCCAGCATAATTCCTATTGAGGATAGAAAGATTATGGCTGATGCCTTTACTAGTTCTATCTTTGCTTTGTCAGGCTCTGGCCCAAGTGATTTATTGACCTCTAATATGATAATTTTCTTAACGTGTCTTCTCTATTGCTATCTAGAACATAATTTCCCTTGCTTCCTTAGTGTAATATGCTCGGCACATGATCTGACTGAGACCTTGGCCTCCCCAGTCTCACTCTCCATTGTTTGATATATTAATTACCAAAATTACAGTACCTCAGTTTGGATGCTAGTCTGTAACTTACTCCATATGCTAACCAGCTAAATTTGGCTTATTCTGCACAACCAACATCCGTAAAAAAAAAAGTAAATTAGCATTAAGACTAAACTGGAAGTTCATATTTAAACCAGCACTATAATTTGGACCAGCTTCAACTTCATCTTGTGAACTTTATTTTAAGTAATTTTGATGGCAGCAAAAGGGAGCAGTTTTAAACTATTGTGGATCGTTCAGCCAGCATTCTGTACCCGTATCATGACGGGTGTTGGAGATCTTACCTTGTCTGGGTCATTGGCACCAGGCTGAAGACAAACAGAGCAGGGCAGATAGTTTGGGAACTGTTAAGGGAAAGGCAGAAACATTGATTAGGGCAGATTATAAATAACATTTAAAGCAGAAAGCACACCTGGTTCTCGCTCCAGTAGATTCCTCACACACCAGTTTCTTTTTATCTCTCACATTTGTTGCATTATCTCCAGTCATCACATTTGAGGATAAGCTCCTCTAACCACAGGTAGAATGATCACGTCTCTATTGATTAGATTATTATCACATACACCAGGGTGCAATGAAATTCCTTGTTCACATGAAGCTCACAGAGTAAACAGTGTATATGGTAATAATAAATACAACAAGTGCAAAACAGCAGAAGGGTGCAAAGACTGTAGTTCAATCTGAAGTAGTGCAAAATGAATACTAAAGTAACAATAGCGGAATAACCGAGAGAGATAGAGTTGATAGTACAAGAGAGTGGCAGCACCACCAGGAAGGGGATGTGAAAGAGGTGATTGGTTCAGGAGTCTGATAGCAGTGGGGAAGAAGCTGTTCTTACGTCTAGATGTCCAAGCTTTCAAGCTTCTGTATCTTCTCCAAGAAGGTAGAAGAGAGAAAAGGGGATGCCCAGGGTGGCAGGCATCCTTGATGATACCGTTAGCCTTCCTGAAGCAACACACCGTGAAGGTGGACTGGATCAGACGCAGAATCCAGGATGCTCCATTGCATTTATTTCAAACACTTCACTAAGTAAAATTTCTATAAAGCTCAAGTACATGAATCCTGCAACCTGACCCGGGAAGATCCATCATACTGCCTGCAATAGTGGATGGGAAAGTTGATAAGATTCAGAGCTCAGTTTGGTAAGAAGGACCATAATAAGATAGATACACCATTCTTCACCTCTCTGCATAACCTGCACTCTGCACAACAATTCTCATCCCTCAGACAATAATGTTCTCAGTCTGTCTTTTCTAGCATCACAGCAGGTAGCAACATGTACCTGAAAGGTGAACGGCATAGCTTTATCTCCAATCTTCTTGATCAGGCGTTCCTGCACCTTGGTCAGCGATTTTACTTCCTCGCCTGTTTGAGGGTAGACTTGGATTGTGGACACGTACAGGTCCCTCGTGAAAGCCTGTCCAATCATCTCAATGTCCTCAGGTCCATAGTGGAAAGTACATTTCAGTCTGCAGTAAACTGAGGAGACAGGTAGCGTTGAAGATTAGAGAGAAAGGAACAAGTAAGTTGTTGGAAATACACAGAAATACAGCTGGTTCCATAAAGAATGAAATTTGCAGCATTTTGCTGGATCTTTCAGATATGGGGCTCTGATCAAAGGAATCAACAAAAGAGCTGGTCATTGACTTCAGGAAAGGGGGCAGTGCACATGCACCTGTCTACGTCAATGCTGCTGAGGTCGAGAGGGTTGAGAGCTTCAAGTTCCTGGGAGTGAACATCACCAACAACCTGTCCTGGTCAAATCACGTAGATGCTACGGCCAACAAAGCTCACCAGCGCCTCTACTTCCTCAGGAGGCTAAAGAAGTTTGGTTTGTCCCCTTTGACTCTCACCAACTTTTACTGATGTACCATAGAAAGCATCCTATCTGGATGTATCATGGCTTGGTATGGCAACTGCTCTGCCCAGGACCACAAGAAGCTGCAGAGAGTTGTGGACACAGCCGAGCGCATCACGGACACCAGCCTCCCCTCCTTGGACTCTGTCTTTACCTCTCGTTGTCTTGGTGTAGCGGCCAGCATAATCAAAGACCCCACCCACCCGGGACATTCTCTCTTCTCTCCTCTTCCATCGGGTAGAAGGTACAGGTGCCTGAGGGCACATACCACCAGACTTAAGGACAGCTTCTATCCCACTGTGATAAGACTATTGAATGGTTCCTTTATACAATGAGATGGACTATGACCTCACGTCACTTGTTGTGACCTTGCGCCTTATTGCACTGCACTTTCTCTGTAGCTGTGACACTTTACTCTGTACTGTTACTGTTTTTACCTGTACTACATCAACGCACTTTGTACTAACTCAATGTAATTGCACTGTGTAATGAATTGACCTGTACGATCGGTTTGTAAGACAAGCTTTTCACTGTACCTCGGTACAAGTGACAATAATAAACCAATACCAATACCAATCATAATTCTTCTGAGGATTTCTCGTATACTACTCAGGATTTATCCTGAATATCCACTGTTTAAGCTCGAAGAAGAGCCTTTGCTGTGGACCCTTGCTCATTTTTTTTTCTGGCCATCAAACATACAGCAAAGCCCATTTTCTGCAAATTATATTAGTCAGGCAACACTTTTCCCTGAATCTGTGTTCTTTGTCCATAGATTATTATTATGGAGAAAAGCTTTAAGGTTACTCTTGATAATCAAATTCATTAGTCCTATTTTGGTAAAAGGCACATAATGGATCTTCAGCTATCAGTAGCTGCTTCTTTCCTTCTTAATGGAGACTCCGTTTTCAGTTTCCACTGTCAGAGAGATTGGTAATCAGAGCAAACAGCTTCAAGGTTTAATCTCAAAGAACAGTGGGAAGGTGAGGTTTCTGTGTAGTCAGCACTATGGACAAGAATGCACTGCTTGATGGAGTGGTGGAATTTGATTCAAGAGCAACTTTCAAAAGAGTGAATAAATTTTGAAAAGGGAAAAAACAATCTGGGAATAGAGCAGGAGACTAATTCTGATTAAACATAGAGTCCAAACACAGGGCATTAACTAGTCACCTGCTTGGGTGGAACATTGAAATCCAACCAAAACAACCTACGAGACAATGGACAGTCTAAGTTCGGCTCAAGTGCAAGGACTTAAGATTCTTTTTGTAACCCAACTGACGATAGCCACAAATATAATAATCTCAAACATGTTATTATTTATGTGGGGTAATTCTAACAATGTTTGAATTAAAGCCAGATGCCATTTGCAGGGAAATAGAGAAAAGTCTCCTTGTAACTAATTCTATCTATAATGTACTATGTGCAAGAAGGACCAGGTTTTCAGGGCAACTAGGGATCGGTGATAAAAGCTGGCCCTACCAGATATCTCGTGTTAAGAATGGACACAAAAAAAAACTTACTTTGAATATATCAAGATCTCCACAAAACCCAGGAATGAAAGGAAGGTGTGCGAACGAGTAAAATATTTGCCACCTAACATCAGACTCAGAGCTCCCCCATCTCACTCTGAAAGCTGAGGAAGAATGCTAACCAAATCTGGTCACTCTACTGTCATAGATGTACCGAGTATTACTGGATCAAAAATTTAATCTAAAGAACTTTTTAATAACTTGTATAATTGATAATGCAATAAAATTTTCATATTGCAGGTGGTAAAGAGCTCACCTTTTTGGTCCCTTACGTAACCGGTGTCCACCAACAGCACACCATCTACAGAGGGAAGCAAAATATTGGTGACTTTGACTTAAATACAAACCATACATCCCATAACAGCAACTTATAACTTGGCTCAAACCCTTGAAACTAATTATTCTTAACTGACACAATCAGTGTTCATAGCTTTTAGTAGCTCATTCCAGGCTTGTGTTACTGTTGAACAAAAGGAAGTTAAAAAGATGCATATGTACAAGAATATGTACATCTTAAGAAAGAGGAGGGCATTCTGCAAATGTCACAGTGGAATGTCCATGGATACATAGAACAGTGTTATATAGTAACAGATTTTTAATAAAACATCAGCAAGGGTTCTACCTCTTTGTCTTGTTCTATGACAATTCCAGTATGCGAGGAGAAAAATAAACAGTTCCCTGCAAGATTTACTGGGTGAGCAGTGAATTGTAAATGATTCACACTTACCCACAGGGTCAATATGGCTACCATGATCCACAAAATCTCTTTTGCTCAAGTAGGCAGCAATCTATTAAAGATCAAAAGCAGAAATCATAGGCAGAAGAGGTTAATGATTACACTATATTCAATTTAATTCAACAAGTAGCTAATTGTAAAGGACATATTTTTAAAATAACAAAGGAAAGTATGTTAAAAGAATGAAACAAAAATCATACATAGAACATTACAGCACAGTACAAGCCCTTCAGACCATGAAGTTGTGCCGATATTTTATCCTGCTCTAATATCTATCTAAGAGTTTAAACTGATTAGGATGTACATTTAGGGACATTTAGAGTTTAGACATGCCAGAAAATGGAGAAAGCGATTGTATGGATTTTAAACTGCTCATAGCATGGAGACAGGACAGAGCAAATGGTAAACTGAGAGTAATATAGAGAACAGGTAATGTAGAGGCTAATCTGATGGGCTACACAAGAGGGTTAGAGAAGAGGATAAACTGATTGGACTTTAGAGTCAGGGATATGTAGAGGTTATACTGATACACTATGACAGGGACAATATAGTGATTACAATGTCTTGGATGTAGAAGCAGGAGTGATACAGGGATTAATCTGATAAGAGTATAGAGATGACAGTGCAGAGATGTACTGATCATAGTATAGAGACAAGGATGGTATGAAGTTCAAATTGATTGGGGCTAGGAGATGGGGCCAGCAAAGTGTTTACATTTATATTTTTCCAACCTTTGCATAATGTCTAAATTGGGGTATCAAGACAATTTGGAGCAAAGCTGATCAGGATATAGATACAGAGGTGGTGCAAAGTTTAGAGACAGTAGTAATCCCTTTGTGTGCAAAAATCAATGAAACTTTATATTCTTTGACTGAACATCCAGAAGCCCTATGGGATGGAGAATTCCAAAGTAAAAAAGTCTTTACTTATCTCAGTCTTAACTGGAGATTAAGACTGATTGGGGTACAGAGAGAAGCAGGGTGGACAACCTAATCGGCATCTAGAGGCAGGAGTTCATAGAACTGATTGGGGCCTGAAGGCAGGACATAATCCTTACACTGAGTATGGAACATGCAAACTGATCAACAAATAAAGACAGAAATTTGTAGAGATAAAATGAGTTGAGTGATAGATACAGGGCCAGCATTGATTTTAAACTGGTAAGGTTAAAAAGACAGAGTGGGTACAGAGTTTGAACTAAGTAGGTATAGAACTGGCAGCCACTGTAGACTTTTAATTGATTAGGGGATAGGGACAGGACCAATGTAGGGTTAAATGAACAGTGATATAGAGAAGGTGGCAATGACAGTGTAAAGGTGAGGATGATAATCAGGAAAACAGGACCTGGAGGAGTTCCACATGATTCCCATTATCACCTTCCTTACTTATCAGATCCTAGCACTTGCACTAGCACTGTTCCTGTTTATCATCCTCTAGCAGCTCTCTCCACTTTCACCCCCATATGCCCATCTTTTTCTTTGTCTGCCTCCATCTATCACCCACCTACCTCTCTCCACCTCTCCCCCAATTGGCTCGATCTGCCCATTATCCTTCACCCCTCAGTCCACCGATCACCTCAGGCCTGTCTCACCACTGCCCCTCTCTTTATACTGGTCATCTCCCCTCTCAGTCCTGGTGCAGGGTTGTGACCCAAAACATCGACAATTCCTTTCCCCCCACAGATGCTGCTCGATCACCGAGTTCCTCCAGCAGCTTGTTTGTTGCTCCAGATTCCAGCATCTGCAGTCTCTAGTGTCTTCATCAATGTTAAAATTCACCAAGAATTGGGAAATATATGGTTGCTTCAAGATGACAAAGGGGGATGCAAAATATTAGTTAGTGGAAACTTTGGCTATGTTCAGGCTGAGCTACGGAGAATGCATTGGGCAGGTGTTGATCAGTATTTCCAGCAAATGCTTACATTGTGAGTTTCCAAATGTAGGGCTGCATATTCTGCTCAATGTGCAGTACATAATGAAGTATTATAAAAAATAACAAACATGGTTAAATCTATTACCAACTCTAGCATTATACATGTTATTAATAGGATAGAAATAATGCTGATAGTGGTATATGATAGGGGTGACTGTAGCTGAAATGAATGGAATAGGCTGATACAATAGTTTGACCTTGGTAAGTGGGCAGTATTTTTAATCCAGTCACGTTCTCCACCATAGTCCCACTCTGAACTTTGGCTTTAGTCTCCTACACTGTTCCAATGAAGCTCAATGTAAGCTCAAAGACAAGCACTTCATCTTCTGACTTGGTACATTACAGCTTTTAGGACTCAATGATGACTTTAATCATTTCAGATAATAACCCAATCTTGTCTTGAAACTCACATTTCCAGCGTTCAATTTATTTTCCTCTCCAATTCAGTATATCAGATATCATTCATATACTCCTCGATTACATTTTCGGGTACTTACCACCCTCTTTTGAGCGTCATCACCACCAATAATATCATTTGATCTCTCGTGGTCTCAAGTCTGCCACAGAGCGGTACAGTGATGCAGCTGGGCAGCACAGTGGCACACCTAGTAAAGCCGCTGCCTTGCAGCGCCAGAGACCCAGGTTCAATCCTGACTGCCGGTGCTGTCTGTGTGGAGTTTGCATGTTGTCCCTGTGGCCACATGGGTTTCCTCCAGGTGCTTCAGTTTACTCCCACATCCCAAGGATGTGCTGGGTTAATTGGCCACCGTAATTTATTCCTAGTGTGTGGGTGAGCAATAGAATCAGGGGGGAGTTGATGATAATGTGGGGAGAATAAAAAATGGGATTAATGTAGGGTTAGTGTAAATGAGTGGTTGATTGGTGAGGAGACAGTGCACCGAAGGGCCTGTTCCCATGCTGTATCTATGACAATGAGACTTACCCTTTTGTTTTTTTTTGCCCAAACCCCTTTCACAAAACTTGCTTGATTTCTAATTTTTCACAGTTCTGATGAAAGATCAACCACCAGAAAATATAACTGCTTCTTAATCCACAGATGGTACCTGGCCTAATGAGTATTTCCAGCATTCTATGTTTCTATTTCAGACTGCACCTGAAATGTGTGGGTCATTCTCTAGGTAAGGGAGATCATGGAGTGACTAAGGTCAGAGACATTTTTTATTACTTCCTTGCGTTTCTGGAAGAGAAAAAGGACAGAAGGACAGTAAAAAGACAAAAAAGTACAAACCGATTTGTCACGAGACACCTTCTTGTAAACAACGTGTTTTTTGGAATTCTTGCCGTCTGCACTCATTCTTTCTACAATGGGTGGTCAGTCTTTACAGGATCTGGATTGCTGAAAAGAGAAAATAAAGAGAGTTGTTTGACTGACTGCATGGTATTTCCTGAATAATTAAATATTGAAGTGATGAACTAAAAGGGAACCACAGAGCAGATAATAATTATACTCAAAAAAGATTTCAGAGACAACGAGTCCCAGTGTCCAGGTATACTGACTATAGGTGGCTACGTTACATACTTTAACTTGAAGCTCAATCTTGGCACCTCATGGCACTATGAGGTATAAAAGGTCAAACAATGTTCTTTCACACACTGAGATTAGGTAGTACAGTGGATCACACACCTTTTCACATTCTGGGATTGGGCGATACAATGGGTCACACACTGTCCATTCACACTCTGGGAATGTGTGGTACAATAGGTCACTGTATTTGTTGATTAACTTTGAACTATTAATATGTCACAATTTTAAGATAAATGCAGTAAACAATGAAATGTGGTTAACACACATTAGAGATCATTGACCGATGAGAGAAATGACAGAACATACAATTCATTAAATTTAACAAGCACGTGAAATGATGATTTATGGTTGAAAAAACTGAGAAAGATAATAACAGCTAAAGTGTCTAAGATCAGAGAGACTGGGTACATGTGTATAAACCTTTGAAGGAGGCGGGTCATGTTGAAAAAATAATGGCTTTAGAATACAAAAGTAAAACTTACTGGATTGCCTCTGGCTAGATTACTACGGCTAATTTTGGGCACCTGAGTGCAGAGGTTTACCAGAATGGCACCAGAGTTGGAAGTCTTCAGCTACAAAGAGACTGAAAAAAAAGTAGTTGCTCTTCTAAGGAGAGAATTAAAAATTGGCTAAATAGAGGTGTTTCAGAATTTTTGAAGGGTTTTGATAACATGAATAATTCCAGCATCAGAATGGTTAGTAAGCAGAGGATGAAGATTTAAGGTGATAAGCAAATTAACTATATGCAACGTGCAAAAGCAATCTTTATGCAACTCATTGGGACACAGAATGCATTTTCTGAAAAGGTGTTAGAATCAAATTCAGTAACTTTCAAGAAGGAATTAGATAAAAGGAAAAAATATGCAGGACATGCAATTAAACAGGGGAGTTGGATAAAGAGGATGGTTCTTTCAAAGAGCTGCTACAGGCACAATGGACCACATGGTCTTCTGTTATGCTTGATCACTATACGATAGTGTGAGTAACAGTGCCAAATTAAAACTAGATGTTATTAGCTAGTGAATAAAAATCCCGTACTGGGATCAGACACCAACATGAGTTAGATATTATCACATTAAAACTTGCTATTATTACCAATCACAGTGCTGAATCAGAATTAGACATCATTAGCAGCTGTGCTAAAACGTTGCATTAGAAATAAAGATTTTTAGTACCTGAGTGACAGTAATGGATTAGCATCATATGTTATATGGATGAGTGAAAAATTGGTAATTGGTTTATTATTGTCACACATACTGAGATACAGTGAAAAGCTTTAGTTTGCAATGACATCCAGATAGATCATTCCATACACAAGCACATTAAGGTAGTATAAAAGGTAAAAAAAAATGCAGGATACAGCTGTATTGGATCTAGAATAACTGAACCAGATGAGAACTAGAGGCTGTTATGGATGAATATGGATGCTGCATTAGAATTAACAGAATAATTGCTGTAGTAATTGAGCCAAAGTATTGTTTCAGTTCCAAAAGCATAATTTTTGGCATCACAGGAACACAAGGACTGATATTACCAAATGCATGATTCTTTTAAATGTAGTAAATAGAACAACAGGTCCATTGGGACCTTTTCCTCAGACTATCATGGTCACAGTAATAATTATAAACAAGACAATATCAATGAAATTAAACAATGGGAACACAGTACCTGAAGGAGCCACAGGACAGATACAGACCACTGCGAATCAAAATCCTTCAGCGCTTCCTGGAATGTTCCTTTGGTCAAGAACTTTTCTTAGCTCGTTCTCACTCCAAATGATAAGTTTTCCTCTCAGGGATTACATTAGTCCCAACATTGGTACCTGCACTTGAAGATCTGGATTCATTTATAGTCAGGCAATTTAACGAGTCATCCTTAAGCTATTGAAGGGAGGTTCATATTTCCCATTTACATATTCAAGCTCTAAAATCCTGTGATAAATTCTAATAATTCTCTGTAGGCCAGCCACTTGAGCCACCTGAGCTGATTACAGGGTATTGTCAGCACAGCAGATTCTCACCAAGGTTACACCTTCTCTAGTAACAAATCTTTAATCTGTTGACACCTTCAGCAAATGTGCAACGTCATACGTAATAGTCTATATAGTAAGACCTTACACATAACAGGAAACTACTGTTCCCCTGGTCGGAACTACACAATTAAACAGCAGAACACCACCCTTGGTGGCTCAGGTTGGAAACTACATTAAGGTACCAACCACTGACCAGATAATCTTAGCCTTGAACTCCTATGTTACCATGAGAGCGGATTACCACTGATGCAGGAGTTGTGAGACCTACAACTAGTCACTCTTCACTAGGTCGGAAGGGGAGCATTTAATTATTGTTGGAAGTGAGCACTGGGCAAAAATGAGCTTGGGTTTTGTCTTGGTTAAGCCCATGGTTGGAAGGTCAGCCCTATTCGGGTGTAAATGAAACCTGATACAATAATATTGTAGCCATTGCGTGCACCATCAACCTGACTATAGAGCCTTGGGCAGGAACCATTTGAAAGACCTGATTGAATTAAACACAATGACTTAGAAATTCTCTAGAGCAGCTCAATATTTCAATGTGCTATACAAGTGAATTTTATTTAAAATTTGATCACCAAAAGCAATTTCTTGCCTTGTGTATCTTTGGCACCTTACCAGAAATTTGAGCTGGGTCCTCCATCTGCATGACATTCATATGCAGTTGCCATTAGGTAGCACTCTAATGTCAATTGGCATATAGTGTGTAACTGAAGTCACTGTGATTAGTCCTATCCTTCCCATCCCAATCTTTCCAGTCCTGCCCAGTTATTTCTTCCTCAACCACCGTGGCCCTCTCCCTCCTGTTCACCTTCTCTCTCCTCTCCTGCAATGTCCACCCTATGGGATGGTGCGAACGACAGCTGATTGTGCACCTTACTCAAGGAAGGGCCATTTTATCAAGCGTGACAGCTTGTATGCGATAGAAATAATATTACTTTTACACTACTTGTTCTGAAAAATTAACTTCCCACAATTTTAAAAAGTTCCTACATGAAGGTTTTCTCTTCTCCACTCAGAATCAGTACTTAGTGAAGCTGAGAATATCTCAGTAATCCTGTCTTTAATCAGCATTTGCCTGACTCATCAGTCCCCACATCACTGGCCTATTACTAATGAGTACATAAAGCCCTGACAATTATAAACAGTGGTGCAAGGAAAATGAAGCTGTACGGAGCTGGAAGTGCAGATTGTCTCTACGTTTGTCAGCTCTACTACACTCAGTGCTCCTGTGAACTTTTCCTCATTCTTTCTCCTTACTTTGAAATCAAAGTTCATTGTTTTGTCAGTTACTCCAACTCATCTTCAGCTGATTACTGTTTCCTGGTTCACTCTTCATTTTTGAACCATGGTATTAAGTGAAAAGGGTATTCTCCAATAGTACAAGTTGGTCAGGAAGAGATAAAATAGATATACTAAATAACAAGTGTGAAGTGATACACTTCAGGAGATTGAATTCGAAGGCAGAATACAAGGTTAATGGCAGGACTCTTAGCAGTGTGGAGGAACAGAGGGATCTTGGGGTCCACGTCCATAGATACCTCAAGGTTGCTACGCAGGTCGATAGGGTTGTTAAGAAGGCGTATGGAGTGTTAGCCTTCATTAGTCAAGGTATTGAGTTCAAGAACCGCGAGGTGATGTTGTAGCTCTATAGAGCTCTGGTCAGACCACACTTGGAGTATTGTGTTCAGTTCTGGTCACCTCATTACAGAAAGGAGGTGGAAGCTTTAGAGAGGGTGCAGAGGAGATTTACCAGGATGTTGCCTGGATTGGAGAGCGTGTCTTATGAGGATAGTTTGAGCGAGCTAGGGCTTTTCTCTTTGGAGAGGAGGAGGATGAGAGGTGACTTGATAGAAGTGTACAAGATGATAAGAGGCATAGATTGAGTGGACAGTCAAAGACTTTTCCCTAGGGCGACAATGGCTAACATGAGGGGACATAATTTTAAGGTGATTGGAGGAAGGTATAAGGGGGGGTATTTCAGGGGTAAGTGTTTTTTTTTAAACACAGAGTTGTGGGTGCGTGGAACGCACTGCCTGCAGAGGTTGTAGGGGCAGATACATTGGGACAATTAAGAGACTCTTAGCTAGACACATGAATGATTGAAAAATAGGGAGCTATGTGGGAGGGAAGGGTTAGGTAGATCTTAGAGCAGGATAAAATGTTGGCACAACATTGTGGGCCTAAGGGCCTGTACTGTGCTGTCGGGTTCTATGTTCTAATCATGTGGAGAGAAAAAGGTGGTCAGTCCTTGATGGAGGAAGGTATGTTAGCTGCAGAGCCATAGGATGCAAGGAAGTTAGAGAGCTACATTGCCAAGGATAGCTGTGATGGAAAGAGTTGGAGACACGATAGCAGGAACTAGGAAGTGGCAAAACAGATTACATTAGCCTTATATTCAACAGAAATCTAATTTTAGAAAGATTCTTTATCTAACCAACTTGATCAAAGAATTTGCGTTAGATGGGGCCTTTCATAATCTCAGGACTTCCTTTAATAGAATGAAGTCACTATTTTAATACTGAGAAATATACAAATGCATAGATACTTGAACGGTGCCCATAGATTGGAAGGTAGCAAACATAACACCACTATTTAAAATGAGGAAGAAAGAAAACAGAATAGCCCACGGAGCCAAACATCAACACGAGGGGAAATTCTGGAATATATTTTTAAGGAAGTGGTAACAGGACATTTCAAAAATAACAACAGGATTATGCAGAACTAACATGGATTTATGAAAGGGAAATGGTTTCACAGATCTACTTCAGTTTTTGGAGGTTGTAATTAGCAGAGTAGTTAAGGGTCAAATGGTTTATATGGTGTTTTTGGGCTGTCAGAGGGCTTTTGATAAGGCACCAGGCCAGTAAGTATTAAGCAACGTTAGAGAGCAGGGCAACAAGGGCCAGATTGTGTTCTAACTGCACCAGGTTGCGGCACAGCCGAGAATGGAGAGCAGGGTGAAGCAGAGGGGTGGGGGGCCAGAACCTGAAGCAAGAGGCAGACTGCAACCATAACCTGGAGAAGGGGACCAGAGCAGAGTCAGGACTGGAGTAGGGGTACTTGGGTATAGCTGAGATCTGGAGCTGGGGGGAGGGGTGGGTGCAGAGAGTGTTCTTGGGCATGGCAGGTGTGTGACCAGCAGTGGTGCAGATATGCCCAGATAGGAAGGGAGATACAAGGAATGGATGAAGGATGTTTGAAGGATGGTGGGAGAAGGTTACAGGGAGCTTGGCAAGAATCGGGGATGGGGAGGATCAAAGGTGGAAGGGGTAGTAATGGAGGGTGGGGAGGGAGAGCAAGAGGAGGCTTAGTAGGCAAGTGCAATCCATGTCTGTGGTGCATGCCTCCTTGCAGAGGCACCAGTGCATATGTGGACCAATGCACGAGTCTTAACATCCATGCAGCAGAGTCTGGGCTCCTGTCACCTTGGTCACCCATGCCACCACATCAAGGCCTTGCTCTGACAAACCCAGGTGGTAGTAGGTGCACAACTGCTACTCCTTGTTAAAATAAATCAGATTTATGGAAATGGACATGGAGATTAGTTAATATGTCTATGTAACACACTATGCTTTGATTCACAGATTTGGTTTTCAACGCTTAATTTGTGCTTTTCTTTAAAATATACAGATTGTGGTCAGCATCAGCATGAAGATCACATTCTAGGCTACTAGAGAATTTGAACTGTGTTTACTGATCTGGGTATCAGTTGTGCTTTCTCAGCCCAGGCAGAAATGAGCTGCTTAATGATACCTTACTTCCTCTTTCTGCTCCACTGCTCATAGCATATTTGATGGCAAGAACTTTTGATGTGAAAAATGGGAAGTTTGTACAAATAAACCCATCATAAGTCTTGGCACGTACTCTGCCAAATGCCACAGGGATTCTCCAGATCTCAGAACCTTTGCTTCTGCACAGCAGCTATTATTTGCAATGCTACACACTTTTGCAGGAATTGCCTACTAGAGATATGAAGTAGTTCAATCAGATAACCTACCGATTAAATCGTAGAATGTAAAAGTGCACTCACTTATGAAACAGCATTACCAAAATGCAAGATATTGCACATATCTCTGCTTCTATCCGGAAACCTGATGCAAAGCTCAGAGCTAGTGATTGTGATAGCCATGAGCAATCCGGTCCTCAAGTGCTCACCCTGCCCCAAGGGTATGGTTACATCAGCAGCATAGATTTCAAAGAGGGAGACCTTTCTGAAAGCCAATGTTCCTCGTTGAGTTTCATGGAGAATATAGTGGTGCAATATGATTCCTAACAACCTTTCTGTACACCCCCCTCTTCTAGTTTGCTTTGCTTCTTTTGCCCTACAGTCACTTTTCCCACTTATGTTGTATGTCAAAGGAAAAGTTTGCTAACAAAGTCTATTGACAACACTGTGTCAATCAAGTTGGAGGCTTCCATTTGCCATTGTCCAAGCATTTAACTGCACAGTAAATAAAGTCAATTTAGATGGAAAGTATGCCCTATAAAAAAATGGAATAAACAAAGCAAGGCTGAACCTTCAGCAACTTCTTTGAATAAAAGTGGAATTATTAAAGTGTGGCAAATATGTAAAACTACCTCAGATTTTTACAGCAATGTGGCCAACAGGTTTAATTACCGGAGAGTTTGCTAACCATCCTCACTCTGCCTAGGAATTGCATTGACAAAATACTCAGGACTAGGGCATCTGTGGACCAAGAAACAGTTTGTGTTTCAGAATCAATGACCCTTCATCAAAACCTGCTGAATATTTCCAGCATCTGCAGTTGGTTTTCAGTTATTTGTCTTGGAGTAACTGGTTTATGCAACAGAAGTCAGGCCAATGTCCTTCAGCAATTGGCATACCATTCCTTGCAGACTTTAGCAACTTTGAAAGAACCCCAAAAAGCATGTTTTTAAAATTATAGCACCAACCAACAGGAACCAATTAGCAGCTAAACCTGAAAGTACTTGATAATCCCTTTAAATAGGACTGGATACAGGGGTGAGGAGGTCTTTCCTGCTGATGTTCTGTACCAATTGCTGGCCATTTGTGCCTACTCTCCATACCTTCTGATGGTGTTAGTTGCGCACGACTGCAAGACTCAAACCACAAAATATATATGATGTCACTTTGGGTCCAACTGAGCATCCAAAAGAATAGAGATGAATTTTGCAGCCACACTTGTTATAATGGGTGTTCTCTAGGTATCTGTGAGGAACTGATTTGCCACCATCTCATTGAAGGACAAGGTAGGGAGTGATGATATTTTCAGGGCAAAGTGCACCGATAAAGAAAATAACAAAAGTTTCATTACAGAAAATTTAAGAACAGCTCCAACTGTTGAAACAACAATTTAAAAAACACTAATTGCAATAGAGAAATGGTAATTCAGAATTTCACACAGGTACATCCTTTAAAATTCTTTTATTAAAAAAAACATTTGTAATGATTTACAGAGCAAATTGGTAGGATTACAGGGGATTCAGCCACGAGAGCGCCAAATGACAAGGTTGTTATGTAGTGCTCTTCAGAAAAAAATATAAAGTGCAAATAAGACTCTGTAAAGAGCACTCTTGAAGCATTGATACAAATGAGGTAATTGGAACATGCCACTTAACTAGATGCACGCACACATGGACCAAAGATCAGACCCTGGCATTGTTGCTCTCTATACAAGAACAGGTGCACAAATCTGTCTGCAGTCAGTGCAAATTTTATGAATATAGGTGACACTTGCGATACAGGGGGTTCCATTACTAGCAAACAGCCCGTCCCGTGATATTCCGTGGTCATCTGCACTTGTCAAGAAATGAGAGTTGATAAGAAATAAATGGTATTGATTTATTTATTTTCTTTTCCACAAATTCCGCAAGTGTAAATTTTATTATGCATCTCAAGTTTATGGGTAGCAATTTGAGAGTTCTGCGAAGGAGAATTTCCATTAGCTGAACGGCCATAACACAGGTCACCTGTAGAACATTTGTTAAAACTATACTATCCAAGGAAGGTGTAGGATCTGTAGGCTCAGCTAAGACAGGAGACACTTGCCTGCTCTCTTCCCAGCTTTAGGTGGCCACATCGACAACAGGTTCACCGAGCAATGAATAGCAACAAGATGGAACTCTTTTTCAATGCACATCAGTGGCAAATACAGGTACTGAATATCTCATCTGTAGCCCTGAAGGAACTGTACAAAGCCTTGACCACCAGAGGGCAAGTCCATAATAAGCACTATCTACCAGCCCCACCATTAAATTTTGGTGGGTTACCTTTCAACAGGAGTGAATGTTGTGAATGGACTGCAATGATGGAACTACAAACAAGGCTCTAACATGGTTTGATGAGCATTATACATGGACAGCACCCAAGGATTGAATGGCCCGTCAACAACAAAGGTCCTTGACAACAATAAATGGAGACATTATCAAAGGTTTCATTTTGATTCATTGCTTTATCTATAAGACAAGGAATAGAGTAGTAGCACAACTACTTGCCTTTAAAACCAGAACACAGCATAAACATTCCTACAATGGTGCAGCTAGCACACTCAACTGGGACATACAAGGACTGATGGAAATTTACTCCAGATTTAAACTATGTATCACACCAAATTCACTTCCAATAAGAATCAGACTCAGTAAAAGTAAACCCCAGCAATAAGCATTCTCCCATTAGGTGCCAAGTACGGCCCCTTAACATTTCTTCAAACATTCCAAAATGACATGCAACTTGGGTTAAGTGTACTATAACAAACCCTCACACATCAGTTACATGGGTTACTGAGCAACTCTGCAGAGTGAATATTTTGTCGTCATACTCTTGGGTCAGGTGAAGCACAGATACGAGCAAATTGATACCCCAAGAACTATAGAGTGGAGAAGTTTTTCCCTTGCTTCATTATTTGGACTGACTGTACTGTCAATTTGGTGCACATTATTGGAAGTGGTCTTGTAGCCACTCAAGAACTATAGTGGGAGTTCCTTTCTGTACAAGGCACGAGACTTGCTCTCATTGCAAGGTCAGAACTGAATTTAAACCAATATCTCAGGTGGACCCCCTTATCAACAGACTGCAATCTCATCTTCAGCATCTGTCTAATTACAGACCCTCTATCGTAATAAAAGAATTCATGGTTCCTTTCGTGTACCAGTTGGTTTGCTGCATACGTGCAGTTTTTCACTTTACTCATCTTTGAACAATTTTACAAACCACAATATGCAATTGTGATAAGATGCTTAAAAAGTGAACACACCATTTGATAATACAGCAGATTGTTGGCTCCACTTCAGTTTGGCATAGGCTATTAATTACGAGACCTAGTACTAGTATGAATTA